>NC_071469.1:90845297-91151884 GCF_028500815.1 Rissa tridactyla
GTTCAAGACTTGATGAAAATGCCAGTTTTTGGGCATTACTTCTAAGGAAGATGTAATAGCACAGCAGCAAAAACAATTAAGATTTGAAAACCATATTTTTAGGCAAACATGGAAAATTTGGATTTACTTTCTCTCAGATGAGATTGTTGGAGTGATCATGGATGTGACTTCGAAAATGTAAAACAAATTCATAAAGAAGATGCTGATTTGCTGCTCTCCCAATACTGTACTGAACAAGAGAAGAAATACTTAGTTTAATTTGTAACAAAGGTGTTTTAATGTTACATAGTAGAAAATTTTTTCTTATTGATAAAGGTAGGTACGCACTATAGACTAACTGTGGAATGGAGGAATGCAAGGTTTGGGGTTTTTTATAAACTACTTCAGAAATTTAGCCTCTTGTACTATCAAACTGCATTCTTGCAGAAGGTGATTCTGTGCAAGCTTATCCAGCAGCGCTGTCCTGGCATTTTTCATCATTGCGCGCATTTGAAGAAAGATCTGACTGACACACATAATATTTGCCGAATGATGGTCTCAAGCTAAGCGTTAAATTGCGAACTTGTAACACGGGTCTCTTCCGCGTAGAGACCACATCCACATGGTTTCTCTTTCATTAAACTTTAGACTTGCATTGATTAGAGAATTACCTTTTTATTTTTTTTATTTTTTTATTTTAAATTTGATAGGTATTTGTAATAACACCATCCGGTGAATGAACTTTAGCAAAATGTTTTTCTGCGTACCAACAGAAGTTTCTAAATGTGCTAGTACTGTTCTAGGTATGTTTTCAAATCAAGGCCACGTTTCACAAGTCAGTATCCGCCATAGGGGATGTGAATTCTTTCTGGTTAGTGACATGTGCTTTATAATAGGGTTTGAAATTTTAAGAAAGTTTTCTCATGGTTGGAAGTGTAGTTTTCTTCTGATAACTCTTGTAAAAGGTCTTCTAATTATTGTGTAAATGTGGGGTGCAAGATGAAAATGTGGTATTAAATGTAATTGCTGTACACTAAAATAATTCTTTATGTTAAAAGAAACAAAACTGGCTGTAACTGCTTTAGGTGTTGTTTATGTATGAAGCAGTTTTATGACCACAAGAGGATGCTAAAGGTCCTAATAATATTACTATTTAGTATGGTACAAAAATGGGGGAAAATACAGTTAAAGTAAAACCTCATTGATAGACATTTAAAAATAAATACTTTTATTATTTTTATGTTAATTTTCAACAGCGCTTAGTTATATTAACAGAAAGATTGTATGTGTGCACAACATGTTTCAGACTTTGCTGCATTAACAATATATTCTGCAATACTTGAACATTAGTAATTTAATGACAAATGTATTTCAACACTAGGTACTAACATCTTCCCTTTTACGCCTTTTTTTGCTGTCTGCCCTTTCAAGTGTCAGGCTCTTTATGTAATAGAGGTCTGATTTAAATAATTTCTATTTTTTGGGATGTTTTTACTTGGTTAGAACTGGTGATGTCAGCAGGAAATATGATCGTATAGGTAAAGAGATAGTTTGGAAGTAGAAGGATGTGGATTTTGTTTGCAGTTGTGGCACTGTGCCTCTGCTTTTCCACCTTTGTCATGTTGTTTTGTCTGTTTAGATAGTCTTTCGAGTGAATAGCTCCAGCTCTTCGAGTTTATGCAGCGTAGCATATAAGGGCTTTAGAGGCCCTCACATTTATTATAAAAATAAATAATCCCCTTGGTAGACAATTGCTATATTTATTTGCATTTTTTATTCTGTCTTGTATACCTCTCATCCTTATTTTGCGAATTTAAAATATAGCAAATCCAATATTTTCCTTAAACAGTTTTTATTTAGGTACCTAAATAACAGGTCAGACTTCCTGGAAAAACTCCCCCTGTTGCTCTCTGTTTCATAACTGAGACAGACGTATTTATGTGCAGTGGTTTCTAATTTTTAAACTTGGGCCATTGCTGAAGTTTTTGAAAGTAGGAAACCAACCAGTCAGCATTATATTATGTAAGCCTGTTATCTCCTAGATTTTTGGAAGTATTAAACCAGTAAATGAAACAAACTGATCAGAAGCCCATGTTAACATTTGACTGTCCTGTTTGCACCGAGATATTTTTGTTGATAGTGTATGTTGAAACTTGTAAACTGAGACTGCTGTGTCAGCTTCACCTCTCTTCAAAGCAGAAGAATTTGGGAAATACTTCGTAAAATTGGTGGCAAGAGATGACAGCTAGTGGGATTTTTTGTCTATATATGTATTTATATATCTATGTAAAAGTATCTGGCCTTAGGAAAACAAAACTAAAAACAAATAGGTCTTCTCGGTTTTCAAATGACAATGATTAATTTTTGTACCAGTATCCTCCTGACCCAAATTCCAGGATGTCTTCGGTTGAAGAAATATGTCTCATTTGAAATATGAGCAGTGTTTAAATGGAGCGAAAATTATTTGCTCAGGTTTCTGGGAATCTTGTTAATTGATTTGAATTATTTTGTAATGCGTCAACAGATACTTGTTTTGATGGCTAGCATGTGCATTTTGTTGATACTCAATTTACTGTTTCTTATTCTGCAGAAATACTGGAAAATGTAAGACTAATACATAAACCAGTGTCTTTGCAACCGCGAGGGCTGATCAACAAAGGAAACTGGTGCTACATCAATGCTGTATCCTTATCTTGGGAAAAAATTAATACACTTAAGTTAAAAATTTTATATTATATCTGTCAAAGTTTTTCTGGATTATTCTGGTAAGTATTTTATAAATGTGTTTGTCTTCCCATATCCTACTAATGTGGTTAAAATATTTAAGGAGAGCATCTGGAAATCCAAAGGTATTGTGGATCGTTGAACCTTGTGTCCAGGGCTCTCCTGCAGTTGGTTGCACAATCCTGTTTGCAGTTTGTCTCTGTTACCTCTGTCAAAATATTTCACAGCTTTAACTTTCTCATAACTGAAAACCTGCTTGTAATTTCTAGGGATGTTTACTCATCACTCTGTGCATCACCTTAAATAGTTATTTCTCTTTTGTACTTGATGTAACTATTCTTACTCTTAGGCTTTGTTGTGGCAGTTTGGTAAGTGGATTGTTTGTTTTTCTGTTGGGTAGGCTGTTGCTATCATATCGTCCATGTAAATGCACTGTTTAAAATCATCCTTTTACAAAAGAATGGAAGATTAGCTCACTCTTGATGTATTAGAATTGTATTCCCCTGCAAAAATAACTTTTACCTTGGGTGACAAATCTTCCTTCTTCAGTACTATATTATGATAGTGTTATTAATAATACTTTTTATTAATATATATCTCCTGTGTTAGCGATGGCTCACTGCAAGTGACAATTAGGATACTTTAACTGCTAGTGAAAAATATTGAGACCAATTTCAAGAGTGATCATTGCAGAACCTAATAACCTACTTCCAGACCAGCAATTGTGCTTTAAATGGCAGCTTTTATCTTACATAGCCAGTTCTGCACTCCTCTGATTGTATGTATTAGCTCCCAGTTTTTCAGTGTTAAAATGTTACATGGGAATTTTTCAATCAATTTTTGCACTCTCTAGGGAATATATCTCTCTAGCTGTTGAGTTTGTTGTCTTTTTTTGTCATTTCCTTGCCCCGCCGGTCTTTTAATACACTTCTGTTGTTTACTGTTCTCACCATGTAGCGTGGATTTTGATGTTTTTAAAGTACTTTATTCCAACATACAGAGTAGTTTTACTGGTTGCTTGAAACTCCTCTTTACACTGGAGGGTGCTTCGCATCACGGTGGGTTGGGTTGGGTTGGTTATGGGGGTCAATCATCACCTTTAACTTGAAGTCTGTCAGCTGGCTTCTGCCATTCTTTTCTGAAAACATGTTACAGATTATCACTTGCCAAATTTGAAATTGTTAATTTTATGAAGTCTTTCCTATGAAAGTTCTTTTCCTCTCCTGTTCCTACAGTAAATGTTTCCTTCCTCTCTAACTAAAGTTTTTGATATTAAATTGCAGTGAAATCATTGCATGTTAAAGGATGCCGGGGTTTTTTTGTGTAACTTCTGTACATTATTAGTTAACATTGTGATAAAAGTCCATCCACCTCTTCCAGTGTGGTTATTGGATTGGTCTACATAATAAAGAGTTAGCTTTGTTTTGCATATAATTTTAAATATAATTGAATATTTGGTTAATATGCAGATTACATTTTCTGAATATTTCCTTAATGCCACTGCATAGACCCTGCAGGCCTTGGTTGCTTGCCCTCCAATGTATCATTTAATGAAGTCCATTCCAATTTATTCAAAGTCACAGCGGCCGTGTACCTCAACACCAATGCTAGACAGTTTGTAAGTAGCTTGTTAAAAAAAAAAAAAAAAAAAATCTGTCATCTGACTAAGCTCATTCAGAAATCTCTAACAAATGATTCTTTACTGCAATTGTTGAAAGTTGATAAGTGTTCAGAAGTCTTTTTTTGTGTGTTTTTTTTTGGGTGATACGTGGCTTTTATAATGAACTTGGTATTACACAACTGCTTGACTAGTTAAGGAAGATACTTCCTGTTGCCTAAGGAATATCAGTTTTAAATTGCGTTTAATATGCAAAAATGAACCGTCAGAGCTGCTAGAGCTAACATAACACCTTGGTTTCATTAGCAGTGATTGGGTTAATTTTTATGTCTGAACTTTACTCTGACTTCATTATGATAGTCTTTAATTTCTCTTTTTTTTTTTTTTTTCTGGCAGTCAGTAATGACAATGATCAAATTTTATTATTTGTCCTTCTAAGTCTTAATTTGCTGCTCATGTCTAGTTGTTCCTTCCATTCTGTTTCAGTGTTCGTTTAATGAATGAGTTCACTAATATGCCTGTACCTCCTAAAGCAAAACAAGGTGAGTGGGAATAAGGGGAGAAAAGTCTTAAGATCATGGTAAGAAGGCTTTGGGGTAAGGATCTGCATTGTATGATGTACTTAAGACCTTTAAATACTTGTGCTTGATCCCCTTCATGGCTCTTCAGACTTTTGGAGTTTCTTGATATATTAAAAAATTTGCTGTTGCTTTTCTGTCAGTGCTACGCTTTTTCTTATTGGTGATTAACGTCAAAAAGTCATAGGTGTTGCAGCACACTTTTTCTTCTATTTGGCAGACCAGATGTACAAATGCAATTAAAAATAGTTTTTGTTGAAAGTTAGCCTCATTGTTAAGATGTCTTCTAAGAACATGCCCTTTCTAACAAAATCATTTGATAATCACTGTATTTGACTTTGTTTCCTTCCTTACGTATTTCCAGCTGTTTGGTTTATCAGCTTGCTCGATTCTGTCATTCCTCCTTAAATACTAAATACTCTCGTTCATTCGGAACAAAATGGGGCCGTAATAGCTCTCTTTAGCAGTTAGAGATGGCCTGCAGGCATGTTATTGGGGCTTTTAATTCCTCCCCACCCTATGCACTATTTCAGTGTGAAAACTTTACGGGCGTATGATTCTTGCTAATACATGGTTATGATAAATGATGATTATGTAGAGAGGAATAGAATATTTTTTTAATGCAAATAAATTATCTTGTAGGCTTCATTTTTTTAATCTCTAAACCAAATCTGTTGTATTACAAACTTATAGAAAAAAAAAACCAGTTTCAGGAATGTGTTTATGTAACGTTATAAGAAAATATCACGAGGAGCTGGTTGTTCCAGTGATTTCCAAACAGTTCAGACATTTCTGTGGTTTGCTGCTTAAGTTTTGTTTCTGTAAAACAAATCTTACTGTCTTATGCAACTTATTATACTTCTAGGTCATTTTATTGTATTCTGTGGTTTTTAAATGTAGTTTTGGAGGCCTTGTATTGCCATTAGATTGAACATTCTGTCAAACTGTATCTTGTTTGTATTTTGGTTTTTTCTGCAGTGAGGAAAAGTGATCTATTAGAATTACAAATACATAAAAGATTTAAGGAAGTGTTCTTTGAATACAAAAGAATTAAAACATTTAAATAGAACTAGAATTGTTCATTTATGATGGCTGTGGATATTTTTGTTAATCGTCAGAGTGTTGACTATAAAAAGAGAGTGCTATCTTCTCCAGACCATCTGTAAGTCTATGTAGGGTGATGTAAGATGTTTAAAAAAAAAAAAAAAATAAACATTTACAGGTACTGAGCTTGAGTCACTGAAATTATAATAAAACTGTTACTAACAAAATAATTTTGGATTCCAAAATCTAGTGATATGTGAACAGAAGGTTAAGGTATAATGTAGAAAAACTTATTATTTATATGTACTTCTCTTTGCCTTGCAGCTTTAGGCGATAAAATTGTGAGAGACATCCGACCAGGAGCTGCCTTTGAACCTACGTACATTTATAGACTTTTGACAGTTATAAAGTCAAGTCTGTCAGAAAAGGTGTGACTTACAAATCTTGGGCTTTTGTAATTGCATTGCAAGTCAGACACTGTTGTTAAAACAATGTAAAGCCATATATCGGGTTCTGGGCCTAAATATTACTAAAATCAACTAGTTGGTAGTTCGTTATGAACTACTACATTCACTCAATGAAGCTAAACTGTCTTGGGACTTCAATTATAGGAAGATGTTCATTGTAAGTTTGGTGGTTTGATATGCCAGATTAATGAAAAAATTATAATTGGAACGGAACATCTCTTTTTATAAAGAAGATGCCTATTGATTTATATTTAAGAAATGAGCAGTTTTGTTCATTTCTGCTTGGGATTCAGCTTGGAGTGGTTGAAGGTTCACAGAGACTTCAAAAAAAGATAATGGTTCAGACCATCTTTTGATTTGAGCTTGGTTTGATAGCAACTTTCAATACTACTTTTAAAAGAAATAGCAAAAAAAATAATTACCAACTCGCATGTTAAATCAAGTTTGTATTGAAAAGAATACAGAAATTCTTGCATCCAGGTCAAGTTTACGTGGGTACTTGCTGTTGGTGGTAGGTTCCAAATTAATGCCTAGGTTCTTTTTGAACCAGTTAAAAATGAAGGGTTGTTACAGTAGAGTTTAAACGTTATATGACTTTACAACTCAGGCAGAGTAGTTGGTAAATTAGCTAAATTAATAGGAGAAAGCTAGATGTTCGATGTTGTGAACCTTCTGTTAAAATGAAGACGGGAAAATTCCATATAATCATTGAAAAAAACCCCCATTTTATTCAGGGCAGGCAAGAGGATGCTGAAGAATACTTGGGATTTATCCTCAATGGACTACATGAAGAAATGCTGACCCTAAAGAAACTTCTCTCTCCACATAATGAAAGTTAGTGGGTTTTTTTATGGTAGCAAACTTAATTTCTTTCAAATATGTTCCTTTTTTGGTGATGATTCTATAATACGGAGCAATGTTTGGAGTAGATGTTGAGATAGGGATAGAATGTCATGTTTTATGGGTCTCAAAGATTTTGGTTTTTTTTATCATCTATTTTTTAACGTCTGTTCAAAGGATAAAATTAGTCCATGCTGTCCAATTTACAAATGATCTGAAGTGTTACTGGGTGTTTGGAAAAGCATTATCATTCTGTAAATAACTCTGAATGACAACAGTAATGTCATATACCCCAGTCCTCCTAAATAACAAATTTCTGTATTACGGATTTTTACTGAGCTCAACTGAGCATTATTTAAGGCTAATTCAAATTGAATAGTCTTGTCTTGAGCATGGGTATGTTTGTCTGCCGTTCATAATACCTGCAATGTCACTTGTTTACTGGGGTTTTGGCTCTCTCAGTGGTAGTTCAAAAATACATCAGTCTGTTTTTTCACTGATCTTCCAAAAAAGATTTTAATCAACAGTGGTTTAAAGTGCAAACTTCTAGACTAATGGCTAATTGATATCTAATATAAACCAGAACGTATTAAATTACTTTAAAATTCTTATTGACAAAGCTGGAGAAAAATTTCATTTGGAAGAAGTATTAACAATTTGTATGCAGACTAAAATGCCGTTTTAGTTTAGAGTGGCTTTATGTTTGGGTCCCCTATGAAAAATGAAATAGAACACTGTTAGTCCTACCAAGTATTAGCCAAGTATATAATTAAGATCACTAGTTATCCAATTTCTCTGTAGTAAGGTAAATTTTTTTATGTTATAAAATGATCATTCCATATTTTGTTCTTTAGCTGTGTGCAGTTTATAGCCTCCTGACTTTGGCACTTGCAAAGAAAATATTTGCTAAGCCTTGGGTTGCCTGTAAAATATCCATGCAGAAAAGGAGTTGTATTTAATAATGGCATAATTATGTTTCCAGAATAACACTTGACTTTCTAATTTTCTACCCCACAAATTTACTACTAAAAATATATCAAACTTTGCTAGAAAACTACATCTGTTTACATACAGTCATCAGTGAGCTGCATTCTGTTAATATATAGATGTGTCCAACTACGAGTGAGCTTGGAATATATTTGTTCTCATTTACTTTCTCAAATCTATGAAAACGTTTTATCCTCTGAAAATCATTTGTATTGGGTTTTTTTCTTTCAAATTCTGTATCTGTATACGTGTTTTATTTGTAAAAACAAAAAAACCCCAAACAAACCACAATGCTTTTTTCTTCTTCACTTTAAGAACTCTCAGTGTCCAATGGCCCTGAAGCTCAGACCCTTCACGAAGATGAGGAACAAGATGACCAAGGGGAAGGCAGTGAGGATGAGTGGGAGCAAGTGGGACCTCGCAACAAATCATCAGTCACTCGACAGGCTGACTTTGTTCAGACTCCAATTACTGATATTTTTGGTGGTCATATAAGGTACAGTATTTTTATTTTCGTTGAGACCGTAGGCTGCTTTGCCTTTACAGATAACTCTTTCCTCTGCTTTGCTTTCTGTATTTTTCACCATTATTTCGATAGTTGGATAGAAGAGACTGTTACACAGTTTGTTCAGGCCAGGAGAGATGAAGACTTCTACCATGAAGCATTTGTTACACAAGAGAGGGTTCAGGACATGGCCCAGGATGACCAAAAGATTGATCAACGATCAATGATTCTATGACTTACTATAGAGTCTGAATCTCTTTTAAGTGTCTTGAAAGAACAGACTGTTTAGAGAAGAAAAGCCCTGAATTGCATAGAAGGGAGTTTGAACTATGTATGCTTTGTATATTTGTATTAATGTCTAAGAATTCCAAAGAACTTTAGAGCTACCTAATTTTTGTGACCTCTAAGGAGTCTTGACTCATTTTGTAAATAAAGATACTAAGGGATTCTGAGACTTGCTAATATTTAAATCTGGTCAGGAAAAGAATGAAATAAAATGAAAAATTGCAGACGTTTGGTTATTTAGACACTTATGGTTCCCAAAGGCAGGAAAGTTAAGTGTAATACTTAATAAATAAAATGGTAAAGACGAAAAGTTTAGAAAATGTAAATTACTACAAGATGTTACAGGAAGGAAAGGAATGTGGGACGTTACTTATGTTCAGGTCTGATACCAGATGAAGGCAGAGAGCAGATACTGAAAGAATATTTTTTGGGAAGGAAGCCTCATGACTTGTTTGGAGAAATGTATAATTTAAAGTGAAAGCAAGGTAAACACTTGCTAAAAACATACTCCAAAACAAAAATGCCAGACTTGAAGAATTATTTTTAAATTGGAGACAGACACTTAATTGCCGGTGTTTGACTCCCTGCGTTGCCAGGTATTCAGTCCAGAGGTGTGAATAATGTGGGCTAGTGCCTCCTGCCTCTGAAACGCACTGAAATTATTCTTCTGGGACTTGAGTCAGACAACTGGCAAACAAAATGGTGTTCTCCATAGAAATTGGCAGACAGATGTTTGTATGTATTGATGAAATTCCGCGTGGATGGTATGTTCACATACCCAAGGTATTGTTAATACCCTTAGTATATTTATCACGGTCAGAATTGTTCAGATCTCTACATGATTCCATTAGTTTTGAAATCAAGAATACTAAGAGAACGCAGTCTTCTATAAAAGTCCACAGAAAATCGACATAAGGAAAAGGTAATACTGAAAAAAGGCAAAAACTTGCGCTGAGCAGCAGGACCACAGGGTCCGATCCGACATCTGTTGTCACCACACCCGTTTTATTTAGCCTCCAAACTAGGTCACACAATTTACTGCAGAAATAGTATCCCATGTTGTGATGTTGGAAAGCTACATCCTCTGAGGCTGAGGGTGGAGACAGGAAGGATTGAAAACAGAATCGCCAGAAGTCCAGTAAATGAAAGCATCAGAAATTGGAAAAATCAAATGGAAAGCAGCTAGGAAAACACGGTTTGAATTGGCATCTTTTGGCTTGGGAAACTTTAGGCTTTCCTCTCGAGGCTTTGTCTATTAAATGTCTATTTAGGCATAATTGCTTAAAAAAAACCCAAAAAGTATTCCTTAAGGAATGTGAAACTTAAATGTGTAAGTATGAAGATACGCAGTTCTGTTGGGATCTGGTTTGTTCATGTGCAAGAGTCCCTTTTGACTCGGTTGGTGTGAACTTCAAATATTTGTTATGCAAGCTAGCTCACAAGCCAGTTAGAAGTCTGCTAAATATTTCCGTAAGTAGTACCAACTTTTCCCTTCAAATGCACTGTTATTTCAAAAGAAAATGCATCAATTACATAGGTGTAGTTTAAGCAGGGTAGCAATGGGTAGTGCCTGTTTTCCTCAAAACTTCTTACTGTAGAGTTCCTACAGTACCCGAGAAATGATGCATTTTCCCTTGACCAATTGAAATCTGTAATTATTCTAATAAATGATTTTTTTAATAGAAAATCATAGTCCAGCAAAGGTTTTGCTGTCAATTTCTGCATGCCTCTGAAGAAAATGTTTTGAAGAAATGCTACAATGTAATTTCTAATAATTAAAAAAATAATTCCTTAATGTTATCTTTTCAGAATATTATCTGTATTATTAATTAAATCTTTAATACGTGGGTTTGCAAACAGAGTTGTTAGGTTTTTTTCTGTTGATTATTGCCCTAAATAATGGTTAGCTTAAAAAGGGCTTGGGAAGCGTATCCAAAAGCAGCGAGACTTACAGTGAAGGGTTTGTTTGTCGGAACACTGCGCTTGCCATGTGTTGAAGGTTTTGTCCTTAAATATAGCCAAGGAGGAAGCGTTAAACTGAAATAAAGATGCTCCTGTTTTTCATATGCTCTGTTTCCCCTGAAGGATATACGTTTGCCAATATAAAGATGCATTGGCTTGCTCTTGGTGCTTCAGGGCTTTGCCTGAGTCAAAGGAGCTCTTTTGGTAGGAGTTTACAGGACAGGCATGGAACCTGTATGTTAACATTTTGTACGTGAGGAGGACAAATTTCAGCGTGGCTACATGGATTAGAGCTATGTTAACTAACTTTACTGCTTTCAAGCTTTGTAAGGCACTGTAACAGGCGCAACAATATAATAAATGAATGATTTCTTTGGCTGTATAAACCCACATTTTTGTAGCAGCTGGGGCTTTTTAATGTAAGTACTGCTTTCAACATAATAAAAAAAAAAAATAATTCTCGGGCCGTATTTGGTGGTTTTAAGTTTTCAGTGAAGTTTAAGAGAAATGAAAATCAGGAAGAGTCCACTTAGTGCAGTGACGTTGTGGCTGAGGAGAGGGTACGGTCTCATTGCACAAAACAACAATCACCAAGCTAGGCTACTTAAAGGCTGCGACTGAATACGCTTCGAACAAAAATAAAAACAAAAAAACCCAGGAAACGTGTTCTCATGCCCTAGGTCGTTACTTCTGCCAGTTTTCCAAAAAACTCCCATTTATGTACAAAGGAGTACATGGATAAAGTCTGTCCAGAGAAAATGATGGGAGGAAAAGGAAATACCAGTCCTCGATGGAGCATGGTTTATATTTCCTATGACAAGATTTAAGCAAACAATTGAAAATCATTGTGAAATTGGGCTTAGTGAAGTGACTACAAAATTTGTGTATTTTCATTGGAGAATCTGGAATCAGTTGTAATTTTTACAGTAGAACACGCAGTTAGATAAGCACTAGTATTTTGTGCTTCTGAAGACTTGTTGGAAAACATAATTTCAAAACTCAACGCAAAAGGTGTCTGGAGGTGAATCTTTAAGTGCATTGTCAAAAATTTCAGTATTTTTCTTTAAACATTTTATGCTTATCCAATAACTGTTTGACTCCTTGCGTAAATAAAGCAATTCAAATATAATCCCGTTCAGTACGCTCTAAGTGGATGCGGAAGTCATGTAAATTGCAGTAAGGTGGACGCAGGTTGTTGAAATTTAGGCTTAACCTTTGTATTTGTGTGTGTTGTTTTGAATTCGCTATAAATTAATATAGACTTTGATCTGTTCTTACTAGAAGATTCTATATTGTTGAAAGTTACTCGGCTTTATTACATTCTAACTTCTTGTTTCCATAGATCTGTTGTTTACCAGCAGAGTTCGAAGGAGTCCGCTACACTGCAACCTTTCTTCACCCTGCAACTGGATATCCAGTCAGACAAGATCCGCACAGTTCAGGATGCGTTGGAAAGTTTGGTGGCAAGAGAGTCTGTCCAGGGTTATACCACAAAAACCAAGCAAGAGGTGTGTTCTGTTGACCCCTTTTTACAGTCAAACATGAGGCTTTTTAAAAGGGTTTTTATGCAGCTCCTGCTTTACAAATAGTTACTTGAACACCGTAACTTATGTTAACAACAAAAGAGGTACTAACCTTTTCAAAGTGTCCTGCAGTGGTAAAACAAATTACACTTGAACACGTGCACTGAAAGAAAGAGAACCGACTCTCAAACAGAACCATGCCTGTAAATAGATACGTTTTCTGAGTTGGTGTAGTAATTGGTTAGACATTTTAGTGTAGCGTATGTTAAATTAACAGGGTGAACTGTGGTATAATACATAGTAGTATGAGTAAAATAGCTTTGAACTGATGTTAACATACTGATTCCTGGGGGGTTGACAGATGTTCTTAGTAAAGGGGCAGCCCTTCCAGGTATCTTTCGCAAGCACGCTCTAGCTTTAAGGAGAAAACTCTTAGAGCAGAACACTTCCATGGCTGTCTGTGTGGCTATCCTCGATGGGTTTTGATTTACACGTTTCACTTACAAGTCAAAAATGAAAATATTCATTGGTGGTAGGCCTGGTTAGAAGCTCGCTAAAACATCTGGTGATCACTGACTTTCTCTCTGAATTAATAGCCTGTAATGTTTCAGTAGCCAGTAACACCTCTGTTCGGCGTCTGTGGCACTGTACGGTTGACTGGTTTGCTGTACACAGCCCCAGAAGACCCAACTTGTCGGTAATACTGTGTTCAGTTGGAGGTCATCAATTCAAGAAAAATGCTCTTCACAGTTGGAGAATATCTGGAAAAAAGCAATCAAAATGAGTGGCAGTATAAAAGTTGTGACGTAAAAGGAACAAATAAGGTAACACTAGGCGTTACCTGTGGTGCTTGTAGAGTTATCCTCGCTGCTTCAAGGAAGGTTGGAGAAACACTGGTCAGGATTTACACAAATCGTTACGATAGATTGAGAGGGGATGGAGTGGAGGAGCTTTTGAGATCTCCAAGCCCCATGATTCTCTGTCACTTTAAGTACCAGGACGTTTCATTCTGTATTCTCATGCAGCTCTGCAGATTTTTTTATCTTATTTTTCAAATAATACAATACATAATAGTAATAATTACAATAGAAAAATACTTCCTGGGGAGAAAAACATGCTTTTGGCATTACAGTTTGAGAACTTGTGATACAGGGTAATAAATTAAACTTTTTCCCCGTTAAGGTGTTGCCTTGCTTCTCATGGTGTGCGTTAGTGGAGAACATCGTCTCTGGTGTGCACGGATTGCTCAGATGGAAATTTTGTGTACACTCTTCGTAACTTCTTTCAGTAGGCCAGGTTGGAAAGAGGCTCTTGAGTTGTAGATGTTTTCTCTCGTACTCATTTCTGTATCTGTAAATTTTCTAAATACTCCAAATAAAAATATGGTTACATAAAGAAAGGATGGTCCATTTTCTTTGAAAAGCTGAAGATGGAGACGTGAAATTTATCTGCCTTATAGTCAGTAGAAATGTTAGAGAACGTTTTATTTCTCCAGTTGTCTTCCATGTGAAAGAAACGTTTGCAGTGCAAGCTCATCATGATTTACCACATAGATTTTTTTTGCTGGTCATTCATTTTTTGGTTTTTACTGCAGATGGTTTTAACTTCTTTACTGACAACCCAGTGTTCAATTATGGGGTTTGGAAGAAATGGGCGTTCAAATTAGGTGCTGGAGGTTTGGTCTGGCTTATATTTTAGAGTCTGAATGGAAATACAAGTATTCACAATGTCTTTTAGATCTTTTTTCTAACGAAATTCAAGTTGAAATAGTTCTTTATTAAAAATGTAGTGAAAACGCTGAACACATTGACTGTAGAACAAGCATAGGACTTCTCAAAATAGTAATTCTCAAAATGTATCGTGAAGAAGTATTTAATCTCCATTTTACAGTATGGGAACTCAGGACTACTGGTAAAGCTAAAAATCATATTATTAAAAATTATTAATGTCTTCTGATTGTTTTACTCTGGATTGTATTCTTTACAAGTTGTGGACTTAAACAACAGATATGAAAATAATAATCTTCCAAATATATGTGAATGATTTCTCTTAAAGTTTGTTTTTTAATCACTTTGAGCTGACTTTGAATTTTATGTGTGTATTAATATGAACAGGAAATCAGATTTTCATGCAGTGTTGAAAATAATTAGGTGTTTTAAATGAAAATAGGTGTTTAAAAGGGAGTGGCATTTTCTTGCTGTTCATGACTCCATTCCACTTGCTCACTAACATTGGAGGAAAGTTGTTTTGGTTCCTTCTGGTCTTGCAGATCAGTTTGTTACATCCTGAATATTTCAACAGGTGATAGTTGGTGGGTTTTTTAAGGGGATTAATTTTTAACCTCACTGAAGTGATTTTCTTTTTTTTTTTTTTTCTTTTTTTTTTTCAGTCTTCTTCCTATTTGCAGACCTGCTCATGTTTTCTGCCAGAAGGGAAGACTCTTGAGTAGCAAACTAGCCTCATTTACTTTCCCAGGTTACCTTCCACATACTCCTTAGAAGGAGCCTTCACATCCCCTGGAGTTCTCAAACTGCTCCTTGAGGATCTTACAAATATTTTCTTGGGACTCCGACTCCCGTTCTCTAAACAAACTGTTATGGCACTTTTAGCTGGTAGCGTTGCTGCCCCTTCACACAGTCAGGACAGCAGAACACGTGCCTGTTCCTCAGCTGCCGCTCTTCATTCTGGCACTGTAAGAGAAAACTGCCTTCATCTGTGGTTTGAGCTGATGCGGAGCCGCAGAGCAGAGGTGCTGAGGTGCACACATGTGTTCCCAGACGCCAGCTCAGTTACTGAGGATGGAGAATGGCAACTGCCATAAAACCACTGCAGTGGCATTCTTCAGCATCCTCTGTTCCTGGGCTTGGCTGGGAGCTATTAAGTTCTTTTTGCACAAAACTCTGAATTCAAAGACTTCAGATTTGAGATTCAGAAGACTCAGTGCAGGAAAATCTTGAGATAGTAGTAAAGCCTCTCTGGATTTACTCCTTAAAAGCAGAAGCTGTTCCACGCTAAGATGTGTGGAAGATGCATCCTCTCATGAGTTCCCAAGTCTTAGGAGTTGTGTGAACCTCATGCTGTCACCTTCGCTTTCAGAATTTGCCTTGTAGCTTCTTACTCTGCATGTTATTTCCTGGAAATTGAGGAGGTGGGCACCAGCAGGCACGTACTTGTTGAATGGAAAAGAACAGGGTCCTGTTTGGCTTCCTGGTTTTATAAGCAAACAAAACACAAAAAAATTTGCCTCAGTGCTCAGTGAAGCTGCTGCTGTTGCCAGGGGTTTGATGGGTTTTGCACACAGAAAGGCACATTTTGAACCCTTCAGATGCAGGTGAAGTTTTACACAGTTTGTAGAGACTATTTCTGGTTCAAATGTAGAATTACTTCTTGTAAATTGGATCAGCTCAGGTCCATGAGGAAATCAAGTACCCTGCAAAACTGCGTGCTTCAGCATCCTAAGGGGGTTTACATTGCAAGCTTGGAAAGAGATAATAGTTTTTCCCCATGAGTTTCTGTTCCACACTTAGTAGGTTCTAGTGGAATCCAGACCTGTATTGAAAAATAATATGCTGATGATTTAGAATAAAGAGATTTTTCTATATAAAAAAATTGAGAAAAACCTAAAGCAGTTATTTTCAGAAATGTTTTTGTGTCATGACTTCTAGGAAAGCAAAATGTAATTGTTCTGCACTTCTGAGTTCAATTTCAGGTTTTTTAGACAGTAACTTTGCGGATTGTTTGATTATAATTATATAAAAATCAAAAGGTGGGGTTATAACTCATATTTTCTTCAGAACCTCTTGAAGAACCCAGCATACCTTTTTAGAAAGAAAAGTCTTTAATTACTGACCTCTTTCGTAACAACTGATCATGATGGTTTACTCATTTTTAGGTAGCCTACGTAACAGCTCACTTTGATTTTCAAGGGACTTCTGGAATGACAAATATCTTCTGGTTAATGCAAAATAACTTTTGAACTGTTGCATACTCATCTTTTAATATATTAATCATTGTTATCCCCCCTGAGATTAGGTCTGTATTTTAATGATGCTGTTGTGAGAAGGTGGTTTTTCAACAGTGTTTTAGGATTCTCTTGGTGAGAAGTGGGGAATAAAGATGGTACCAGTTACAACTGCAGAAGTCCAGTGTAGAAACTAGTATTTCGGTGGTGAATTCCAAGGTATGCTCAGGGCACTCTTAAAGGGAAACAGCATTGAAACTTTTTAGCAGAGTAGACGCAACACTGCTTTTGCATTTCAATCAAGAAATTTCACTGAATGCTCCAGAAATACTAACATAAATGTAGATGTAGGTGTTTACAGCAAAATCTTCATTTTTGGTAGTTTTTCTTTGTTTTATAGAGATTCTTTTTTGATTATAGTTAATTTTACCTGTTGCAAATTAAGAAGTGATTTGGATTAGTTCTTATTTTTCCTTCTATTCATCTTTTTGTAAAAAGATGTCAGCTCTTAGAAATGAAAATAGCTTTTCAAAGGCTTTTGCGTCAGGCACTGAGGTGTGGTGCTGTTGTCTTCTAGAGTTCGGAGTTCTCTGAAATCAGCAGCACGTGTTACAAGTTATTAACCTTTGATTAGAGTATAATAGCTTGCTGAGAATTATTAATCACTAAACTGTTACGAAGAGTTGTTCCTGGAAGATCTCCAGTAAAGTGGTTTTAGTACTGCAGTACCTAAATATCTGCGCTTATTCTAAGGCATTAAATTCTACTAAAGCATTGAGTTCTCCTTTAAGACAGCACTTTGGTTGAAGACCCAGTGTGCTTTAAGCCATAAAGTGCAGTGTTTATCATAAATTAATATAATAATAACAGCAATTCCGTGTTTCTTCTGCTGGTGTATTTAAAATTAAATACTTATATCTTGTTTAAAGGAGTAATTTTGAGCAGTTAACAAAAACTTACAGGCTTTCTTCATCTTTGTTCTGTGTATGTGTTAGGTGGAGATCAGTCGAAGAGTGACACTAGAAGAACTCCCCCCTGTTCTTGTTTTACACCTCAAGCGGTTTGTATATGAGAAAACCGGTGGATGTCAGAAACTTATCAAGAATATTGAGTATCCTGTTGATCTGGAAATTAGTAAAGGTAAAGATTTTTGAACAGAATTTTCCCCTCTTTAGGGAAAAGATAATGTTGTGTTTCCTAGGGAGAGCTGTTTGTGTTTCACTTTTCTTCCTTGCTCCCAGCTTTGTGCATAACATTTCTTCTCCATTGTTGTCTAGAAACGTAGTAATTTGGGTGAACGCCTTGTATGGGGTTTTTCAGATTTTGTGGGTTGGAGGTTTTTGGTTGAGGTGTTAGTTTGGTTTTTGGTTTGGTTTTTTTTTTTTTTAATAGAAGGAATATATTTGGGTTCCTGGGTTCAGTCGTGCCTGGGTATGAGATGGGCATCCTTTTTGCAAAGAACATTATGGTGAAAGATCTCAAAAGCTTTGGCACATCTTAGACATTGGCTTGGCTAAGTAAGAGCTTTCTGCAGATACAAGGAGTACGGTTATAGACTGCTGAGGACAGATATTGGAAGTGATTCTGTTGCATGAGGGGTACGTTGCTAAGGTTGTTGCTAAGTAATACTAGATATTTTATCTCAGATTTCATTCAGAGAAGTGGCAAATTATTGTAATAAACAGTGGCTGATTAAAGGAAACTGGTGTTTTATAGAAAATGCATCCTGAAAGCAGACAAGTGAGCTGTAGTTCAGAGGTTAAACAACAAAGTTCTCTCTTTTAACCAGTGTCTTAAGATATACCGATTTTACAAGGTGTGAAAGCTTTCAGATAGTCCAGCATCTGAAGCTTGCCAACTTAAATGCATTTTGTTTTGATGTGACAAATGGACTGTTAGCCAGCCAGTTGTTCAAATAGGAAAAAATAAATAATCAAAAAAAGATTATTCATGTCTCAGGTGAAGTACATACTTTCTCAGACAGTGCACTTTTAGTTTACTTAATATTTTATTTAAAAAAATTCTTTAATGAATGGGTATTTGTAGAAATAGTTCAATTTGTCTTGCCAAAACTGGTTGTAGTGTGACTTGGAATCTGAAATTGATTTTTGTCGTTGTCTGACAGCAGGAATGCAAGGAAGAGAGATGAATAGTCTGATCTTTTCCCTCTTGTCGTCCCCTGTTCCCCATGTCCCCAGCCCCTCCTCCCCCTGCTTCTTTTTTTTTTTGGTGGTAGTTTTAAACCTTCCATAAATGTTAGTGTCAGCAAACTGAGTATCAGAACCTTGTCTGTTCTTTAAAGGCTGCAGAACACATTTTAGTTAAACTATGGTAGTGTTGGTTTCTCTTAGAACTAATTAATCCCTTTGGAATTGAATTTCTAAACTTGCTAACTGTTGCCTTTGTGACTTTTTTTCCTCCTCCAGAGCTACTGTCTCCTGGTGTGAAAAGTAAAATTTTTAAAGGCCAAAGAACCTACCGGCTCTTTGCAGGTATTTTATCTATATGCCTCTGGTCCCTCTATTGCAAATACAGATCCTGCATATAGAATTCTAGAATTCTCAGGAGTTTCCTGGATTATATAAAATAATTTTCTTTAAAATTACACTGAAGTAACTTGTGGGTGTCAAATTCTTGTATGTAGTGATTTTTTGCGTATGTGCATATACACATATATTGCTATGTCTTTATTTATATATCCGACTGATCCAGCTTGAAGCTCGTGCAAAAACAGAGTTCTGTTACGGGTCCGCTCTGAAAAATATCAGCACAGGCTGAAATACAGCTGTAACAGAACTGCGCCTAAAATACACCACGTATTCTCAGAATAATGTTTCAAATGTCTTTTGAAATGGCTGTTTGAATGCTGGCTCTGCATCCCTTTGAACCCTCAAGATGAGTATTGCTGGCAGGGTATGAATAGCATATTGTAGGTGGAAAAGTGTAACTTGTAGGAGATGATGATTTTTGTGCGAGGAAACCATGTTTTTAAGAGTGCGTGCGATGTATACGAAATATCTAAATTGGTAGTCAAGGTTGGAAGCTCCTGTAAGAATGCAGAAGCAGCATTTTAATATTGAACAAAACAGTCTCTGGGTAGTAATGAATTTCCTGAAGTTTAAAACTCCTCCATAGTTTACGATTTGCACCTGCTTATTTGTGTTGGCGTCGGGAGAATGTAGTAAACTGGAGAACCGGAGATCTTAACTTCTGCGTCACCAAATCTGTGCCAGTCCTGGTGGCCTGATGTGACTTGGTGGTTTGGATCCAGTTTTGTGACCACTGAGGTTACAGAAGGAAATAACATACCTGTCTCTTGTGGAAATTAGGAACTGGTTCTGGCAGTGTAATTTTTTTCTTTTTTTTTTTTTTTATTGATAGTGGGTTTCATGGGACAAGTTTAGACAGTGTATTTAAGGTGGCTTGAATTAAATGTGTTACCGCTGTAATTTTTTCTAACTCCTTCTATGGAAAAGTACAATACTTCAGTCTTCTGTCAGTCTACGACTTCTCATACACAGAAACTGAGCTTGTTAGATGGATTTTAAATTACTAAAATAAGCTTTTTAAGAAGTAAGTTTCAGATATCATCCAGGATTTGCCCAATTATCTAGCAATAAATTTTAGAAAATAAATAATTCAAGTTTAAGCTCCTGTAAAAGAAATATTTCCTGAATTTCCCCAGAATGTATAAATGTAGTGTGTTCTGCCTTTTTGCTTTGCTTAAGTCAAATTACTCGAAAATGTTTATTTTTATAGAAGTGTGAAGGAAATCCGAGTGAGCTGGAAGTGTGACTCTAGTCTGACAGTGTAAACAACTTCATAATTACATACTTCCGCTTTTGCATCAAAAACGGAAATTCCTTCTGGTTTTTTTTTTTGTTCTTGTTAAGTATATGGTTAAGGCTCACATGTTCCTAGAAGGAGTTAAATGCATCCTTAGTTACATAAAAGATCTCTTCCATTTGGAGGCGGTTGCTGAGAGCTCAGCTTCCAGCTTTGCGTTCGGTTTCTGCCAGGAGAGCCGAGACGTCGTCTCTGCAGGACGCGTCTGACGGAGGAGAGAACCGAGGAAAGAAGCCAGTTTGCTTCTCTCTCAGAAGCAGCAGATGAGCAGTTAATCAGAGTGTTCAGCTCACAGTTCTGTTAAGGAGGTTACCAAGAACTAATCGATGTGAAACTTGTAGATTGGTACTTCAGTAGAACCTGTTTTCAGACTAAAATTATAGTTAAGACAAAAAGGAAAAACTGATGAGAGGTGGAATAACTAACCGGCTTACATTTGTAATCAATGCAATCTGAAAAGTCTTGCCTGATTTTTATTTTTTTTTTTTTTTTAAATAGACTAGACTACTGCATAGCTTTATGTGAATTTATTTATTTATTTATTACAAATAGCTTCAATAAAATACTGTTGTCATCGGCAGGCAGAGTGAGTGCGTAGCTTTGAATCTCTCGCTACATGTGGCAGCACCTGTTGGAAGCTGGGAAGGGCGTGCTGTGCTTGTGAGGCAAATCCTTCCCAGAATATCCTCTAGGAAGCTCTAAAATGCGATTTGATGCTTTCGACTCTGAATTTACTTAAACCTCCTTTTTAAAATCATGAGGTTTGGTATGCCGGAGAAACATTACTAATCCTATGTGGCATGAAATGTAAGCAAGCAAGCGCTAAAGATTCTTGCTAAGTCCAGATCTGGAAGACCATCTGCAAACCCATGAGTATGCTACGAGGAAGGCAGTGTGTGACCTTTTTTTTCTTTATTTATCCTTTTAGTGGGTATTTATCTACCTATAGTGTATGTGTGCATCATCGTTTTCTCTTTGCAGTTGTCTATCATCATGGAAACAGCGCAACTGGTGGCCACTACACTACGGACGTCTTCCAAATTGGTCTGAACGGCTGGTTACGCATCGATGACCAGGCAGTCAAAGTGATCAACCAGTACCAGGTGGTGAAGCCGTCTGCAGAGCGCACAGCCTACCTCCTGTACTACCGCCGAGTTGACCTGCTGTGAAACTCCTTCCTTTTACGCTGTGTGTGCAAGATCCCTGCTTTGTAGAACGCCAACTATCACTAACTTTTTTTCTCCTGTAAATGCTCTTTTGAGTGAATCTTTTTCCTTTTTTTTTTTCTTTTTTTTTCCCTTCTTTTTTTTCCCTTGCAACTATGGGGTAGAGTGATAAAGGAGACTACCTTGGGTTTGTGTTGGCTTTTGACTTTTGCAGAATGAAGTCACTTGGTTGAAAGACTCAGTCTCATGAATCATAAAAATACAAAAAAAACAAAAAAAATTAATCTGAGATAATGCTGAATCCTAAGATAATAAAAGGGGATTTGCATTTGATTCCCACTTTCTAATTGCGTAGTAGAAGAAAACCCTGCACCAGCAACAGAACTTGTAGATTTCTGTGAAAATGTTTTATCTTAAGTAAAAAAAATTAAAAAAAAAAAAAAAAATAAAAAGCGCTCTCTGCTTCCCCGATAGTTTTTGATAAGTGGTAAAATATGAGCCGATGTGTATGAGATGGAAATGGTCCTATGTGCTTCAAAAAATGTACAAACGTACAAAATGCAGAGTTGCTGGTTCCTAATAGGAAGACACATTTTAATAATTGTGCGATGAGAAACTGCTTAAGTACACATTGCAGATCAAATATTTGGAGTTAAGATGTTAGTCTATATAGATGGGTGATTGTAACTTTATTGCTATTAAGAAATTTCAAACTGCATTTATGCTTCTGTGTACATGAAATTAAAAAAAAAAAATGGGCAAAATAATTAAGATTGATATTTCTTTAAGTCTGCTTTGTTTAATTTTGCTGTCTGCTCTCCTATAATGTTGAGTTCCTGATTGTACACAGTTTAGTGATATCTAGAAGTATAAAGTTGTCGCCCATCAATAAAAGTCACAAAGTTGGTTTAAGGTGTGTGCGTGGCTTTTGTTTTTCCTCAAGTATAAATTCTACCCTTGGAAACTCAACAAAATTGCTAGGTAGCACTTTCACAAGGTGTAGAGAGCGTTCCCCAGGTTTCTTTTACAACTTCTTGAAACTTCAGAAGCGTCCCCGTTTGGCATCGAGATGGAACCGAACTTGGAGGGGAGAGGGAAGGGGAGAGATGAGCCCAGACCAGCTCCCAGCCCGTGGCCAGGACGGGGGGTCCCAGGGCTGAACGCCCTCGGCCGGAAGAGGGATTTGGATCCCTCCTGTATCCCACGGGAAAGCCCTGCGCAGTCCTTTAGAGGTAGACGCTGTTTTGTTCGCCTTCGACTAAAATATTCCCTTCTTTTAGGCAGTTGATGTTTTCATTGAAAAGTTTGGTACAAGTATTTCCTTGATCCGCTTCCTGTTGCCTTCCCTGCTGCTGAAGACGGTAAAAAAAAATCTATGTATTGTTTAATCCTTAATTTGATGATAGTGGTGTTAGTGCTTAGTGCGTCACTGGAGAAGTGTTGTAATTGTTGCCAGTGAAACGGCGCTAATTTTAACACGGATTGTCAATAAAAGGTTAAACTGCGTCTACTCTCGCCAAATACTGGTCACTTCCGTAAGGTGACATTTAGAGAAAAAAAAAAAGTTGTTTTCTGCAAAGGCGTGGAAGGAACGTTAGCTGCGTTACTTCTACAGGCGCTGTGCTCCGATACATTCCTTTGGCATTTCTTTAAACTGCTGATTTCATTTTGCTTAGAATGGCCCGACTGCCCAGGAGAGGGGTGCGGGGCTTCGCTGGAAGGCGGTGTCGGCTTTTCCAGGAGAAGGAGCCAGCCCTGCCGGTGCCTTGGGCTTCAGCCCCCTCGCCCCAGGCCCACCCGCGTGTGTGCTCTGCGTGAGTCAGGCGGCAATTAGTCGCTCTGGAGAAGACGGGAAGGTCCTTCACAGCCGCTTCCTGGAAGGAGCTGGAGGTGAGGTGTTCCATCACGGCTGTGGTCTGCAGGAGTTTGGTGTGTAGGGCATCGCGGTGGACGTGCGGAAACAAAATCCCTGTGGCAGAGCTGGGTGTTGGACGAGCAGTAAGACCTGCCGAAGAAAGCCCTCCTCGTTTCCCCTCTTGGCTTTTCTACCCTCCCATCGCACGGTGGAGAACTTGGGACTTTTCTGCCTGTGAATTGCTCCTGGTGCTGCCATTCCCGTGTCGGGAATGAGGGGGTTGCCGGGGGCTCCGGCAGGACAGAGGAGCATTCATGGCCGGGGCGAGGATGTTCAGGGTGGTCCTCTTCTCCCTGCTCAAAGTTGGGTGATCTTCAGACGGATGATCATCTGTGTTAATTTTATATCGTTACCGCAATCCTGATGCTGAGAAAATTGGATGGTATTTTATCAGTTGTTTTGGTTATCCACGTGTATAGTTATTTTTTTTCTTCGATCAGCAAATTTTATTAGTATTTTCTGGTCTGAAAATTGTGGCTGAGACTCTTGTTCTTGATTTTTTTTTTTTTTTGGTGACATTCCACCAACTCTGAAACAATTTTCTGTCCAAAGCTTGTTTTGGTTTTGGCCAGTCGCTGGGAAAAGCTCAGCTCCTGGCTGCTCGCTGGGCACGGTGCCGCAAAGCTGGGGCTACCGAGGCAGCGTGCCAGGGGGCTGCCGGAGGCCTGGAGCTTCCAGGGTTTCCCAACGCGGGGCTGCCCCTGGTGGGAATTACCCCGGAGCCAGAGCTGGTGAGGCGTTGGTTCTGCTTGGAATCTGAAATCTGGAGGGAATTGGGGGTTGTTCCAAATAGGAAAGAAACCAGATTTTGAAATTACTGTTCTGTAGTGGTGGTTACGTCCTCTTGCTGCACCCTGGTTGAAATGGTTTTCTCTACTGCAGAAATCCTTTCCTCCCCGCTTCTTTTCTTTTTTCCTCCCCGCTTCTTTTCTTTTTTCCTCCCCGCTTCTTTTCTTTTTTCCTGCCCGCTTCTTTTCTCCCCCCCCAGGGTCCCGCGGTCGCTAACGGAGCAGCTCGGCTCCGTCACGGGGGACGCGGCAACTTCAGAAATGACAGGGCTCCACCTGGAGCGACACCTCGCTGTGATGAGCGGTTTTGAGCGGGGTCCAGCCCAGCAGAAATAGCTTAAAAAAGGTAAAATGGGGAGAAGGAGAGGAAGAAATGAAGAGTAGGATGAGAGAGAGAGAACTGGTGTACAATTAATGAGGTTTCAGTATTGTTTCGCTTACCTCTGCTTGCGCTTCTGCTGAGGTTCGTTTAGAGTTGCTGCACGTGTGAGGCATTAACATTACAGTATTTAAATTAGAGTTTAATCACACGTAGTTCTACCTTATGTAGGCATGGTCCTGAGAACATCCCATTTGGGATGTTTTGCTATCAGGAGGTTTTGGGTGTTCAGACACGCCGTTCTGCTTTCCTTTGTGGCTTTTCCTGTGCCCTGTGCGTTATCCCTTGGGGTGAAAGAATAGAAAATTAATTTGTATCATAATTTAAATTCTGGCGTACAACCTAAAGCTTTCCTGTTCATAGAAGACCTTATAAGTTTTCAGGATCAGAGAAGACGGTAAGGGAGGAGCTCCTGCTGCAGAAATGCAATTCGCTCTGAGTCTGCGTATTCAGTTCTAGTTTCACTTGACGGGAACAGGTTACAAACGTTACTAATTATTTAAAAAAAAAAAAAATGGCAAGGAGTAATTGCCCGTTGAAATCGTCTCTTATTTTGAAATGGAAGTTGTTCAGATGGTATTAATCTTTGGATTTTTTTTCACTAAGGATATTACAAATGCACTTGTTGCTAAAATCTGTCTGCTGCAGTGTATTACTCAAAGGAAAAAGAGGAAAGAGTATGTGGCAACAGTCTGATGTGAACACATAACCACAATTTTTATTTTTCTGTATTAAACTCCTCCCATTGTTGCAAAACGAGGATTTTGCAGCCTTTTGATTATTGCTTTGTCTGCGAGTGATTATGTAAAAGAAAAAAAAACACGCAACACCCCAGAAAACCCCCTCTCCCACGCACCATAAATCGGGTGGCTGTTTGCTGATGTTTAAACCGGGTTTTAACAAACAGTTCTTAAAAACCCGCACACTGAGACCTGAAGTTTTCAAAACTCGAAACTTTGGATGTCAGAAAAATCTTAACGCCGTCAGCCGGGGCTGGGCGAGGAGTGACTCCCTTGGGGGAAGCGGGGGGGGAAAGATCATCAAAAGCACGAGGTGGTTGGGGGTGGGGGGAGGTTGTGTGGTTTTTTAATTAAGAAACCGTGCTGTTTCCCGCAATATCCGCCGGTGACGCTGTCCCTTGGGCGGTGGGCCGGGGCCGCGCTGCAGCAGAGGGCAGTGGTGGCACATGGCACCTTCCCGGTGTCACAGCTCTAAAGCTGCTGCCAAAATCACCCCCCGGCCTTCGGGGAGCTCCCGGGCCGTCGGCAAAGGGGTTTGTCTTCATAAATGTGTTTTAAACCTCTCCCGTTTTGAATAGGACCAAAGAGTGCGCCTTTGACAGCCGGTGGCTGTTCCCAAGGTGTCCAGGGATTCCTGCAACGGCGGGTTTTATTCCAGGCTATTTCCAATGACCCGAAGGATTTGGGAAAGAATTTGTATTAGCAAATAACCAGACGTAACAGCTGCGGAGCTGGTGATTGCGACTCGCCTTCTCCCTTTGGGGTGAAATCTCCAAAAATGAGCGCTGGGTTAATATTTCTGAGCTCTTGCAGTCTGCAGATCTGTACAGGTTACTTCAATGTTTAAAAAACGTGTGTTTCACCATCTCTCACGGCAGATGTAACCAGGAAATGTGGTGAGCTGCAATAACAAGGTGAGGGTTTGGGGTTTTTTTGGTAGTTTTTAGTGCATGTTTCGCTTGCACTTACAGTCGTCACCAGTGCCCCCAAAATTCAGCAATTAATTTCTGAAATTGCTGCTTGTGTGCTCATTTCCCTGTCTTACTGACCTAATTTTCCACCTGGGCGCTAACGAAACAGCAGAGAGTTTGGGAGGTTTTGTGGGGGGTATTTTTCTTGCGTATCAAGAGCAGATTAAGGGTTTGGGGAAATGTTCTTTATTGTGAGAAGGAGGAAAAGGAGCCGCAGACGAACCCGGGCGGTCGCAGTCGGGGCTGCCCCAAAACAGGAGAGCAGCGAGAAAGAAAAAATGAGGCTTCACAGTGCCAAGTACTAGTTGTATTTGGGAGGAAATCTTGCACCTGCCTGGCTTTCACTCCAGTCGTTCAGGATCCCCACGCTGCCGATTCTTCTGCTGAAGCAGACTCCGCGTAAGGCCAGGCCAGCACCATGCCAGAGGGTCAAGAGACTGGAGCATCTTCATCCCATCCCTGCAGGGGGGGCAGGACGGACGCACCAGGGGGTTTTTGGCCACTTCTACCCCGCTGCATCCCCCTCCGGTAGAGACAAAGCCCGGCCGGGAGGGGGAAATGTAAGTAGACGGCGAAGGGAGGATGCGTTTCCCCCAAAGACCCCCATGGCCGTGCCGCTGCCTGCCCGGCGCCCGTCGGGCTGCGGGTCGTCTCCGGTACACTCTCGTCGTCCACGATTCCAGCCGAGTTTCCGCACGTTTCCTATCGCCACTGGCTTTGCTCCATCCCCATTATTGCCCTTGTTCTCCCTCTGCTCTGGAGCAGGAGCCGGAACCGGCTGGTAACAGGAGTTTGGATTTGAAGCCTCTCGCTCCGCTCTTCCCTCTGCCCCTGCTCGGTGCTGTTACTCCCGAGCTGCCATTGGAACGGGGAATAAAGGGGAATTTGGTTGAAGCTGAAAATCAAGACATGCTGTCTGCGCGGTCAATTAGGAGGGCACAGTGAAATCTGTGTTTCTTCCTATTCATTGGCTATTACATTAAAAGCCTTCTCTCCTAATATATACTTACATATGCAGCCTGCTTTATGTGGCTTTTACCACATATGAAACGGAGACGTTATAATCAAAGCAGTAATAACGCTGAATGATTAAAAGTGAATCCTGATTGTTTTGGCTTTGGTCAAACGTATGACCTGAAACTGCTGACTCGAGACAAAACGAGGTGCATGAAATGTCTCGTTCCGGGCTGTGCTCGTCCCTAAGCACCGCCGCGCACCCCGTGGGACTTGTACAGTCAAACCCTACTGCTGCATATTGAAAAAAATACATGTAAAAATGCAAATCTTGGGAAAGCAGCGGGGTTGATGGAGCAGTCAGACAGCTCTGACCATCCTCCAGGGATTAATTTCCCGTAGGAATGTCTGTGGAGGTCACAAAATACTGGATTTCTCCGAGATCTGGAAATCATTTGTATGTGAGATTTCAAATGAGTTAATTTGACTTGCTGATAATTAGAGGGGAACGGCACCTTCCGAGGGCCGTGGCTCAGGGCTGTGGAGCTGCGTGGGTTCGGGGTGGCAGCCGGAGCAGGGGCACGACGGTTCTCCGCTGTTGGCCCTCGTTAATTTGGGGAAACCAGGAAAGTGGGGGCTGTGGCATCCTTCAGCTGCTGAAATAAGCCTTCTGCAAGCAAACACAGCAAACTCATTGATCCAGCGTGAATCAGAGGAGCAAGGATGGGGGGGGAAAAAAGGAGAATACAGTGATTTTTAAAGCGCAGAACCTCCTGTCGGCCCAGTTCTGTGCGGTCTTCGCATTGCCCGTGTTGGTGGCAGCGCCTTTTTGGGAGCGAACTGCCCAAATTGCACGGAATCGCTTTCAGCAGGGCAGAAGTGCCAGGTCCACATGGTGGCCCGTATGTTGCCGGTTCACACACACAGTTTGTTTTGAAGTAAATAGAAACTCTTTGTAAATACAGCTGGGAGAAGGTGGCCGGTGGGGAGGAGCAGCCGGAAAGGGAGCCGTGGCCCCACCAGGGCTGGGACGGGACTGGTGAGGGCTGGCTCCCCCGTGTCCCACCTACCACTCAATTTCAAAGGTACAGCCCAAAAACGGTGCTGAAGGCGCACCTCAAACGATGAGAAGCCTGCTGCTTGTCGAAAAACTCTCAGGAAAACGGTGCGAGAGATGAAATCGGCAGCTACATCTTGGAGCTGACTTCAGAGGGGTTGCTGCCTTTGCTCAGTGGAGTTGCTCCGTCTGCCAAGGTTTGCTGCTTTGCTCACGGGCTGTTGAACCAGTTTGATAAATGTCATTCTGCTTTTTTGAGCACTGGCTGGGTTTAAGCAAGCCTCTCAGGGGCAGAATATCTTGTAAGCTTCCCTCTTGTAACGAGTAAATAAAACTGATTGGCGTTTTGCTCAAAAAAAGGAAATATTAACTGTTTAGAAGAATGGAATGTCTTTTTTTTTCCCCCAAGAACTTTGGCAAGAGGACTAGGGAGATGGTTTAGTGATGGCTTTTGTCAGAGTTAGGTAGATGGTTGGACTAGATGACCTGAAAGGTCCCTTCCAACGTGGGTGATTCTATGATTCTGCGACAGCGGAGTCGGAAAAATCAGAGCTGCTTTGCTTGGATCTGCCAAAGCCAGGAGCTGCGTGTTCCCCTGGGTGCCCCGTCCGCAGGGGGACCCCTGGGGGTGGGTCACCCGGGTACGTGCCAGCCGATGTGCCAACCCCTCAGTGCCGCCGGTTGGGGACCACGAGGGACCCCCAGAGGTGGCGGTGCCTGGACCAGCTCGCTCCGGGCGCTCAGCACCGCAGCATCCTACCGCGGGCTGGTGTACGGAGGTGCTGTAACGTACTCATGAGACTGGTTTATTTATTTATTCCTGTTTATTTACTTAAAGGAAAAAAAAAAAAAAAAGAAAAGGAACTCGCAGCTTGTCTTTTGCTCAATCGTTTCCTTTCACGGTGATTTAAACCCGTGTTTCAACAGCGCAGGTAGAATTGCAGATGCAGGCACGGAGCTTGATGAGAAAGCCGGGGCTTTTTGGGCATCAGCGGCGTGGTGGAGGAGGTGAGCCGCGCCGGAATGGTCTCTCATTAACTTTTTATTTTCCTTATTCTCTGTAACTCCCTCTGCGGCGCTGGAGCAGCGGGGCTGAACGGCGGGTGTGCGCGGGGAATGGCAGCGCTGGGAATGAGAGCTTCGGGAACGAACCGTGGAGGGTGATAGATCTCCCGTTTCCCAGAAAATAAGGGCGGGAGGGAAAAGGGGGCTGCCCTGGGGAGCCCCGCTGCCAGCCCTGGGGATCCCACTTTGCCGTGGGGTCCAGCAGAGCTGTCCCAGCCCTGGAGCAGCGGGATTTTCCAATGGGGAGCGGGAAAGGGCTGACCTGGCAGCCGAGAGGAGGCAGCTGGCTTTAGTCCCTGGCAGAAAAAACCCACAACTTTTCTTGAATTCCCCCTCCCTCATCACCGGAGCCCCTCACCAAGGCGTTGTGGTCCCCGCTTGGTGCCGGGAGGACGCAGCGGTGCCCCCGGGATCCCGCCGGGCTGCGAGCGCTGCCCGAGAGCCGGCTGCAGGCGAGAGCGCAGCAAACCCTTTTATAGCATCATCCCCCGCTCTCCTCCTCTCCCTCCTCTCCCCCACCCCGGGAGCTGCCTTACAGCCTTTCGGAGGACGGCCAGAACTTGCTGAGCCCCAATGACTTATCTCCAAACTGCTGAGATCCCAAGCGACACCCCTCTGCTCCGTGATCCTGCCTCCTTTTCGTGGTTTCCCCCCCTCCCCGCTCCTTTTTTTTTTTTTTTTTTTTTATTATTACTACAGGCCGGTTGCCAAACAGGATGATCCAGGCTTGTCCTCTTTGCCTGGAGAGCATAAATACCACTGGGGAGCTCTGTGAGACTGCAGTTGGTACGAGCTGCTGAGCCGAGACCTCGCATTCCTCGCACCTCCTAAGGCTCATTTCATCCTTCCCACCCTTCTCCTCCTCCTCCTCCTCCTCCTAGTTTCAATATTTCAGATATATAATTTATTTTCCACAAGCAGGCTCAGCGGTGCTACAGTTTCCTGGGGACTTGGAAGTACCCGGCGAGGTAAGTGTAAGCTTTGGTCCCTGCTTCTGAAATGTGGGGTTTGGGTGGGGGGGGGGGGGGGTGTGGGTGCGTGTGCAAGAAATGTCCCTGTTTAAGGAGGCGCGGTTTTAGTAACTTCTCCAAAAAGTCGCCTGCGTGGTAGAAAATAGCACAATACTGCCTGAGCTTCCCTTACGTACGCTTTGCCGAGGTTAGCGCAAGATTAATAAACATCAATCCTGAATGAATGGGAGGAGTTTGCAAGTCCGGGAGCGGATTTCTACACGCGTAGAAATTATCCACGGGATGCTGTATCCGTCTCGGACAGCTGAGTACCCGTGGGCACATCGAGTCCGCCCCGGGAAGCCTGTGTTTGTGCAACTCTGCTCCAAAGTCCTGTCTGAAAGGAATTTGGCAGCGTCGCCGCGCGTTGTGTCTGTTACCAGCGGGTTTTCCCTGTGGTTTCGGGTAAGAAACTCACCCACTTCGGTTCTGTGGGAGCGGATTGTAATGGAAGGTCCAGATGTTTTGGCCCGCGGCCCTGAAGCTGCTGAATGCGCATTGTGTCCTGTGCAGACAATGTTGTGTCTTGTGTCAAGGAACTTGTCATCCCGCTTTTCTTTTGAAGCCAACCCGATGCCTCAAAGCTGGAAATGCGTGCATCTCGGTTTAACGGACGACCTGGCGTTTAATGCGTTAAGGATGTTGTGGCTTTATCACTGGATTTCTTTGCACAGGTTAAAAGCTGACCCCAGGCTAACTCAGCTTAAAAGGCTGTAACTCGCCCCTACTTCGCTGTTTTTGAGGCTTTGCCGGTATCCCCTGCTAACTCCTGCATTTTCCTGCCCTGTCAGCTTGTTCCGTGGGTAACTCCGCAGGTCCTGGGATGTTTTAGCTGCCGATGTCACCCATAGCCAAGGGGTAGAGACCCACTCGTGCGCTTTTCCAGGGAGGCAGCTAAAGATGGATAGCTGTAAGGAGGGAGGTGAAGCGAGGACGTACCGCAGCACAGAAGTCAGCCCGCACGTGGCTTTAGCCGGCGGCGCTGCACGCCGGCCTTCGGATGCTACCAGCTCTTCTGCTTTCTGACAAATGCAGGCACCGTCCATTAGCTGGGGGAAATAACTTCCCAAAAATAACCTTTTCCAAAGTCCGGTGCTGCTTTTTAACTTCCTCAGCGCCCAGAAGAAGGCCTCCCCTTTGTCCCCAGTTTGGACAGGCTTCACAGCGTACTAAGGAGTCGGTTTCTGCTGACTCACTGGTTTCTGATGGCTCCCAGATGTTTACCTGGCACCAGTCTCAAGGGCCTGATGTGTTTAAAAGGGAGGCTGTGCTAACGCTCCTCTCGAACCCTTGAAAACAACAGCGGAGGCTTCCTCAGCTGACTGTCAGCTGATAATTTTCTCTGAATAATGTCAAATCCCAACTCAGTCCTCCCCCGACGAGGGGCTGCTGATGCAGCCCGGAGGCACGGCCCCAGCTCTGCGGGACGCTTGGGCTGGCTGAGCTTTAACGCGCGTCCCAGCGGTTCGTTGCACCTGGGCACGAGGATATGAGGGGAGGCAAATGGCTGGACATCTGAAATCCATGAGAGCTTTCTGAAATGTGAGTATCTCTCTGCTGCTTTCAATTAATCCGGCCAGGGAGCTCCTTGCTCCCTGTCTCCCTCTGACCGCTCCATCCTTCCTTCGGATGCTCGGTGCTCCCCGCCTCCAGCCAGAGCGGAGGAAGGGACCTGCTCGCCCCAGGTGAAGAAGAAGATGGTGCCAAAGTGACCTCATTTTAGAGAGGTGCTCGTTATCCCCTCGCTCGCGAATGGGACGCAGGGAAGAACGTCCCGAGGAATAATGCACCATCTGTTGCAAGGTTTTGGCCGGGGCACGAAACCAGGCGCGTTGGCTTCGTTACGTAGCCGTGAGCGGGGCAGCTCCTCTGGGCTTTCAGATGTTACGAGCTGATTTGTTTTATTATTTTATTTTTTTTAATTTTATTTTATTTTTCGAGCTGCCCTTTCTGTAAGTTCAGTGTTTGCCTCCGCCGGGCGGTGGGTACGGGCTCCTGCTCAGCCAAGGGCACCCGGCCAAACGAGGGGGCACGGCCGCAGCGTGCGTGAGCCGTCCGTGAGCCGTCTGTTCCTGCCTGCTCGACCTCGGGGGCAGGCTGCAGTCGAAATGGCTCGTCCTAAATGGCCGCATTGTAAACGGCCCGTGGCAGAGCATCTATTTTTAAACTCTTAGGGAAGTGCCTCAAAGTAGGAATTGTTTCCCTGAATTTGGGTCAGACCGTCTACAAAAGCGGCGGCTCGTTTTGCCTCCTCTCTCTGCCCCCTCCGTAGCCGGGTCAGAAATTTGGGCTCCGGCTCGGGGTGGGGGGGGAGTAAATGCCGACAAACAGGGCTGAGCCAGAGGATGAGGTTAAAGCAGTATTTGTCCCGATGCCACCGAAACGTCCTGTCTTTTCAGCTGCGCCTGGAGCTGGGGACAAGGCGTGTGTGTTCGACTTGCTCTGCAGAGCAGGAAATAATGAGGAGCCGTTACCTAAACCCAGCAAATTACATTCCTGCATTGTTCCACCCGGGGAAAGGCTTAATGCTCTGCCTGGAGAGAGACTGAGGGCAGCTGGTTTTCATCTGCCTTAATGCAGTACAAGCAAGAAGCCTCAAACAGGGACTTGGTCTGCTTTACGTAGACAGACGGCAGGTTTTCAGGGGTTCTCAATGGTCTCGGATGGGTTTTTTTGGGTGTCCTCACCTGTGCGAAGCATCTTGTACTTGCTGCCGGATGCCGTTGTGCCGGCTCTGGGGAGGGGGGGTTCAGGACTTGGTCTCAGGGTGTCCGAATCCCGTGTCACTGGGCTGAAATGTTTCAAATAATTCATGCTAATCTGGGGTTTGTTTCCTGACGCGGCGTTAGGCGTGCTTTCAGCGTGCCTTTTAACAGTGCTGTCAAAACCGGATCCTCTCCCGGTGTTGAAGACAGGGATGGGGAAGCTTCATTCCAAAAGTTAGCTCTAAGGAGAGAGATGCTGTGCTTGCACCGTCTGTACGGATGCTTATTGCCCCCGGTGGATTGATTCTGCTCTGGTGGCTCTTAGATCCCACCTAAAGGGCAGCGGGTGCTGCAGAGCCATGCAGCAGCACATCTTTCCTTCCCTGAGTGGCTCGTGATCGACACAAAACCAGGCAAGACGCACCAGGCTCGTTAGACGGAGAAGTCAGGGCTGGGGAGAGAGGACGGGAGGAAGAGTTTGGAAGCGGCAGGTGGAGGGGGGAGCATGATGGAGCAAGGGAGGGGACGAGGATTAAATGAAGCCGTTCACACCTGGCAGTGACCGATTTGAGACCGTCTCCCCGAACTCTTAGTGCTGACAGCTACCGAGCGTGCATGGGAACGCCTAATCTTCTGGCTGGGGGGGAGGAGGGGTGCTCCGGCTCCTCTCCAAATCTGCCATAACTCATATCGCTGGCCGCGCTCCCGCCTGCCGTAAAGCGACGCGTCAGCGAGAGCACCCCGGTGCGTCATTCGCCAGCGGGGATTTTGGTTGTTCGACGTTAGGGTGACATTTCGCATAAACAGCCGCTTCGGCGGAGTCTGGCGGCTTCTCGGCTGGAGCCTGTCGGCAGAGCGGGGGCCCCCGAAACAGCTCCTGCTGATGCCTGACCTCTGCGATCTGCCTTGCTGGGAATTTTACTTTCCCTTTTATTCGCATCCGTTCTCCACTTTAGCAGCTGTGGGCAGAATAGCTTCAAATGTCTCCCCGTTCCCGCCTTCGGAGGGATGGAGCTGGGATTACTCGGAGCTGCTGGGCATTGCTGGGTGACCCCTGCGCCCTTGGTGGAGAAGGCATCTGCTGCCATGCCCGGGTGCTGCCTGGCTAATGCTCGCTCCCAGCGCTACGTCAGGGGGTTTCCCCACTGTAATAAACTGGGTCCCCATCACTTACGGTGACGCTCAGGTCTTCCTGTCATTAGGGTGAATGATAATTTGCTTAGACTGGTAGAACCGCTCTTTTCCAAGCAAAAATCTGGGTTGTGTGGCTTCGCCGCTGGGGGACCTGTGCACCGAGAGCTTCTCTGGCGCTGCTCTGACTGTCTGTTTCTCCCCAAAATCCAGACCCACGCTGAGCCACGGGACTCCCTGCAAGAAAACCTACCGTCGTCTTCGTCTCTGCTTCTGCTGGCTGTAGAGGAGGAGGCGGCATGAATCCTACTCTGCCTTGGATCCTTCCGCTTGGATGTGTACTGCTCCTGACAAAGGCAGCCGAGTGCTTTATCTTGCCCAACTCGAGTCACCTGGAGAGCATTTTGAGTAAATATCAGGATGGGGACACTCACTCCAGATCCAAGAGAGCCATTTTATTCTCAGACAGACAGGAGATACTGATGCTCCACAATAAATTGAGAGGTCAAGTGCACCCAGTGGCCTCTAATATGGAATACATGGTGAGTCTGGTTCTTGATACTTAACTTTATTATTACTTTTTTAAAAAAAAACAAACGACTTTGTTTCAATTTTCCTTAGAGTGCAAGATGTGTAGCAAATTTCCTCTAAAGTAAGTTTTTCTCAAGAGGTTTCCTGGAGCAGTTTCATTCCAGAGTGAATGATACTTTAGATCATTGGACTGTTTTGGTTGGAAAGGGCCACTAATGGGTCATCGAGTCCGTCCGCTGCATAGTTTCAGGACTGGTTCCATTATTCATAAACTAGCGTCTGGCCCAGCCCTGGATGCATCTCCAGTGATGGCAATTCCACAGCCTGCCTCAGCAGGTTCTTCCATTACCTTAATGTCATAAAAGCATCAAATTTTCCCTAGCGTTTAACCCACGTTCTCCCTGTGAAAGCTTTCAGACCGTTGCGACTTGTGTTTCGGGATAACACAGTCTGCTCAGAGAAACCTCTGATGGTCTTCGGGTTGCCATCAGCTACCGGCCGGAGCTGGAGGTAGCACCTGCCTTTTTTTCATACACTGATCACCAGAAATTATCAATGTGAGCCAAGCATCGTTGATGCGGCTGGGAATCTGCTCAGCACCTTGGAGAAACAAGGCTTGAGGAATGTGGCTCCATCTGCAAAGAAACTCAGTCCCTCGAATTAGCTGCAAAAGCTCCGGGAGCTCATGGATGGGATGGGTCAGTGCTATCGGCTTTTGGTAGTTCAAGAAACCCAAATAAAAGTTTGGTCAATGTATTCTCCCACTTCAGAGGGACAACTTAAAAGTACGAGTATTAAATACGCCTTTACCATCCACAATTCAGATGAATAGTGTTTCTTCACCTGATGCCAGAGACCCTACTTTGAGCTATTTTTGCCGTGCCACCAAAATACTGCGGGGCCAGAAAATGATGTAGGCAAATAATATTTTTTTTTTTTTTTTGGTGCCTTTTCCCAATGTGCAAATATAGTTATGACCAAAACTAGCCTGACTTCAACTGCGCGTTCCTGCTGACAGATTAAGCGATTAACGATTTGTTAAGGCCGTGTTTAAAAGGGTAAAAGAAATAGTACACCAAATGTAATATAAAATTGTTTGCCAGCTGCGCTGAAACGAGTGCTGCAAATGGAAAACCCGGCCTTTTGTGACTGTGGGGAAAAGGAAAAGAAAAGGGAGAGCCGAGGACAGTAAGGAAGGACAACTGCCCATCAGCTGGTCCCCGTGAGCCTTCACACCGCCGGCCTTTCATGCCGCTTTTGTCAGAAATCGCACGCCTTTCTAAGAACCGGCGCTCTGTACCTCTCCTTCTCCGCGGGCTCTCGCGTTACCCTGCAGGCGAGGCACTGCCAGAGCAGAGGTGACTTGATCGATTTCCAGAGAGTAAACACAAAGCATGAGAAAGGCAGAGGTGTTTTGGTTGGCTTTGAGGATCTGAGAGGGCTGCCGCTGCGGACTGTCCAGCGGCCCGCTGCTGTTTACGCTCGCAGCGTGGTTACGCTTTCATGTTTGCCTTTGCTCAGTGTGCTTTTCTAGTGGTTTTTATGGGCGATAGAGGGTAAATGAAAGGGCCTTATATGCTGTGAAGAAAGCAGCCGAGTATAAGATGGTGCTACTTGGAAAGGCTATAATCAGTCTTTCATGTATTCGTGTTTACCCAATATTACTTGGAAATGCTGCATATATTCTGAATGTGAATTTCACTTTAATCCTTTGTCCTGCATAGGACATTTCTCATTTGGCCTCGTTTAAGAGGACGGTCTGTCTTTAGTACCGTAGATAAACTTTTCTCTCTTCCTTCGGTGCTGGTGTGGAGCGTCACAGGCGACGTGTGCTGCTGATTTGGGGATAAGTTAGGTAGAACTTCTTCTTGCCCATCCACCTCCAGACACTGCCTTGGGAAAGTCCTTTCTCCCAGCTCCAAATCTGACGTATTTGAGTGATCTACAGTGGCAAGGGGAGCTGATGTATTCCAGAACAAGGACATATTTTCCTACTACAGGATGAGCTTTAGTTGGTGGAGGCTGTTCAATAAGAAAGCGATAACACAGTGAGTCCCGTGACTTATCTGGAGATCAAAAGAATAATACACGTATGGGATAAAGGTAAAGTGGAGCGAAGAAATGAAGAAAGAAACAGTTTTGCTGCTGGGTTTGTATCATTAATTGAAAGCTAGCACAGGTATTTGGTGTTACCAGAAAAATGAGTGAGCAGTGTACATTTCCCTGACAAAACTGGTCAAATACAGAATTGTCTTAACCCTATAACAGCTTTGATGGACACTTTAATTGTGTGTTTGGACTTTATAACAGCAGTCCCAGGCGTGGATGGGCGCCAAGACCAAAACAAACTCCTTGGAAATGAAGCCAGAGTAAAAAGGACATAATAGTTCCTAAGACATCTTGACCTTTAAGATGGCTTAGTCAGATGGCTTTCAGCAGTGATGAAAGGCAGAAATCTTTCCTCTTGCGGAGGCCTCAAAGACAGCTGGATAAAACGAAATTGTTCTCGGTACAGATTGCTGGAAGGGAAAGAATTTGTTTTCATGTGCGAGGTATCCATCTTCCCGCTCAACCGTAGGGCGGTGACTCTCCTCGTCAGGATGGGCTGGTATTTCTGTGTGGGTCAGCAAAGCGTATCCACGCTTCCGCCAGGACGTGGCAGTCCTGGACTCTCACGCCACTTTTAAAAAGTAAATTGCCAGTATTGCAAAAAGTCTGAGCTGGGGATAAAAATGAGAGAGTAACTCGGTCACTGCAACTCGGGTGTCTAGCGTTAGGTTTCCAAAGTAGTCAGGCTGAGTAAGCGGACTCTTTGTGGGGTATATTCTCATTGAACCTAAACCTACAAATTGTAGTATAGAGTGTGTGTGCCCTGCGTGTACTTAACATGCACAGTGAGTGCTGTACTTTGAAAGGCCATTGTACATTTGTAGGAGTGACAAAGAGAGTCCATGTGCTGAATCTCTTGGAATTGCACACGCCCGAAGGCTTCTCAATGTCTGCTTGAGAAGGAAACTGAGCGCAGACGTACACTGCCCCCCTGGCTTCAGTAGTCTTCCTAGATACTGCTTTGAATATCGGCATAAAGAATTCTTGCAAGGTAGCTGGGAAAGTCTGAAATCTATTTTTTTTTTTTTTTTGGATACGTTTATTGCTCTGAAATAATTCCAGCCTCCCGACCGCACTCACATCTGAGAAGCAAGAGGCAAATAACTGCTTTAATTTAAATGGGATGGCTTTGTAATCTGACGCCCACAGAAATGAGCTTCTCTACTCATCAAGCACAAAGCCATGCAAAGATGTAGCTCATTCCCAATTGCCTGTTGAGTATCTTTTGTCCAAGTTCATTTATTTTATCCGTAGGCATCAAAGGAAGATGTAACGCATATGTTCACATCAATTTCCATTTAATGGCCTATTGCTCATAACGTCTCTGCATTAAATTAGGAGATCTGGAACGTCTCCGCCTTTGAGGCTGCAGGGAGTAATGCTCTGCTAGAAAGTCTGAAGTACTAGCAGCGCATAACATCTTGGGAGAGATTCTGTGGCTTTTGTGTTGGATGGGAAGACGGATTGTGGCTGGTCATTGCCTGGTGCAGAAAGTGGGAGACCGCAAAAAGCTGTGTGTCTAGGCACAATTGCAATAGTCTGCTTGAACGGAGGTTTGGAAACGTGTGCGTGGTGGGTCAGATCCCCTACACCTTCAAGGAGCTGGAGAGCTGAAACGGAAAATGGTTTTATTCCCTCTGTCAGAGCTGCGTCTGCACGGGGTTTTGCAGACTGACATGAATTTGCTTGGCCACTGGTCAGTTCAAAGCCAAGCTAATGAGCTCAGAGCAGCTCTGGGATATTGTTGGAATTTGCGTTGCTGAGCATGCTTAATGATAAGCTGTTCTCGGAGGTCTGGGCTGTTAGCTCAGTTAGATGAGCTCATGTTTGCCTTGCGAAGATAGTGTAGACACACCAAGTTCCAGGAGACATTGCGTTTTCCTGTCGTTTTAGCCAGGGACATGCGGTCCCTCCCCATCCCTGTTATTACTGCCTGAGACTGCGTTCAGATACTTACTCAGAATGAGCACTTGATGTTTTTAAATGTGTTTGAGAGCCTGAATGCCCTCCAGTCCTCCAAGTGGGCTCTGGTGGGTCCTTTGATATGTTTGAGGTCAGGAGTCGCTTTTCTTCTGGAGAGGATGGGACTTGGACCAGCTGATTGTAACGTTAAGTGTCCAAAGAGGACGTAATCTCGCACCGGCATGTGAATGGGCTGGAGACACATTACAAGACCTCTCTTCCCTTTGGTTTTATTTGTAGGAATGTGCGGTAATATTTTAATCCCAACGAATTATCCTCTAAGGACTGTTCTGAATAGCTGTCAGGAATTACACAATGAATTCAGGGCACTGTCTACTGGGTCCAGCAAGTCTGGCCTTTAAAACAAATACACTCCTGGGCAATGGAGCCAACGAAGCCTGCTTTCCTATTGGCCTTTGTGTCGTGTTTGAGCTCTTGTTTGACTTACAGCTGGGTGATATTCAATGAAGACTGATCTCACACCAATGTCCTTCCCTCAGTGGGAACATAAACAGGATTTGTCACTTCCAACCTGATGGCTGTTTCAGTGAGAGAGATATGAGCTTAACAGCTCTGGGCTTTGCCACCTCTGTCAGATTTGACTGGACCCATCGGTGCACTCAGGAATTATTCGGGAAGGAGAAAGGGTGGTGGGACCAGGAGACTCAGACCCACAACCTTTGCATAAGAGGCTGGGCCAAAAATCTCCAGCTTTGTTGGTAGTGAAGGGAGCACGTCCGCTGTTGGAGTGTCCCCTGATGGGAAAGGCAGGAAATGTCCTGATATTGAGGGCAATGGATGGAAAGTCATGCTGCAACTACATCAGATCTCTGACTGCATGTTAGAAGTCTTGCGGTTCTCAGAAATAGGCGTCATGAGGAAGTTCTGGGATCTCCATCCTTGATGTTTTTGGTGTGGGTTGTTTTTTTGCTTGTTTGTTTGTTCGGAGTTTTTTTTGGGTTTTTTTTGTTTGTTTGTTTTTTGTTTTTTTTTGAACAGATTAGAAAAACACCTGCCAAGAATATCTTGTGTTTTAGGGGGGACAGTCCAGATGGGTTCTTGAGGTCTTCCCAGGTGTGTTTTCTGCTGACCTATGCAAAGCACATCCTAAGAAGCATGGCGTCAAGCAGGAGAAGTAATAGACCCTTCAGTGCCCTGCATTTCCGTGGCAGGGGGACATCTTGATAAACTTGGTTTTAGTCAGGGCACATCACTAAAATGTTCTTGCTTCGCAAGGACAGGCCAGACACTGGGGGGTGAGCTGTGATTTAGTCTTTCTCCACTAACTACCATTGGTTGAGTCTCTTGATCTAATAAGCTTGAGATGACGAACTGACCTGTTCTTTTCTCTCCCCTGAAGACCTGGGATGATGAGCTGGAAAGATCAGCCCACGCTTGGGCTCAGCAGTGCATCTGGGACCACGGGCCGAGTGCCCTCATCAGGTCAATTGGACAGAACTTGGCGGTTCACTGGGGCAGGTAAGAGTTGGGGTGCTACACGCTCATTGCAAAGAGCAATTTATGGATCCTCCTTTAGAACCAGTTGGAAAGGGTTGCCTAATTGATGCTTAGTAGAGCACTGGGGAGACAGGAGAAAAGCAGAGGATGATTAATTGCTATTGCTTCGGTGAGCTAGTTACAGTGAGAACGTCCGCAGCCACCTTCAGCTGACTGTTCCCAGCAAACCAACACGGATGTGGGTTACTCCATTTATCTGTATCTCTGGGTAACACAGCTGTAACGTGCTTAAGGTCACTCTTACCCTTACGGAGAACAGCTACAGAAGCCGTAACCCTTGCTCCTAAATCTGCTGGTTTGGGGGGGTTTCTAGCACCACGCTGAGAACCGTCTGAAAGCTGAGGTTTCTCGGGAACAATGTCTGGACTCAGCTGCTAGTTCAGAACTTAATTATCTCTTACTGTATTTCCCATAAATATTTATCCAGCTCCAAATTTCTCTTTACTTGAAACCGCTTTGCAGATTTCTTTTGCAACTTCCTGGGGAAGTTTTTTAACCTAGAGTTGTTAACCCAGCTAGGAAAGCTGATGTTAAGGCTTCCAAATGGATTTGCCTCTCCACATCACCGTGAAATTTGTTTATTGTTAAGCCCCTATCATCAAACCTGTTGTAGGTCAAATCTGCTTTGTACAGCAAACATTTTGTACATGCTCAGGAGGACATATGGGTGGAAATGCAGTTATGTTCGTTGTAAATCAGGTAGAACTTGGTCGAAAGCAATGGAAATTTGCTGGTATGAAATTGGCCCGATTATAAAAATCGGGCCCGTTTTTGTTGGCAGAATTAAATAATGATTGGAAAGTAGAGTGGTTAATCCATTGGAAACAAAGTCAAAAGATTGGGCTGTTCTTGGCTCTCCTACAAGCGTTCAAGATGGCCATGGGTTACTGATGGAGGTAGATCCAATCTTTCTCCCTTTGCAGTCACCAAGAGGAAAAAGAAATCAGGTTTATCTCAGTTTTTTCAGGTACGGGCCATAACTTGATTGCCTCAATTTCCTCTCCTGTAAAATTGGATTCGGAAAGTATTCACTTAAAGACATCATGAGATTAATGTTTTTAAAATGCTTGTAATGAATGATTTTTTAATGAAGAGCTGGCTGAAAGAACAAACTCCAGTTGGCAATGATATCATGCGTATTTCTGGCCTCTTGCTTCATGTGAGCTGTTGAAAGCAATAAAAAGCGGTGGGTTTGAAGCAGGGCTCTGCTCTGACACAGAGTTTGCAGACTGCTCTGTTTGCTCGCTGTGTACGTAGCATGCAAAACGTGTATGAATTCCTAGAGACGGTTTTAACACCCTTCGTTTTTCCCCCCGCCCCGCGACAGCACAAGTAGCATCAGTGCTACCAGCATCTCGTGCACGGTTTGCACAAAGCGCACGCAGTTTATAGAATCACAGAATGTGTTGGGTTGGAAGGAGGATGACCTTTAAAGGCCATCTAGTCCAACCCCCCTGCAGCCAGCAGGGACATCTTCAACTAGATCAGGTCGCTCAGAGCCTCGTCCAGCCTGGCCTTGAACGTCTCCAGGGATGGGGCCTCCACCTCCTCTCTGGGCAACCTGGACCAGTTTCTCACCACCCTCATTGTAAAGAACTTTGTCCTAATGTCTAATCTAAATCTGCCCTGCTGTAGTTCAAAACCATTGCCCCTCGTCCTATCGCTACACGCCCTTGTAAGAAGTCCCTCCCGATCTTTCCTGTAGCCCCCTTCAGGGACTGGAAGGGGCTCTAAGGTCTCCCCGGAGCCGCCTCTTCTCCAGGCTGAACAACCCCAACTCTCTCAGCCTGTCCTCACAGCAGAGGTGCCTCCAGCCCTCGGATCATCTTTGTGGCCTCCTCTGGACCCGCTCCAACAGGTCCACGTCCTTCTTGCGCTGAGGGCTCCAGAGCTGGACACAGTACTCCCAGGTGGGGTCTCACGAGAGCAGAGTAGAGGGGGAGAATCACCTTTATGCGGTGGCTTGGTGCAGAGGGAAATTGCTGCAATAAAAGGTGGGGTACGTGTGGAGGGCACCAGCTCTTCTGCACCAGCTCTCGGTGTTGATGTGAGTGCGAAAAAGCCCACTCGCTTTCAAAGGCCTTACAGTATGAACTGCTAGCCTGCTTCCAGATTTAGCACGTTGCCTGGTGGTAAAATAGGTACACGATGGCTTTCGGTTTAAGATGTTTGGCAAACCTTAACTTCTGTTTACTTTAAAAATACAACTTTCCGCCAAACTAGAAGTTTTTTTTGGTAGTTGTGTGGAAAAGTCAGGAGGACATTTCAGGTCAGCGGCACTTGAAGAGCATGTCAAACCTATAAATAATACAGAAAGTCAGAGCGGGCTGTGAATCTAGGGGGGAAAAAAAACAATCTTTAACATTTTCAATGAGATTCCCCCCCCCGCCCCCAGATCATTAGGCCGTATTACTGGGCTCTTCAAGTAACACCTTCTCAATGAATGGAACTTGCCTCAAGAAACTTTTATATAAAACTTAGCAAACTATATTAAAAGCTTATATTAAAACTTAGCAAACTTATATTAAAAAATCTGACCTTACAATGTGGCAGCAGGCTATGGGTATTGTTTGGAAACTTTCTACCAGGACTTTGTGATTTAAACTGTCCTTGCTCCTTCAGGTATCGCTCTCCAGCTTTCCACGTCCAGTCTTGGTACGATGAAGTTAAAGATTACACCTACCCGTATCCTCATGAGTGCAACCCGTGGTGCCCGGAGAGATGCTCTGGCTCTATGTGCACACACTACACCCAGGTAAAGGAGATGAAGAGCTTTTGTACCCGTGCTCTCAGTGTCCCCCCGGTGTCCCCTTTGTCACTGCAACCTGTGCCCAGAGCAGGGTGGTTTGCTTATTTCCGACACCTGCCTTGCGCTTGCAGATAGTCTGGGCCACGACGAACAAGGTCGGCTGTGCCGTGAACGTCTGCGAGCGGATGAACGTCTGGGGAGAAATCTGGGAGAACGCCGTCTACCTGGTCTGCAACTACTCGCCCAAGTAAGGCAGATAGATGAGCTGGGCTCTCGCCAGCTTTCCGAAAAACTGGCAGGTTGCTGAACTAGCCCAGGATCTGGGGAAGAGATTTCAGGCAGTCTAGACTGGTGGTTGTGGCTTTAAATTTTCTCTTTAGACGGCGGCACGGGGCTGGTTCAAGGCTTTGCCTGGAAAACTGAATGAGGGGCCGGGGCCAGGCTGGAGCTTTGATGTTCCTGCCACGGGAAGGAGGAGCAGGAGATGGCCAGGACGGAGCTGGAGGCTGGCTGGAGGGTGGGAGGGGATGGGGTGGTGATTAACGCCGCTCAGCGCTGCTCCAGCAGCAGCCTCTGTCCCCAGCCAGGTAGGCGGCCCGTATCGTGACACATTTTCACCGCTTCCCCCTGCAAAATCTGCTGGTTTTAACATGCCGCTGCTTCGTGCAAAGCCAGCCCTGCAGCCGTCGCTGGTGGAAGCGAAACCAGCTGGGGCCTGCTGTGAAGAGTTAAATCCCAGACCCAATGAGCTCCCCGTGGATTAAAAAAAAGAACAGTGAAATAGCTAAATCTTGACTGATGCAGTTAACTTGTTGGTTTGATTAAGTTTTAAAATGAAAATCACATTTCTCAACTACTGCATCCAGCAGAATTTCCTCCCTGGCAATGGCAATTAATATTTTCTGCTTTAATGGCTAACGGGAGAAGTATTCCCACTCCAAGTCCTTGGTGATTTAAATCTTAGCAACGAAACGAAACGGGGAAATCACTGTATTCAAATGGGGTGGCTTGGAGAGCATCTGACTTGCGGAGATCACAGGGGCAGAAAGATGCAGAGAAATAAGACGTGGGTACAGAGCTGGCAGCTCATGGCAGGATCCGGGCAGAGCCCTATGGGGGGGTGTGTGTCAAAGCCCCTCTCCCCACATTAGCTACGGAACGTGTTATGCTTGTGGGATTTGATAACCTCCTCCTCATATGGGATCTCACCATCTCCCATGGAGCTCCCGCAGCAGGCTGGGCTGTTTGCACGTCATCCATTCAGGGCTGCTGGATGGAAAAATACTCTGTTTCTGCAGTTTCTACTTAATCTTTGTCTCTCTGGCATCAGCGCGCATTGTCCTCATCTAGCCTTATAGGTGGAGACAGCTGAAAGAGCAATAACCCAAGGGCTGAACTCCGGCTCCTTCAACCTTCTCGGCCCCTAAGGTTTGCAGGACAGAGGGCCAAAAGGGACTTTTGTTTCTGGGTAGTTTCTTGAGGAAAATGCAGTAATCCATTGATTTACTTCTGTTTACATAAGATCACAGTATTTATGTTGGAGTTTAATGTAAAAGCGATATTGCACGCAATTTTTTTAAGTAAACCCCTAAAAAGAAAATCATCTTGGAGGTGAAATGAGGAGGAACATTTCTCATACAAGGCTCTCCTGGGCTGGATGTTTAGTCTTTGCGTCCTGCAAAGGGCCGGGACGATGTTTCTGCAGCCTCAGAGGCCAAACTGGGGACTTGAGGATGGCCAGGTTGGGCGAGTGCGAAGTGCTGCTCTGGTTCCCAGATGATGATCTGGCGTGAGGGTCCGTGTATTTCTGGTGGCTTTTTTTCCTGTTTGGAAACGGTTCCAGATGGAAAATGGACCAGTTTGGAAATGCGAAGAGCTGTGCTCCAGCCTGGCTCGTGCAGCTGCCTGGGGGTGTTGCAGAAAATGGTGAGGAGACTTGTGGCTCTGAGGAGCAGGAGAGATGAAGGCAAGCGTTGGGCAAATGGAGGCAGCAGGCAGGCAGCCCCTGAGCTATCGCTGGAGGACAACAGGCAGCACAGGGACGGAAAGAGTGGGGACAAGCCGACTTTTCCCTATTTATAACCCTTTATCCAAGGATGAGCATAGCAGAAACACCTGTTTTCCCCACTCCCTTAGCGCCAGGCGGTCGCGGGGGCTTGGGTGGGTATGTGGGTGCCTGAGGGGTGCGCGTTGCTCCTGTGCTTGCAGGGGCAACTGGATCGGAGAAGCCCCGTACAGGACCGGCCGCCCCTGCTCCGAGTGCCCGCCGAGCTACGGAGGAGGCTGCCAGAACAACCTCTGCTACAAAGGTACGTGGTGGGGGGGGCTTGGGGCACCCTCCTGCGCGGGGGTGGAAAAGGCTGGGGCAAACTTCTGCCTGCAAACTTTTCATTAGAAGCAGCCGCAGCTCTATGCGCCTTTTAATTAGCCATCCTTAATATTTCGACATGGCGACAGGCGGGGAAAAGCGGTGGTCGCTGCTGAAAGCGAGAAGCCCCGAAGTGCTTAAAATCCGCAGCCGGGATTCGGCGCGTTTTCCCCGGCGAAAGCGAGAGCGAGCGCTGGGATGGGGGAAGAAGCCGCTCTGAGCTTTACACGGGTCTAGCTCGGGAGCTCCGGCGGGATTTTGAGCGCTGGCAGGCTGCAGGCAGGAGCCATCCCGTCCTCGCGGGGTTTGTTTGGGAAGGGAATGTTCTCCGGCGCTTAACCAGAGGCGACGTGGGTGGGCAGAGCTTGGCCGCCTGCCCCCGCTCCTTCGGGGGCCAGGGACGGAGCGTTTCCCTCTCCTCCCCACCTTGGTTTTCACGGCTGCAAAATGAATAGAGCGATTCGTGTCTCTTGGAGGAGAGGAGGGGATCGCGGACGGTTTTTCCTGACCTGTGGAGTTTTCCCGGAATAGAGGTCAATAGAATTAAAAAATATTATTAGCGCCGAAAGCTCCAGTGGAGCAGTGCTGTCCCCCGGCACGCGGGATTTTCTGAGGTCACGCATTGAGGGCATTTTCCTCCTCCCTTGTGTTTTGCTTCACGGAGAACTGGGCGCTTAGGAACAGGCAGGTTCCCTGGAGACTTGCCCAAAACGGAGGCTTATTTTGCTGCAACATCGCATTTATCGTCTTTAGCCTGGGGTCGCGGGTCCGGGGGAGGTCCCCGGGGTGCAGGAGAGGGAAGGGGATGCCTCGGTGGTAGAAAGCCCTCTTGGAGCCACCATCCATCATTCCTCTGTTTGCACCATTCTTCTCCTCATCGCCGAGGACGAGAGAGGTGCAACGTTTCAGGTAGGACGGGCCAAGCGGAATGAATTTTGCTGGCACCCTTTCCGAAATCCCGCTGCCCGGCTGCAACAGCAGGCAGCTTGTTCTCCATGGAAGGGTAAAGCGAGGGATAAACCTGATGTAGCAGGACCCGTGCTCTACCAGAGGATCGGCTGAAGCCGTGCTGATGGGGTGGTTTGGAGAAGCAAACCCAGGTGGGAGGAGAGAAGGTTCCAGCCACCTTCCCAAACACTAGGGCCTTCTTTTTGTGCGACCTTCAGAAAATGTGTGTTTTCCTCCAGAGAGAAAGAACTGTATGGGGAAAAAGAAGAACTGTCAGCACACTTATTAGTGGGGATCATTTCAAACCTTTATGTAAGATGCTCTAAATGCCACTTTTTTGCAGAGGAGCGGGAGAGGAGCAGATCTCCCCTCCTGGTGCTGCACCTGCCCTGGCAATAGCCCTGCGCTGCCTTTAATGGGCATTTTTGAGTTTCCAACTATTTAAAAGCAGGTCCTCGTCAAACCAAATCACCTCCCTCAAAATGCAAACCTGCCTGACTTCCTCCTCAACGCGAGCACGCTGTAATTATCTTCAATCCCCTCTTCTAACAAGATTACCGTTACGAAGATCCAGTCGTCGTCGAGACGGATGAGACCAACGAAGTGGAGTTTTCGCAGGTGGCGGAGCAAACGCCGGTGCGGTTCTACCCTCCAGAAAGCAAGCCCAACAAACCCAGCAAGCCCAAAAAAGTCATGCCGGAATCTTACATGAGTAAGGCAGCCTCTTTCCTTTTCAGTTCTTACAAGTTTTGAAGTACCTCTATGGGAGATGGTATGGAAAGCGGTGGAGGAGGCTTGGGGGAAAAATAACTGGGAGGATGCTTGAGTGAAGGGGGAGGTAATCTGTGTGCAAATTCACCGTTAATTACGGCAGAAGCCTGCCAGAAGCTTTCAAAAGCCCCTCGTGCCTTCTGCACGTCAATCTGCAGTAGTTATTTGTTCTTTTAAGCCATCTCAAGGAAGTATCAATGAACCAAAGGTCCCCTGATCCATAATCAATTTAGGAAATACTGGTTTTATTTCCCAGTTAAAATACTCTACACTCAGCAGTTATCTCCTTTGCAGTTTGTTTTTTTTTTTTTTTTTTCCTTTTTTTAAATTGGTTTCCTTTTTATTTCTTGCTTGGGAAGATTTCTGAAGTTATTTGCGGAGCTGGTAGTACTTCCTCAGTTGTTTTCTCATCACTGTTAATTAAAAGAGACTTATTGTGAAAACAAGGTGAGGCAAGCCAACACATCCTTTTCAAGTTTATCTACTGGCATCTTGAGAGCCTGTAATTAACTGGAGAATGAGAGCTCTGGCTGCAGACCTCGGGCTGTAAATCAAAGCCTTCAGCCCTCAGATGTTTCTTCCTTGCTAATATTTCCAAAGACACCTGTCTCAGGTGAACGGCTAAAGAGGCACGAACTGCTCCAGGCTGGTTGGTCTGTGATAAGCTTTTACCTCGCTGCAGCAAAGACCTCCAGGAAAGATGCCTGGTGGTTGCTCACCTCCGTAGCTCGACAGCAGGCTGTGGCAGACTCTTTCCTTTTTAAAATATTTATCGATTCTATTTTTTTTTTTCTCCCCAGCACAAGTCGTTACCTGTGAAACCAAGATGAGAGATAAATGCCGAGGCTCAACATGCAACAGGTAGCGTTTTATTGATACCTTTTGGAGCGCTGCGGGGGGAAAAAAGTGGCCTAAAAATTGTCCAGTTCTTGCAAACTGGCTATAAACATAAGCCATACCTTGTATTTTTTGTGACTATCTAGGTATATCTCTTTTTTTTTTTAAAAAAAGCCTTAATTTCTCTTAATACAAAGTCTTCAGCCAAGCCTAGCAAGAAGGTGACTCAGTTGATTTTACTCAGCCACGATGACCCACAGTTTCAGGTGTCCAAAATCGTTTAATAAATTTTGGCAGAGTCATTTTTGAGCTTTTTTCATGCATTCCACTGCTGTCCAAGCCAGACCAATAATTCATGGCTTGTCCCATCCCAGCCAGTCAAGAACTTCTGGTTAAGGTTTCTGCAAAGAACGGGACAGTTTATCACTTGGAGAAAAACCAAATCCACAGAATCTAAATATTGGTCGGGCTTTTAAGGAGGGTGGAGAAACTGTTTTAAGAAGTAGCTATTTTGCAACCTTGTTTTTAAATGGAAGAGTTACGTGAAATGAATGGAATGACTATTAAATGAAATAGAGTCAAAGTCTGTTTTTCTTGAATTGTTTTTTCGCCACCCTCAAAGATATATATCTTCACTAGGTATTTGTGCCCAGCTGGCTGCTTGTACAGTAAGGGAAAGATCTTTGGAACATTTTATTATGAGAGTGTAAGTACCTTTTAATAGCTCATAGATGTAATTTGTGGGGACTTAGTGGTAATAACAGAAATGGGAAATGCCAACAATTTTAGTGTAATTTGGCTTTTCGCATTCTCCGGTTGGGGTGCTGTAACAGGGTGCTAATAAAGATTATCTGTATTTTCCTCATGTTAGTGATGAAAAAAGAAGCAGTCTGGAAAGGCAAAGTGTTTCCAGACGTGATTTTATCATGAATGCCTTTAACGTGCAATGAAACCCATGGAAAGTGAGGGAAGGGGATCAATCGACGGCTCTTACGGAGATCTCTTTAGTGCGGGCGGCCGTCATGCTGAACAGAAACTTTATATGAAAAACACTACAAAACATTGTAACTAAATAATAGTTTGGGCTGATTTGCTGGGTCTTGAATTAGCAAGATAATTTATAAATAAAGCATGGCACTGTTCTCCCATCAAAACTACTTTTGGGGTGAAGAGAGGTTGAAGAGATAAAAAGGGTTTTGTGTAAAAAGTGTGCCTGCTTTCCCCATCCCCGCACGACTGCGTCGCCCGCGGTACATCTCTGCCCTGCAACTCCTGTGATCGCAGACAGCCGCCTCCTCCAAGTGGTTTCAGCAGAAATATTTTGGGTTTGAATATTTTCTTGAGAACTGGAAGTATTTCATACTGGTCGTTAATTTCCAGTGCTGCTTTTCTTCTAAATTGTATCTAAATGTACCGTTTAAATGTATTTAAAAAAAGCTCGCCATTCAACCAGACAGTGCTTAAAATAATAATAATAATAATAATAATAATAATAGAATAAGGCAGTGTTGGGAGAGTAAGATTTAACTACCAGATTCCAAAGGGGTGTGCTCAGCTTATTTTCCATTTGGCGCTTTGGTGGTGGTTTCATTTCTTCTTCGTTTTTTTTGCACAGCGGTTGGTCAGCGTTGCTCTGTGAATGAGATTTATTTCACATGCTATTTGTGTTTGTGCTCTCGTCAGTCATCAAGCATCTGTCGTGCTGCAATCCATTACGGCATCCTGGATAATAAAGGAGGACTGGTTGATATCACGAGGAAAGGGAGGACACCGGCTTTTGTGAAGTCTACCCGGAACGGCGTGGAGTCTTTTAGGTACGACCTTCGTAAAAAAGTTTTTTTTTTTCTTATTTGCTTTAAATATAGGCAATAAATAAATATAGGTTCAGTCGTCTTCGTTGCTTATATTTAGACGTAGTGATTCAAGTAATTCTAATCTGCTTATTTTTTTAATAAATGTTTTTGTTTGCTTGTTTTGCAGGAAAAGTAAGCCTTCAAATGCATTCATGGTTTCCAAAGTCACAAGTAAGTGTTAAAAGTTGAGAAGAAGCCATTGCTGCTGGAGTTTTATGGGACATTTGAAAACGTCATCCCTTGCAGTGCTCTTTTTCTTTTTAAGTGGTCGTGTCGAATGGTTCAGTGTCACAGCTAAACCCTAGAGTGGTGATCCGTCACCCACTGTGGGCAATTCCACCATCAACCGCCTCGCATTTCTATGGGGATGTAAGAGGGGGAGGTATAGAAAAAGGCGATAATGGTCCCTTTCCAGCAGCATGTCCTGGCGATGGTTCAAACATCAGCTGCAGTGTCACAAGCTGCTGATAACAAAGTGGTGGAAGATGAGCCATCCTTGCGTGAAAGCCTCAATCTAGCGTGAACACTGCACATATAAAAACAAGAAGTACCTAAATAATAGCGCAATAGTATAATGAAACCTGTAATAGGAAGTTAGTTTATAACGGTGAGTCATATTTATGATGAGCGTATAAATAACTGCTGAGGAGCTCTACTTTTTAAACAATTCACCTTTTCTGAGTGTCTTTGAATAATTCCTCCTCCTCCATCATGTAATCATCACTTTGATTAGATCCACTTTCAGGGGAAACTAAAGGTGTCAGGTTATTTGGACTCCACATCATGAGCTGCAGCAAAAATACACCGTCTTGTGGATCAGCCGCTTTTCTCTTTTGAAAGCTGTGACCTTTTTTAAGGCCACGTTGTACATGATAGCAGGAATTCTGCTGGTCAGCCCTCTCCTGGGCGCGTCCCGCTGGCAAAGGAGCGAGGAGCTTTCCTCCTGGTGCCCTCAGCTGGACATGGGTCTCACCCGATGCGTTGTGTGACTGTGACTTGTGTTTTCTGCAGCTGCCTGAGCTATTAGCTCGAGTAATTTGCCTTTCCGTATTTATTTCCGCAGCACAGACGCTGGATTGCTATACTACAGTGGCGGAGCTGTGCCAGTTCAAAAAGCCGGCGACCCATTGCCCAAGGTAACTGCGTGCCACGAGCAGGAGCCCGCTTATGTTCTGCTTAAACCCGCTCCGCGCTGAGGATGGAGGATGCCGGGACGCTGAGGTCCCCAGATCCGAGGGCGAGCGGGAACGGAGCTGATTGTACCCGATGAACTGGAGGAGGGGGCTGGGAATGGCATCTTTCCTCCCGCCGCCGTGCTTTTCTTGGCACCGCGATAGAAAATTCACGTTAAGTTTTCAGACCCTTTCAGTGACATGTAATAAGTGAGGCTACCTGATGCCGTTTCAGCAGACCCCTAGGTATGGGCCTGCAGCTTCACACTCTGCCTTGGTTCCCCTGCACTTGCTGGTTTTTGGATGCGCTTTCCCTTTCCACCTTAAAATACAGAAGTAGTTTGTTCTAGAAAACTGCTTTGTGCGGGTGTAGGTCGTGGCAGGGCAGGGGGGCACAGACACGTGCAAACGATTACGTGCATACCGTTGCGCAAAAATATAGGTACTGCCCTTTGAAAATGTCATAAAAGACCGATCCCTCTTTTACCGGCCCAAACTCTGCTATTTGCAGTTCTGCAGTAACTACCCAATGTCATCTGAGGGGAACAAATAATTAAATTCACTGTTGCCACCTGCAGACCAGATGCAGGCACTTGAAATCTCCCAAGAATGCAGCTTGCTTTCCTGTTGAGCCTTGATATAGGGAATAAATATGAATAAATTGTTTTCTAGGATTTATTGTCCAGCCCACTGTAAAGACGAGCCGTCGTACTGGGCACCGGTGTTCGGCACAAACGTTTATGCGGATGTGAGTATGGTCCTTTCCCCGCCGACCCCCTGTACCACGACGTCTGTATCGCAGAGCCGGGGTCATGCTCTGCGACTTAGGGAAAAGAGTCGAACCCCTCCCTGTTCATCGCGATGTGGGGATGGGGTAGATGGGGATGAAGGAGGAAGTAGCACCAACAGCTACGACTCAAAGTTGGGGGTCAATGGGCTTGGGGAGCCCTTCCACTCTCCGGCACCGATTTATTCTTACGGACTCGGGCATGTCACTTAGCCCCTCTGTGCCGTAGCGCTTGTCCGCCTTTGCAAAGTGATTTGGGCTCTACGGATGAGCACCAAAGGGCTTTTATTACATACTATCACACTAAATATTGGCAAAAATAGACCTTCTTCCCCTTCCCCTGTTCGCTTCTTTCTGGGAGCCGACAGCGTTTTTGAGCAGTCGGGATGCGGCGCAGAGCAGTGGAACGAAAGCATCCGGGTTGGTTTTACTGGTTTGTTTTTCTAAACTCTGCTCTCTGGGATGAGCAGAGACTTGATGCTAAAACTAAGCAAAGAGTAATTTTTTTGAAATCTCTTAATATTTGGCCTCTAAAAACTGGGTTTCAACGTTTTTCCATTTGCGGGTGCCTCTTTTTTTTTTTTTTTCTTCCCTTCCCCCCTCCCTGCCCCCCCAACGCCGGAGGTTGTGTTTTAGAAACGCCAGCTCCCTGGCTGCTGCGCAGCCTGTAGGAACGTGCTTTTTTGAAGGCCTGGGGGGAAGCAGTCGGCAGGTCGTGGACCCCCAGCTTGGGGGTCAGCGTGGAGCTTTGCCAGACTCCCGAGAAAAAAACCATCCTGCAGAAATCATTCAAAAACTTCGGGGCAAGCAATTTCGAAAGCGATTTAAAAAAAAACCCAAAACCCAACCAACCAACCAACCCTATTTTTTTTTGTTTTACTTGAGAACTATTATTTTAAAGGTAGGGCTGCGCAAACAGGTTAGCCTGGGCTAGCTCACACGCAAATCCATCAGGCAGCTGCCACCCCGCGGTACCTGCCTCTCTGCGTGCTCCGACCGGCAGGAAATGGGAAATAATTTCCTCTGTTTTACTGAGGACAAAACTACCTCAGATTACCCCCGAACGGGGCCTGCGATTACAAGGGTATTAGGCGAGGACCAGCATCCCGGGCTGGCATTGTTTCCCGATTTGTACTGACGCAAAAGGATTAGTGTCCTTTAATGAATCGCAAGCTCCATTTCCTACCCTACCCCCTGGGCGTTGTTTCATAAAACGAGGGCATGGACTGTGATTTGGGAGAAAAATAAAAGAGGAAAAGAAAAAGTATTTGGCCACTTCCTAGAGGGTTTGGTTAACCTTTTTCTGGACTACTGTACTAATTGGGTGGTGTGGGCGTAACAAGGGAATAATTTAGGTTTTTTACGAGAATTGGTAGCAAAGCAGGTGAAGCCAGCTGGGAAAAAGGAGTTTGAGGCGGCTGTGGAACGTGCTGCAGAGGGATAGAGAGGTATTGATGCTGAGAAGTGCTCCGGCTGGAAAGCTGACAGGAGAAACACGCATGCTGTGCAGGGAAAGTTTGGGCAAAGGCTTTTCCCAGGGAGCTCGGGGCGTGCAGGATGCTCTCCAGGAGGGGATGCTGTGATTTAACCTCGCGGCCGAGGGATAATTAAAGCAGGCAATAAGTTGGATGAGACAAGTGCTAGCCTTCTGGGAGGGCTCTTCGGCTTCACGTCTAGAGTCACGGCCCTGGGGGGACTTCTGCCCCGGCTGTGTCTTCTTAAATAAGTTATCTAAAAGAAAATGAAGCATTTTGCCCTGTTTCCACTCCGCCCTCCCCGCGAGGCGCCCTCTGGCCTTTTAGCACCTCCCTCAAAAATTCCATTTGCTAAATGCTCTGGCAGGTAAGGAGTCGATAGCCCAAGCTGTAACGACAAAAATGCCTGGCTAGCCCATGCAACTGGACCTGATTCACTGTGCTTTTGGCCCGAGATAGCGTTCACATTCACACGGTCCCAGGAAGGCGTGAAGAGCAAAGCTGTGACGTGAAGAACGGGCAATTTTTGTGAGATAAGTCTGATTTTTATCCAGGTGGCATAGGCGCCGCTATCTTGGTGGGAGTTAAGGAATTTTTACCAACTTTAAATGCATTCTGATCGTTTGTTGTTTTTTGGGTTTTTTTTGTTTTTTTTTTTTTAACTCATCATTATAAAATTATCTCGGATTGTGTGTTTGTAAGATTATCTCCTGGGTATTCCTGGTGGCTTAAAGCAGAAAGACACGTTGGCAGCCTTTGCCTTAAGAAGCGGTGCAGGCAACTGTTCATGGTGAAATTAGTAAGACTGTGGCACAGGGACATAGAAGACTCTTAAAATTTGGGGTAAATGAATGAAATGCAAGAAAATATGCTCCGGGAAGAGTTCATGCCCAAATCCCGGGTCTTTCCGCTGAAAAGCATTACTTTGTGGTGAGAGCAGCCTTGCTGCCTGCACGCAGGGTGTGCAGATGGAAGAAATACGTGGGGACGCGGGGGGGAACGTACCCAGCATCCTTCCGGTGCTGAAATTAGCAGTGGGCAACAGACAATTCGTTGCCTCTTTTCCCTGGCGGCACATTGGAGGAAAAATTAAAAAAAAATTTCTATGATCGCACGACTGTGCCCGGGGGAAACAGAACTCGGCTCCGGCTGCCGTGGACAGAACCAGTTCTGGGGTGTCACTGGAGCTGTGTGATCGCCTGGGGGTCGTTATCGAGGCTGTAAAAGAGCTTTTAAATTTCACAAGGCACTGCCATTTGTCACTCTGCCTGGCTCCTGGCGTGACAGACGCTGCAAAGGAAACCTGTCCCCATCCCTGCTCAGGAGCCCTGTCGAGCTAGGAGAGAAAACAGTGTTCTGCTCTTGAGAATAAGGTCTTTTATCTGCAGTTGTGCAGTAATTAGTTGGAGGAGGACAGATCACCTATATAACGAGGCAGGCTTGTATCACCAGAGGAAACCAACTTGGGTGGCTCAGCTCTCAGGAGGCAGGAACTTAGTGATTAAACTGGTCACACTAATGGGGAAATTATGGGTGATTAAACTCATAGTCACGGACTATTGCTGATGGCCCACTATAAAAAAAAAAAGCATTGTCATTTTATGGTGTGTGCTTCAGAGTCCACTTCGTCAGGAAATGCTCCCGGAGCATCCCCAGGGGCTACACCCTGGAAAGCTGTTGTGCTGTCCATACGGCTGTCCTACGTCTGAATTTGAGGAGAAGGCCTTTCATCTTTTAATGTCTCATCTTCCAAAAGCTCTGTCATCAATTCATCAAAGAGAAGCCCGGCCTGGGATATGAGAGGGCCAGAATCCAACAGAGTGATAAGGGGAGGTTTGGGGTAAGGCAATAAAAAGCCTGTTGGTCAAAGCTTTTGAGTAAGTGGCAGTACAGCAAGTCCTGGGAAAAAAAAAATAGGAGTGCCTTGAAAAGAACATCGTTTAGGATGTCTCCCAGTGGAGACTGTTGCAAATTGATTCAGGACAGTTTAATTTTATGAGCCAATTTTAGATTTACAGATTTCCCACCGCATACTAGGGCGAATTCGCAGCATGTCTTCCAAACGCAGCGTTCCCTTGCTCCCGTGACCATATATAGAAGCAAAATACCAAATTGGCACTCGAAACTCAGAGAGCTGCCAAGAGATAGGCCATCCAAAGCGATAAATATATAGGGGACAAGGCAAACCTGCCATATATGGCTGCGAGAATGAAACAGCACGATCCGTATCGTACGTACGCGATGGGAACGTTTGCCCTTGGCACCGGTTTTGTGGCGCTTTGATTTTTAGCGATCGGGGAGTTTGTGGGGTTGGGCTTTTCACCTGCTGCGGTTCCCTGCGCGTAGCTGGCTTTTGCTTTTTGTCGTTCCAGCTTGCTGTATGTAAATCCTCTAGAGGCTCGATGGCCAAGTTTATACTACGCCTGAGCCTCCTCTGCTTTTGCTCGCTTTTCTGGATGCTTTAGGAGCTTAGTCATCAGTTGTTAGTGTTTTGTGTTCCTCCAGCTCTTCTGACTCTGCACATCTTGGAGAGCAGGGTGACAGCACGATGTGCACTAGAAAAGCTTGAGTCTTTTCAGAATTGTTAATCTCCCTCTGTACTCGCTGTTGTCTTATGGGGTCATGCCTGCCCAAACCCTACACCACTCAAGGGGTGCAGTCCTGCTGTTTTTCCTAGAAAGAAGGATGTGAACCGTCCTGGGTAACTGGTGGCCATTTACCTTAATGCAGGAAAAGCGTCTGCTTTCCAAGCAACTGGGTGAATAAACTTTGCTGAGGCAGCTGGTCACTAGCAAAGAGTTTCACCGCAGCGGTTTCTCTGGTGCAGACCCGGCAGGCACCGGCTGGAAAGTTGTCCTCGATTCAGCTTTGGACCTGGATGATGTCCCAGGCGCAGCTCCGCCGTAGATGGGAGTGGTGGAAAAGCTGCTTGTCCTCTGCCGTGGTGGTGGATCTTCTTACAGCCGGAGCTTATGACAGACCTACAAGATCTGTCCCGTGACACCATTTATCCCTAGTCTTTCCATAAGAGGGGTAGAATTGTTTCATAGCTTTTTCACTTTATTTTATACTTTATTTTCTGGTTCTCCTTGACGCTTACAGAGATGGTAAATCTCCAGGTATAAAATATACACCGTTTGCAAGTCAAAATAATTAACTATTTTTCAGAGCTCCAGTATCTGCAAAACTGCAGTGCACGCAGGGGTCATTCCGGATGAAAGAGGTGGTTTTGTGGACGTGATGCCTGTGGAAAAGAAGAAAAGTTATGTTGGCTCCTTAAAGAACGGAGTCCAGTCTGAGAGGTGGGTTTTTTTTTTTTTCTTTTTTTTCTTTGTACTTTCCGCTTGTTCTCGACTGTGTGTTCAGCGGTATGTCGAAGTCAGCAGGTATCAGCCGGAGAGGCTGGTGGGTTGGAAATATGTGACTTAACAGTGTCGCTGTGGATTTTGAGACCCAAACAAATAGAGCGTGTTGTCCTGCTCTTGCCTTCCGCAAGTGAGTAGCTGCTTTCAGATTGGTGTGAAAGGGATGAAATACTGTTAAGCCTTGTTTTATTTTATTACGGTACAAGTTGATATTAATACCTTTTGTTGTGTGCTTTTAACACATTAAAAGATAAGCACAGGTATTTCCGCAGCTCTCGGCCCAGGTGATGCTTTGAGGCTTAGAACTGGGATTTCCATTCAGTTCCGGGGCGTGGGAGGCATTTGTATTTGTTAACTAATTTCCTCTGTTCTCTCTGAAAGAATCACGAGTACAATAACCTCTTGAGAGATGATCAAACAGTTTTTGAAGATGGATTTGCCATCCTTGTAGTTTTTGTGTAGTTTCTTCTGGGCCAACCTTGCTGGTTTCAGCGAGCAGTTGCAAATCAGTGCTTCCAAACCCCTGCAACTCCGGATGATCGCACTGACGGAGCTGCACCCCATTCAGTCTTTTCTAATTTGAAACCTCTGTTTCAGTCTGTGATGTATTTTTCCAGACATTGGTGCGATGGTGCTGATTCCTCAGAGTTATCTTTGCAAACGCAGAATTTCCCACTATTGTGGGGGAGGTTTGCTCAGTACTGACATGGTTCCGTCTGCTCTATGTAGTTCCTCTTTTGTAATTACCTTAAGAAACCCAAAGAAGTTTGCTATTTTTATTCTAATAATGGATATCCCAGAATGCTGTAGAGCATCTCAGAAAATAAAAATACGCTAAGACAGGAAAGCTAGAGGCATTAAATATGAGCTTCTTTAGTATAGATCTAGCATGGTCCGTATTTCGTGGTTGTGTCATTTGCAATTCGGTTCATTGGTTTTAGGTGACAAACGTCCTGTTCGTATGAGTTTTCTTCTGTCTCTGTCTTGCTTTCACTTACCTCTTATACTACCGGACAACTTTTTACTTGGGTGGCGGCCTCTGCTCTAGCTAAGAATAAACTCTACGGCTAGCAGTGACACGCAATACGAGCACCAGGTGCTGGTCTAGGGGGTGAGGGAAACCAAAGACGTTCTCGCAGCAGGCATGAGCGCGAAGGTTTGGAAAGCGTTATTTACACTCAGCAAGAAGTAGCACCTTCGTGCTGCGGGATCTGCTGGACAGTGAAATAGCTTTTCAAAGATCAAGGTGAAAACCTTACCCTTTAGGACGCTGGAAATAACCTTTGGTAAAAATACGTACCCAAACAGGTACAGGAAAAGGTCACCCTTAAGATTTATGACTCTTTACACCTGCTGCAAGGTTTATTTTGCGGGAATATGAAATTTTGCATTTTCCCGGGGTTTTGTAGGTCAGCAGGACTGAAGAAATAAGGGCTGGGAACAGAAACAACCCCTTGCCCCCCGCGCACACAACCACCCCCAGCAGCTCGGAGCCAGAGCTGTTGGGGACGCCTCTGCAGATTGAAAATGGATATACGTATTTATTGTCACTTAATGTGAGCCCATCTGGATACTCCCATTGCCAGCAGCAGGAGATGGGCCAGACAGGCCCTGGGAACCTGCCAGCCTATTTGACAACTGTTTTTAGGAAAGCGCGTTCCTCTTCATGCCCGAAGCCCAGCATAAGGGAGCACAGTGTTCCTTGGATAAAAGCTAGCACTGTAAGAGAGGCTGTTGCTTCCCAGCTCCTTTTGTTGCTGTTAGCGCTGTAGATTGGGATTGAAAACATAAACCAGAGGTGAACTCGTGGATTTGCGTCTCTTCTTTTTCATCCTTTATCTTTCTCCTGCTCGGGCCACGTCAGCACGGAGCCAGCGCGGTGAAGCAGGGCACCCCAAAGAACCTGGGAGCTGCCTGTGGGGCTGTCACACCGTGGGTCCTGCGGTGCTTGCATCTCATTCATTTCATCACTATTTTCCTTTTTCTTTTTTTTTTTTCTTTTTTTCTCCAGCTTGAAGAATCCTTCAGATGGAAACGCGTTCCGAATTTTCGCTGTGAAGCAGTAAATTCCCAGGGAAAGTGCAGGTTTCTTTGGGAGAGCGCTCTGTTGATCTCCAGAGACAGGAAGGCTCCTCTGATGGCATCAGCTCTGACCGTACCCTCCTTGCCGATCTCTTTCAGGGAATTAAAAAAAGAAAAGGAAAAAAAAAAAAAAAAAAGACACCAGGTTCTGACTCAGCTGTTCGCATCTCATCGCACCCGTTCAGCGTTGTATCTTTTCGTTTCATGTTTTTGTTTCTCTAGGGGCATTCAGCAATGATAAACTGTTGTAACTTTCTAATTAACGAGAGAGGTGTGCTACACGGAACGGCGGTGGCTCAATGTACAGCAGACGTAGGGATCTCGGCCTGGCCCTGGGTGGCATCTTTAGGGTGTGAAGCATCTATTGCGATGGGCGTTGAGGATGTGCACGGCTGAGCGGACTCAGAAGTGAGAGACTGTCCAGGCGCTGGACCATTTGAAATGAGAAACTGTTTGAAAAGTTGCATCTTTTGGGGAGAGGCTGGGCTTTGATAGAGTGGTTTTGTGTATGTTTGATGTTTTTCTGTGCAAAAGAAGAGAAAATTTGGTCGTTTCCCGATGAGGTGGCGTGCATCAGCACTGCTGTGTAAGGCTGCTGGGGCATCGCGCCAGGCTACGTTGCACGAGGGTGTCATGTTTGGGGAGAGGACCTTCTTGTCGGCCAGACGTCAAGGTTTTTCGGGGACTGGAGTAGGGCGTGAAATGGTGGCAGAGATCCTCGCTGCAGAAAATGAGGCCACCAGATGATCAAAACGGCAGGTTTAGTGTTTGCTGGTCAAACACTCGCAGGTATTTTGCAAGTCTGGCAACCTATGAGAAGTCAGTGAATCGGGGCTCCTGTGCTGGCACATCTCATCCTATACTACACGCCATTTCAAATAAAATTTCAGTTAAATGCAGTGTATTGTTTTATACAGCAGTGCTGGTTGTTTTATCTGTAGTAGTTAAGTAGTGATAAAGTTAATCTTATTTCTGCTAGGAATGGTTGCATCCATAGGAAGCGTGTTCACTTCACCTTCGTGAAGCTCTTTGTGGTGTGTGCAGTTCTGAGACTTTAAAGATATGGCATAAATTGGGGTAGAAGAATTTTTTCCTGTTCAATTTGTGGCACCAACAGATGCCAGCTTTCAGTGTAAATGTGGTACCCGTGAGCACTTGATATCCAGGAGGGTTCATTTTGCAAAACCCATCGGTGTTGTAACGATATCGTTAAATGTTTTATTATTTATGTCTCGACATGAATCCAAATGCATTTCAAAGCCAAGAGAAGAGCCTAGCATGACCAGCTCTTTAAGGCAGGAGGGTATTCTCTGCTTTGTTTTGGAAAGGAATTTTTCGAATTGGTCTAAACACAAACCCGACTGTCTTTTGATGCACACACATCCAGTTAACGTCATTACTCATGGGAAGGCCATGTAAACTTTAATTTTCGGTTCTTGGAAATGCAGAGTCCTTCTGATCAATAACTTGGTTGTAATATTGTATAACAAATGGGAAAATATTTCCCTCTGTTTGGCAGATGTCTCATAGCTGCTCTTACGCTCAGGCTGTGTTTGGTTTAATCTAGACAGATATAAAAGCCATCTCTTCAAGCTGTTTCAAAGCACAGACAAAAACGTTCATATGATTAAGCACTTCTTTAATTCTGTAAACACCAGGGAATCAGCACAGAAATTACATTATCATTCAGTTTGTCTCACCGTTGGGGTTTCTTTCTCTGTGAAATCTGAATTTGTAAAGAGACCTTTTTGTAAAATATGAAATTGGAGCTGCTTTGCGTGGTCTCCAAAAGTGCTGCACAGCAAACCTACCTTTGGGGTGGAGAGAGAGAAATGACTCTATGTGTCGTCGTTGTTTATATAGTGTTGTCTTCCAAGGTGTACAGTATTTGCTTTAGATAGGGAAACAGAATGGTTTTTTTCTTACTAGGTAAATTGATGTCAAAAACAAGTCTTAGAAAAGCTGCTGGTTGGAAATGTTTGAGACCTTGGCAGTGAGATAAGGCTTCCCTGTTTCTGCCCACTGTGAATAATTATGCTATACGTGGTCTGGTTCACGCCCGTTAAATACTGCAGCGTGAATCTATGACCATCATGGGCCACAGTGCTATTGATTGAATTGGAAAGTGCAAGAGATGCAACCAGGTATGGGGACTGCAAGAGGACGTAACGCCTCGATGCCTAGCGTAGGATCCCACCTCGAATATGCTGTCCGTGACAATTAACGTATATTGTAAAATGGTGGAAAGGAACGTGAGGGCTCTTGGAGAAAAGTCATGGGGATTATCGTGAGCACATAAAAATCCTAACAGCTTGGGATGCAACTACCTGATGAAAAGGGGGTGAGGGAAGAATTGTTATTCCAACAGAAATATCCTAAAATGCTTAATTCAAGTTACAATTGCATATTTTTATCTTCAGCCAACTGGTTTGGATTTTTAGAAACCGATGTTAATTTAAGTCTGTATCTGTTTATTTTTATATTTGTTGTACAAAAGAGAAATTGTGACTTTACTACACAAATATTATTCGAGGTCCTGGGTGCTATTAATTTAAACATACCTCCACCAGAATTAGGTGCGATCAGGTCCTCCAAGGCAGTCATGATATATCAATTACTTGCAATCATGTGTGCTAGCTATTCATATATAGGTGGGACAGTACCAGTTCTTAGCCAAATATTTACGGATTTTATTTCTGATACCAAAACATTTCTCAGCCGGACATATTTCAATGCAGCTTAAAGATGCAGCATACCTTTATATCACCGGATACGTTCCTCCTTAGACCTCAGCTCAGCAGATTAGTAAGCACGTGCCGACTCGAAGCACCCAGGTGTAGCCTTGCTGAAGCGTCTGGTTAAACCCCTGGCAAAGCTGATGCTGCCTGGTGGTTCTTTTCCAATAAATTTATTTTTGAAACCAAGACTGCCAGCGCAGACGCTGCCATTGCAGACCATCTGGCTCAGCGTAGCCAAATCTCCAGAAGACACAACCAGCGTGGCGGTGCTGTGGGGTCTGCGGGCTCCATTGATTTCTTCATTTCAAGACGTTCAGCCAACAGCTGCTTGCGGAGTCTCCAGTTGGTCGGTGGTGCAGTCTAAATATTTAGGGCCAGTTCATAGAGTTGCTTTTTTTTTTTTTCTATGAAAAATGATGTATTTTACTTCCTATGTATAAAAGTTTCTTGTAAATTTTTGTGTGCCTTTGCATGTTTTTCAAGGGGCCGTGCGTTTGTTTATAAACTATAATTTTTTTTTTCTAAATACAGAATTGTAAAATATCATTTTTTTCCCCCCCTTCCATTTTCTTTTGATTTCTGAATTATTTGTGAAATAAAACCTTCCCAGAATGAGTGCTTCCGTTGTCTTAAATGCTCAGCCAGAGCTGGGGTCGAATTTAGAAGAGCTATTTGGGATTACTCCCGGGGACTGGATTAGCCCCCGGAGAGCCCAAGCGAGATCGGGATGTGCAGAGTCTGTTCCACAGACAAACAAATAAAACTGCCCAGTACCCAGGCATTAAAAGTCAACCTTTACCCCCTCAAGATTAAGAGGTATCCTTTCCTGGAACGTCCTGAGAGTACGGGAAAATCAGTGCCTGTCTTTAAGTCCCTGCAATACAAGGGCTGAAGTAGATTAATGAGTTGGAAATAGTGTTTAATGAAGTAGCGCTGCAAAATGCAATCGAGATGAACTCCTCCCCGCCTCAGCAGGCTGCTGTTAAACGTACCCTTATTTTTTTGAAGGGAAAAGTATACAGAGGTGGGGATTTTTTTTATAATTCCCCTTGAAATTTTCTCCAAGCTCGTACTTGCCGACAGCAGCACAAATCAAACCGAGTTGTTTCATGGTAATTCAACACCATCTTGGTTAAAGGAGCAACATGACAAGGAGGTTTATAACTCAGCCTCCAGGCAATGAGCACCATATGGCTTTTGACCAAAAATGCGGACTGAGCCATGGGAGGGAGTCCTGACTGACAAGAAGGCCACGAAATTTTATATTTGCCGTTACGTATACAACAAGATCAACGTAAAATACAGAGACGTTTGCGTTACTCCAAGGCTGGCCAGATACAGTTAAGGTTGAATGGTTTTACCTGTAAAACCCAAACCAAGGACTGACAGGGTAACGCAGTTACGGAGCTGCCGATGCTTTCTGCAGAAAGGAAAGTTTCATGGCTATTGCATGTTCTGCAGTCACCAACTGCCCGTTTGAACCTGCTCGAGCTCAATTTGTGCTTTCTCTTCCCAACTCATTGCTGCAAAAATAGCTCTCTTGCTGAAAACATTGGGAAAGATTTTCATGAGCTTAAAAGTAAGCAGAGAAGGGTAGTCAGACTAATGCTTATGGTCATGCTGAGTCTGCTTAGACCATCCTATTGATTGCAACGTTTATTTGGTTTCCTATTTGCTAATGCTACAAAATGCTCCATTTTTCAAATACTATTGCAAAATTTAGGTCCTGGTTGGCCTAAGGAGGAAAACAGCCTAACACTCAAAATTTAAGGCTGATGTTCCCATTCTTTATGACAGCTTCCATCCCTTTGATTGCTGCCTCTGGTTTACCTAACTGTTGTTTCCTCCTGCTCCAGCCGTGTGCTTTGTCCTACGTTCGTCAGCAAAAACCGTGGTATTACCACGAGTGCTGTGTGTAAGCAGCGCTGCGGACAATGCGGTGTCTTCTTTCTGTACTGAATCGGGTAAGTGAAGACTTAGAGGAGAACACAAAGAGGTAAGAACAAAATTTTCATCTTTTTTTTCCCGGCTGGGGGTGGGATTCAGGTTCGTGCTTTAGTGGAGAGGACGTAAAAACTGGAAGGTTGAATGAAAGTAGAGGGGAAAGAACAGAGAAACCCGTGTGGACTGGAGTGAGGGCAGCAGTCTATAAAAGGAGCAGATCTGATAACCCTGTTTTCCCACGTTGCTGGGAGACCTCTGGGATGAGCAAGATGCAGGGCTCTCCCTGTTTGCCGATTCAGGAGAAACGTCTTGTTGCCTGTCACTCTGCCTTCTGCTGCCTGCTCCTCACCCTGTGCTGAGCTCATCGGGGGCTATGTATAGCACGGGCATGCCTTGGGATGGATGTTCTTCCAAAAACCCACGTTCATTTATAGGATGCACCCGGGTGATGTTTTCGAAGCCATTTTGCAAACGACGGGGTTGGTTCTCATTTACACTAAGGACCTACTTTAAGGCACTTAGAAGACATTTATGCCACTTGAGGGTGTGGATAGGGCAGCGTAAAGAAGCCTCAGTGTAAATAGAAACCACCCTTATATCTTGTTGACAGTGGTTAAAATAGGGTTAGGGAGTGAAATCAACAGACAAGGTCTCCCTTATGCAGCACGCTTCCCTGCGGCGTTTGCTCCTCACCCTTCGCCCCGTGTGAGCGGGCAAGGGCTATATGCAGTTTCCCTCATCACCCGCTGCACAGCCGAGCACGTCGTAGAGCTATTGAGTGTCAAATTGAATACAAGGCTATTTATAGCGGGCTAAAAGTCAGGAGGCTCAGGTGGAATATTATAGCTGAAAGCCGGAGGAGAAGGGTGCACGGGCTTGTAAAATAAATTCAGGGCTTAAGAATGCCTTACAAGTAAGTGCTGCTTCTCACAGGCTTGGGGCTCCTGGGGGCTGAGGGTGGTCATGACCCTGAGAGAGGACCTGCCAACACATACACTGTCCTGAGAGAAGGGCTTGACACCGATCCTCGGGTTTTTATTTTAGTAGCTGCTTCAAGGGTTATTTCTGCACACCCGTCGTTTGCACTTGTGGAAGCTAAGAAAATCCCATCTATGAACCATGCCAAGGGGCCAGAGGACAAGTTTGTTAGAAACAAATCTTAAAAACAGCCTATTTGTCTTCTCTACCAGCTTACCAGGCCTTCTAAGTAGTGGGGTGGGGGGGGGGGGGAAGTGTAAAACCTGATGCAGATGGACTGTAGGATGGTTTTTGATCCCATCTCACTTGACCTGCTGGTAATCAAAATAAGGCTTAGATGAATGCAAGGGGGCTCCAAAACTGGATCAGTAACTGTGTCTGTCTGGAGAGTAATTCTCAATGGTTCACGGCTAATATCTGTTTTGTTTCATCTGTTTTGATCTAATAATTTCATTAATAATCTGTGTGGTGGAGCAGAGACTACGCTTATAAAGATCTGCACAGGGATGGGTGGCACAGAGCTGAGAAGGACTGAGAGCGTGCTGAAAGGTAAGGCCAGAAAACAAAAATCACTCTAAAAGTTGGAGAAACAGCCTGTGAAAATTAACCAGCACGCAGAAGGAATAATAAAAGATGGAGACCAACCAGTGGGGCAGTAACTGAGCCCAACGGAGATAAAAAAAAGTCAAAAGCATCACACTATTGCCAAGGAGATAAATGTCACCTCAGATGTGCAAAGAGGGACACAGTCTGCAAGACACATGAGAAACGTTTCAGCTTTGCTTCATGCTGTTAAGGTCTCCAGTGTAGTACAACGTCTCTTCAGATTTTGTTTTTGTTCCTGTGGGTCTTTTGGCAGAGAAATGAGTCCTGGGGGACTTCGAGGTGGGTTTGCAGATGGACCCATGGACCTCCTGCCACGTCTGAGGTAAAGTACTGGGGACAAACCTCAGAAAATGCCGATTTGAAATGCTGACAAGGGGTGATTTAGAGTGTTGCTGTAGGGATGTCACTGAGCAGAGTAACACAAACCCAGTGTTGGCTGTTGGAGAGCAGCAGCACGGACCGCTGAAATGCGGAGGAGGCATCTCGTACCAGTGCCAGGCATGTAGCACCATCTGAGGACAGGCTTTTGGTGGGAAGATGGAGACCATGGAAATTTTCTCATCTGCAGAGTCATGAAACAATCTCAGGCGTCTGAGGGCAGCCGGCCAGCTCAGCAGGCTGCGTTCGCCTTTCCAAATACACCAGTGAAGTCAAACTGCCTTAAACCATTACAGCAAAACAGATGCACGGAGCTAAGTAGCCTACTGCCGGTCAACGCTTTTCTGGGGACCAGCGTCTTTATCAGAAAACAATGATCTTTGTAGATTCAAAGAACTAAATTGGAATTTGTTTGGACACCAACCATTTTAACAAGAGCAATAAAATTATGAAAACGCCCGAGATTTGATGAGCTCAAAACTCTCTAGTCTAGACCAAGAAAAGGACTTTAAAAGCCAACTCAAGTTGATCTTGTGGACAGCTCAGGATGCCGTTCCAGAAAATACTTGTGATCCTCTTTTGAGGAGAGTTACTGGAAAAATGGTCAAGCCCTGGCCCCTCGACCACGGGCAGAGCACGGCACGACGGCGGGGGCTCAGTGCCGAGGGGGTCCCCGGCCCCCCCAGGGTGTCCCACGCTGACGCAGGAGAAACTTGTGTGAGGTCTCTGCTCTTCTCTTATATAATCCGTGACTTCAGATAAAATTAATGCCAAATACCCAAAAAAGGGATTGTGTGTGCTCTCTCGCAGCCTCTTCCCGTAAGCTGAACACAGCGTTCGACTGTGACAGTTTTGCCAGTAAAAGAGAGGTTTTTCCTTTGCCTTAAGATCCAGATTTAAAATTAGCTGCATCTCAGCAGAGCCATCGGCAGCGATCCCTGCCAGCCTCGGCGCTCGGCGTTAGAGGTTCAGGGCCATAAAAGAGCCCAGCAGCCCAGTTTAAACAGTGACCAGAAAAGTTTGTTCAGGGAGGGCTCCCTGGCTATTAACGACAGGAGCCTCCATTAGCTCCTACGTCGAGAAAACCAGTCGAACTTTACAAAAATACTTCCTAAAGTAAATATTAGTGAGTCACAGATACTAAATATTAATAATTCGTACACTGGGAACAGAAATATTAGCAGGGTCTGTAAGGCAGGGCTTTTTTATGTGCGATATTACAGAATTGGGTATGTGTTCTTCTCTCTCTTTTTTTTTGTCTTGCGTGTGCCAACCTTTCACGTCTGAGCTGCAGGCTTGGACCTGCTCCGACCTCTTGGGTCGGCGAAGCTGGTCGGTGTCTGAGTCCCAGGAGGGGACTGGAAGGGGGACCCAAGCCAGGAGGGCTTTGAGCCGCGCTCCTCGTCCGGGGGTCAGTAGCGGAGCACTCCCAGGGAATCGAAGGGTTCGACTCCATAATTGTAAATTGCAGATAAATGAGGGTGGTTGTTTTTTTTTGTTGGTTTGTTTTTTTTTTTTTTCCTTCATTGCCAGACTGACCTCTGGGAAAAAAAAAAAAACAAAACCAAACACAAAATACACAACCCTACACCAACCACATTTATGCAAAGTTTATGCAACCGCCCAATTTCCCCAAAGCACTTTCATCGCATTAAGGAGCAAAATGGAGCGAGAACCACCCCTCGTTTTTCTAGCGAGACAGTTTCAAGTGAAAAGTGGTTTTCTTGATCAAAACGAAAAAATAAAAATTAAAAAAAACCCCAGAGTTTTAAAAAGTGAAAGTACAGTTATTTCAGTTATTTCTTTGCATGTTTGAAAGCATGACTTCTTCAAACTTGTTGGCACTGAAAAGCATTAATGGAAAATTAGATTTTTTTTTTTTTTTTTTTTTTTTTTTTTTTGTTTAGTTTCCCATGGCGTATAGCTGATATTTGCTGGCTCATGGTGGAGACTGAGGTGTTGTCTGTGTGAGGGGGGAGCAATTTTTTTTTGTTGAAAGTCAAAAAAAAGGAAAAAACGAAGATCCCAGGCAGAACTGAGAAGGAGAAAGACTTTTCTCAGAGGAATGGAGCAAAAGGAGGAGTGAAGAGCAAGGGGCTACGATGAAGACTCAAAGTGGAGCCTAAGGTCTAATTTTTGTCAAACTTGAGGGCAGTTTTGCCTCGGACATTGAATGAAAGCCAGTCCCCAAAAACCAGAGGGGTGAGTGGCAGTCAGGATGTGAGGTGATCCCGATGCTTTGAAGCACCACAAACACATTTTCCTCTTCCTCCCCAAAAGAAAAGCGTTTTATTCTGCCAGTTGTGAAAGACCCAGTTTCATCATCAGGGCCTGGTTTCACGACGCTGTGCCCTGGCTCTGCAGCCCATCCCACCAAGACTGGTCCAGCGCGGCGGTGGGGAGCCTGCTGCCACTTAGGTGGTCCCAAATTACTTCTTGCTTCTTGTTCCTCAGCTCCTTTAAGCCAAAACCCAGCTTTGCAAGGACTCCGTGAGAGCTTTTTGCTTTGAGCAGTCGATTCGTTAATTGACAGACACAGTAGCTTGAAGGTCTGCACCTCACAGTGGTAGCTTTTTGGTCCTGGGCGGGAGTGCAGGTGGAGGTCCTTTTCTGGGAATGGATGTTTATCTTCAGATTTTGTTTTTTGACCCGGCATCTGCTCTGATGCAAAGAGAAGAGGCACGCTGTGGCTCTAGGGAAAAATACTTGTTACTGAGCTGAGAGCTGTGTTGGAGGCACCAGCAAACACACACTGAGCTGGTTTTCTCTTTCCTCTTAGCCTGAGGGTCGCAGGGGTGTAGGAGATAAGCCCATGCCTTCCAAACCTGCTCTGGACCGTTTCTACTGAAATCTCACATGATGCTGAAATTGTCCAAAAAGGTTGAGGACGTGTTTCACCCTTCTCCTGAAAGCACGTGGAAGGGTGTTGCTATCAGCTCTGCCTCTTCCAGGAAAACCATCTTCTGTGAGACACCGGACCGCAACGCTCTTCAGCTAAACGCTATGTAGAGGAAATTTCTCATGAGGAAAGGGCAGCCACAAGCAGCCTAGCTCTTCCTGAGCTAACGTTTGGGCTTTCTGGAAATTAATGGGCGGTTTTCCAGCTTGGCGGGTGGGCAGACAACAAGGCCGTTGTTTCTACCTCTTCATATCGAGGGCTTCCCAGCGGGCCTTCCTCAGAGAAAATGAAGTGGAACAGCTAACTCAGCTGCTCAAATAGCACTGAGACGCACGCAACCTGGAAAACTGCTGGGATTACAAGCCTGGACAAAGCCCCCAGCTTCTGCTGTTACGCCAATGACAGGTATCGTTAGTTTTGTGCTTGGTCACTGACGAGTGGATGGTCCCTTGTAAATACCTCATTTGTAGACCCAGTTGAAACACCCGTGTGTTGAGGCGCGCCGGTCTGCTCCCTTGCTGGGGTGCAGCGGGGCTTTGCGTCTTGATTAGCTGCATCCCATACATGGGAGCATCTCAGTTTTTGTAGGTGGGTAAAGGAGTCATTCCCACAGCTAAGGGCGTGCAAAACAGAGGGAAATCCTATTCCCACCACCACCTTCTACCTACCAGCCCTCTGGGCACAGTAATTTTGCCAGATGTGAATTTCTCATCAAAGCCCCACTTTGTGCTGAGCCCTCCCGTCCCTTCTTATTACCGCCTGCCAACCAGTGTAGTCTGCTGTGATCTCCACCTTTAATTAAAAGCAGACCGGAGACCCCCGGGACTCGCACACGCGCTCCCCTTCGCATTCCTGCTGCGTTCCCTGGTGGCAGAGGGGGGCAGGCAGGGCTGTGCTGAGCACGGAGGGCAGCAGTTTGTAGGCATGGGCTGTGCTCAGAGTACAGCGTCATACTAACAGGGGGGAGCGGGGGGCAAGTTTTTGCTGGGAGAGCAGGGTAGCAAGAAAGCAATTAGAAGAGGAAGGAAAAATGAGCCACCGATTCCTTTTTAATGAGTGTACTGAAAATTACCGTAGATTTCAACATCTGCTTTGGCTGGGACAGGAACCCAGTGTTGCAAAGGCTGCAAAGACACACATTCCCATTCTAAAAGAAAGGCTCCAAAATACTGTCAGAATCTCATTTATGGAACCATGAAACCAGGGCCTGAGGTAGTCATTACAGTTCTGCCCCAGGTTTGCCGGCTCAGGATTTGCACATGAACCCCAGTTCCGCACAAATTAGAGGCTCTAAACCCGCCAGGCAGGAAAATGCAAATTTTCTGTAGGAGTGGCATCTTGGTGAGGGTGTCTTTACAGGACAAATGACTTCCACCATGGAAGAAGCAGGACAGAGGATGGCATCAAACCATGCCTCTGGTTGTTGATGGCTCTGCTGTCATAGTTGGCGTTAAGATAAAGGTGTGGGCAATGTCTTTTGTGGATACCTACGGAGCTGTGGGACGGGGTCTGTAACACAGGCTCACCGATGAATTTTCTAATTAAGGGGTCACGAGAGGTCCTCACAATTTGTTGGAGGATATTGCAATGCAAAAAAGAGGCGATCAGGTGCCATAGGAAGCCCACAGACTTGAACCGAAGCTGCGTGATCCTAATCCACAAACTGCACTGCTCTGATTCGCGCGTGTGTGATGCACTGTTTGGTAACAGCCACTTACTAAATTGCAACTATCTTGATGGTCATTTCCTCTTTTATTTTATTGATGTCTGCTTTAGGGCCATTGTTAAAATAACTGTGGAGTGTTGGTGGGCTGATGTGGAGCAATGTAGGTGGGTTGCGTCATTTGGTATTTGAATGGAGCGTTTTGCACAGACGGTCCCCTCTGGGCATGGTAGTCCCTCTTCCTCAACATAATCACCCCTCGTTAAGCTGCATTACTCTGCTGGCAGCATGGCGGGTAGGACACCAACCATTGCACAAGTGAGTCAATGGATGATGAGATGGTGTCACACCTTATGCTGCAACCCCATTGCACGGTGCAACATGAGCTTGTGGTGTCTTAACTCGTTTTATGGCAGGAGCAGGAGTTATGGGGTGGGAGAGGCATTTACTATTCCAAATCCAGAATCAAGGCGTTGTAAGAAATGACCTGTGATGCACAGCACAAATGAGAAGAGCATTTGCAAGTATGTCTTGACTTCAGGGAACAGGATATGACTGTGATGGGTCTGACAGCTGGTCGCACCCTCTTAGATGTTCAGTCACTCTTCTGCCTCACACCAGCTGGACAGCTGTTCACCAACTCGCTAGCAATACACCCAAACCACTGTGCTGGACTCTCAAGTTCCTTGTGTGGATGATTTGCAACTAAAACTTCCCATCAGTAATCATCAAAGGATACAAACAACACGCAGTTCCGTATCGCACGTTTCAATCCACCAGTCTTGTATTCTCCTTGACCCCTATCTTGTCCTCTTCGACACAATGTCCACTAGTATCAATCTGAGATTTATTTTTAGAATGAAGATAAGATTGCCTGGTGCGTCTCCAAAAAAACCATGTTAACTCAGGACATTCTTTTGATCATAGAGCAGATAAACATAACTCTGTGCTCTCCTTTATGAATTATTTGCCCCCAGATAGCAACTGGGTTCTTGTCAACGGACAGCAGAGCATGCAGTAGTTCTTTGTATACCACGGAACAGAGACGCACAAGTCATTTGGCAAGCTTTGGTGCCTGCTCTAGCAAAGTTGGTCTAAGGAGTGGCCATTTTCTGATCAAAACTTTTTTTGGTGGGAAAGTTGAACTTCTGACATCTGCATTTTGTGGCGTTTTAGGTAAGGAGTTGACTTTTTCTCTGGAAAGTTTTAGCTCTCTCCTGCGAAGATGAAAGCATGCCCAGTCTAAATACTAAAGAAAGTCACCTATTGCTTGAAATGCTTCTTCCATGCTCTGCAGGCTGGTGGGCAGTTACTGAGCGTTGCTCTGTAGCATTACAGAAAACCCCTCCAACCTGCAGGTGCGTCATCCTGACTTCTGACACTGCGTGGTTTGAATTCGGACAGTAGGAGAGAGAGCTCTTGCATTATGTTCTGACGGTTGCTATATTGCAGTACTTCTGATTTTGATAGAAGCATGTCCTTATTAGACGCAATTTCTCTGCTTGGCGATAAACGTTTTGATCTCTTTTGCTGTCTTGGAGAATCTGCCTAACTGGTCCCAAGTACCTGGGAAATACAACTTGTAATCCTACTTCAACTTCTTAGCCAAATGAATGAGACTCTTAAAGGAAAGTTTAATCTCAGAAATTCATTTTCCCTAATGAAAGAAAACTGGTATTCTGCTTTTGGATTTGGAGCACTTGAATACGTGGCTCAGACTGTGTTCCTGCCCGTAAGTTATCCAAGAGACTCAAACTGTAAATGACTTGTTCAGGGTTTGAATGGGACACAGTTTCTCAAGGCACAGTGAACCCTCATCGGCAGCGTCTGAGGTGGTGTAAATTGGCACAATCTCTCTGCAGCTGATGGACCTACTTCACATTCTGGCTGCAGGTGTTTACAGCCTGAAAAACCACACGCTGTTGCTGCTAACAGAGTAAGACATATAATGTCGTGCGTGCTAAACCCAACGCCACACTCAGGGACAGTTAGACTTAAAAGCAATCTCCTCACTGTCCAAGGTTCAGAACATGACCTGGTGGGGCTTGCAAGTCTTAGCCATGAATTATGCCATTGCTGACGGTGGTTTCCTGTTACGGTTGGAAAGGCTGCGTGGATTCAGGCAGAGCTGCCCTCTCCCAGGGAATTACATGGGCCTGGAAACAGAAATAAACTTCACGTGGCATTTCTTCTGACTGACTGCTTGCTCCTCTGAGGTATATGGTGTATCAAGAGACCAGCGTCAGCAAATGCATCACTCTTCACTTACTGTAATGTTATTTCTCGGAGTTTGCTTGGTTTACAAAGAACAGAAACCTGATAAAATGGTTGGATGAAGCACAGGATAAATTCAGCTGTTCTACAGATGTGAAATTGTAGAAAGCCATTTCGTTCAGTCTTTTTTAAAAACAAACCGTCGTCTTCACTTCTTCAGCATGCAGTCTCTTAAGCACTGTCACAGCTTCTCCATCCCAGTAGAAAGAACAAATACCCTCACCATGCTTTCGCTGTTGGAAACCCATCTGCAAGAGACGCGTTTTAGACTTTGTACTTGAATATATTTTTCATAGTCTCAGGGCTCTTTGTGGGTAAAATGGTGCGAGTAGAGCAATTACAATGAGCATAACAGCTGTAAATAAAATGGGAAACAACCTTTAATAAGTATAACTTAACAGCGAACTTGACTTTGTTGTTACTAATCTGTTTTCTCGAGCCGAATTTCCGTGAAGAGGTTGTCAAAGAAGTTCAGGTATTTCCTACCTGCGTTTGTCCATTGGATGAACTCAGCTCTTCTCTCAGCCTTCAGTTTTCTTCACTTCTCCTGATGTGCCCAACTGGAATTGCAGGTAGACGTTATAAGAGACTCTCTTCAGCTTTCCTGGTGGAAAATTGAGACCTGGCTCGTATCTCGTGATTCCTGTGTATACAAAGCTAAAACGTATTGCTGCCACTCCATTATCCCTTACCCTTTTATCTATTGCAAGGCTTCTTGGAAATACACTCTATTTTCTCTTCTGTTCTGCTCTCTACGTGGTGATACACTGGAAGACAATTAAACAACAAAACAGCAAGGAGGATATGTTTTATATTATTTTGTTTATAAGAACACTCTTGACTGGTAAATAGCTACACCCTTCATAAGTGTTTTCAATTTTCTCTTTGAAATACGAAACAAGTAACACTTTCAACAAGCAACTCTTCTTTGTCAAGTATTTTCAAGTATTTTTGTTCTCTTAGGATACCCAAATAGTTTGAAAATCAAAATGTTTCCAGAAAACATGAAAGTTTGGGCACACTTTTTTTTTTTTTTTTTTAAAGTCACGTTAAGTTCAAGCCGTGACTATAAAGACGTGACTGTCCATGATGCTGAATGCTTCATGCTGAGTGGAATGTCTTTCAGTATGGGAACCAATGCGTGATCTGTAAAAGGACACAGCAACCTTATAAAGCCACTTGCAAGGGAGACTTCACTTGGTTTCTTTCTTATTAAGTTCAGCAAAAAGCATCTCATAACAAACCAATAGCTGGAGATGCATGGGGAAGAATGGCAGCTTCAAACATATGTCAGTGGCCCGGAGTAAGATATTCTTGTGATGGTCATTTCTTGGAAACGGATGACCAGACCATGGCATTTCAGTGTCCCTGCTACGTTGCTCCCAGAAGCACAAAATGATCACAAAAAGCTCTTATTTACCAGCTCATGCCTTTTCCCTGGGAGCATTTCCGAGCGCATGCCTGATACGGGGTCTCTTTTCCCAAGTGAGGCACAGAGGTGGGATTCTCCTTGACTTCACCATGAGAGAACTTGAAAAATTAGGTCTGAAAGTGAGGTGGCCAAGACCCAACTTATGCTAGATTAACCTCACATACTTATGAAAGGCTTTTTGGTCTTGCTGTAGCTGGGATGGTTTCCTCTAAACACACTGTACTCTACTGTATTGTTCTACATTTCCAGAGAGTGTTATTTCAACCCAGTTTAAGGTCACCTTGAGAGTGTCTGGGCTTGGCACAGATGGTTTCTGGGCCCAGGACTTGCTGCTGATCCTGAGTTGTTGGCTGATTACACAAAACAGTTTATAGATTGAGTCTGAGTAAACCCTCCAATTAATGTCATAGAAAATAAGATTCTAAGGTTAAAGCACTTTTTATGTCAAAACAGGCTCTTAGGAACTAGTCATGTTAAGAGTAATGGTTTGATTAGAGAGTGAGAAACAGGACTGGGGAGACAGGAACCTGACCTCAGCAATAAAATGCACATAGTTGCTCTTTTTTTTTTTTTTCTTCTTGGAAACTGGTGTGCAAAAGTACAATTATACAACATGGCCAACATTTCAGCAGGCCAATGCAAACTATTTGTGCTTTTCCTGACTCTGGGCATCTGCACAGAGTTTTGCTTTGCTTTAAAATTTCGGGCCAAATCCTCTTGCTAGCGTGCAACACAAAGAGGTTGCAATGTGAGGACTGGTGCCGGGATGCTCCACTGGCTGGAAGTGGCGGAGGTGGCCATGGTGGTGAACTGACCATGCCGAGCTGCAGGGCTGTTTGGCTCCTCCAACTCAGAAGGTGCTTTTGGACGCTACTGATCAATAAGGCTCGAAGCTAAGGATATCTGCAAGCAGAATGTGATTTGGAACAGCAATGAGGGCAGGGTCTCGTTGTCGGAGTTAGCTGAAATTGGAGTCGGAGGGAGGCGAAGGGGGAAATATAGAAGGAGCCAAACACCCACACGACCCCAGTGCCAACCTTCACTGCCCTTTGCAGTATTTGATTTGTTGTTTCCTTAGAAAACCAGGCGAAGATCCCAGCAGCAGATCATTTTCAACCTCTCAGCGTCTGAGTTAGAATGGAAAGGCTTTATCCCAAAAGTGGATGCTTCCAGTACCTCTGGAAGTGCTGAGTGGTGTTTGCATTCTTGTTATTCTTTCTTCTTACCTTCCTGCAGGAGGAAGCCGGTCCTGGGACGAGGGCTCACACACTTGGATCCTACTGCTGAAGCGTTAGTGAGGTGTCCTCTGGTTTGCTTGTGAGCATGCAGGATGCAGCCGAGAAGGCTGGCAACCCAAGGGATAGGCACGGAGAGCGTGCGTCAGCGTTGACTGCAGCTCTGTGCCTGGCGGGAGTCCTCCGTGTCGGCTTGGAGGTCCTGAGGGCAGTACCAAGGGAAAAGGCAGCGTAACCCCACCTCAGCCTGTGCTGAGGATTTGCTCCTGCTGCTCCCCCTTCAGTGGGATGCAAACACAGAGAGGCAGCTCATACGGTGGGAGGTGGTACGAGAAACTATCAGACAGAGCTCGCTAATATACGGCCGGTTATCTTTATCCCAGCAGGTGCTCCATCTAATTATAGCAAGGTTCGTCTAGGCCTGCCATCAGCCCTATAGCAGGAGAGGGAGACGGGGCCTTCCTCTGCCACCCAGCCCTCGTGTGAGTGACCCAGCTTCTCTCCCAGGCTGCGCAACTCGGGGAAGAGCATAGCCCAAAGAAAGTGTCTTTGAGGGTAACGTCTGCAGACACGGCACCGTGGTGGGACGGATGAGTCTATTCTTGTTTGCACTTCGACAGTTGGCTTTGGCAGCCTCAGAGCCATTGCAGCCCGCGAGCATCAAAGGGTTCCTGTTTGGATATGGGCAGACCAGACTTTCCCGAAGGAAAAAGCAGGACCACATTATTCAAAGTCGTTGTGTGTAACTGAATAAAGAAACTCAGCGCCTTGCAGGGGGAGGTATGGCCACCATTTCGTGTCTCGTCGTTTCACATAAAGGTTGCAGAAGGCTCTGATCACGGGAAGGCCTCCCAGAATAAACACTCATTAAATACAAATGTGCAGCAGCACTTGAAAGTCTGGTGAGAAATAATTATATTGCACTAACTGTGTCATAACTTATAAGGCCATTAACGCTTTAATCTCAAAGGGGGTTAGAGATACTGTATGTACACACTGCAAGAGACGCCTCCTTCTCCAAAAGGCTGCCAGGAGACGGGGTGTAAGGACGGCAGAGTGTTCCTGTGTGACTGTACCTTGAGCACTGTCTTAGTGTAGAGTTTGCCACTTGCCCCCTTGGTCTTACTTGGTCTAATGAAGCTATGATTCCCCACAAACCTGACCTCATTTACCTCCTCAGAGGTTTTTAAAGGCTCTTGAATCTCCGTGCCTGTCGTGTTCCAAGTGAGGCAGGTGTCAGCATTAGGGATAATAATTGGGAAAAAACCCGAAAAAACAACAGGAAAGATCAAGCATGACAAATTAAAGACAAGTCTGTCGGGCTTGATGGCAGCTTATAGGGAAATCTATCACTGGGTTGCAATGGCTGTATTTCTAGTAGTGATTTGAGGGACTACAAAGCCAGGAGGAGAAGCTGCACAGGCAGATAACGTGTGTGTGCTTCTGGAGGGCCATGCAAGACCCTGTCTTTCAGCAGCGCTTTGTGCTCCTTCAAGCAGCAAGGTTTCAGGGGTAGCCGAGCTGCCATTCATAAGGCAGTACGAGGCAAACCCCATCCTCCAAGACTACTTTATCTTTGAATAAGCGTTTCTCCAAAAGCCTTGAGATGCAAAAGAGGAACACAGTTTTCTGCTAGTTGGAAAGGTAAAAGTAATAGTGACAACCGAAAATATTTCGTGGGTTCTTTGTGTGCAAGAGGTAAACGAATCGTATAACCTGAGAAGCCATTTAGCCAAGTTTGGCTGTTCTGTTCCAAAGCACGACTGTGATTGCACCAATTCATTTGGTGGGGGCTGCAAGATAAGGTCTACTGAGTCAGCAAACATTTCCATTTACTTCACTCAGCTTCTTCACTGAAGCTCTACATTGAAGCCCAAAGTAATACAAGTTGAGGAGATTTAGACAGAATTAAACTTGTGCTTTTTTTTTTTTTTTTTTTTTAAAATGTATCACTGGCAAACACTGAGTAATAATTCCACTGGCCTCAGTAGAAATGTCCTAGTCTGAACGCAGCATTTTTCAGGTCCAAATCAGCTTGTGTTTATGGAAGTTTTATGCCATTTTGCAAAGTTTATTTTCTCAAATGAGAAAGAAACATCCAGAAATATCAGGACTTCTACAGAAAACAAGTTGGAGTAGGCCAAGTAAAACGACGGTCTCCATTTGGCAGGGGGAGGAGGTGATGCAATTAGCTGATTTTTATTAAGAAATGAATAGAAAGGTATGAACTTGATATATAGCCTTTTTCTGGCCAGAAATATCACGGCTCACAGTGCAGAAAAGATAAACAGCCAAATGCTTTAGCAAAATGACCTGTGTCTCTGTCTATAGTCAGATAATGCTCAATTATACGACTTAAGAGATGAAAAAATAGACTAAAATAAATCTCCTTAATTTATTTTCCTTCTCTGTTCTACCACTTTCAAGTTTCCTTCAAATCTCTCCCATTTGCTGAGTTTTCCTCTGGCAGAAATCTGGCCTGGTCTTTTGCAAAACTAGAGCACAAGGGATGCTTTAAAAAAAAAAATCACATATTTTTTTTTCTCTTTGTTCTTTTCCTGAAGCTCTTGGAAAACACAAGCTGCTTGTGTAAAATCTCTGCTACTGTGAAAATGTATAAGGCAATCATGGCACACTCCAGAACAACCAGAGCTGATACGTAAGACTCAGAACAAGTGAAAGTAAGAAAAGGAAAAAAACCTACTGAGGCTTTGAGAAAACCCCGTGTCTCTGCATTTACCTCTGGGGTTTGTTTTCGGTTTGGTTGCCCCCCCTCCCCAGTCCTGTTATCCCATCCGAAAAGTGGGATTTGATGTCTCCAGGTGTCGTCATTGCTGCTCTCTCTCAGTAACCGAATCCGGTAGCCGTCCTGCCTTTATTACAGATGTATGGGTTTAAGTATGTGTCTTTATGAAAATTTCTCAGAGCCGTGGTTGACAAGTCATCGTGTGTGGCTGACCCAGCAAAGCCAACATCTGTCCCGAGCCGTGTTTTCATGAGCGTGAGTACAGCTGTTCTTGCTGCTACATCTATTTTTGCAGGTATATCAACAAACGCGTTCTGGTTTTGGCCTCACAGAGGGCCAATGGTGTAGTAGTCATCTCTTTCATTAATCAACCTTACGTCATTTGCTCAATTTAGTAACAGTTTTGTTTTGTTCTTTTTCTCTCTTTCATTGGTGAGTTGCTGGACTAATGTTTGCAAAACATTTGGGTTACGTGTGGCAAAGCGTGAAATTTAACTCAGGGTGAAGCCCAGGCTGGCAACGGTTTGCTGCGTCAGAGCTCTTTGGAGTACAGTCCCTTGCGTGACATCTGCAAACGAAAAGCGGAGTTGTCTGAGGTCACGTCACCAGAGGCGACCCTGAGTGTTACCTTATGCTAAGAGGTAGCTTCATCTTTTTTTTTTTTTTTTTTTGAGGTTGTGCCTGGGACTATTTGTGGTGGTGGCATTGCGTTGCAATCTTCTCCAGAGCAGAGGTGCTTTGCAGCGCTGGATGCTGGAGCTGGCTCCGACAGCCCTGGTGAGGCCGGGTGCGTGGCTGCAGGGCTGTGCTGACAGAGGAGGGGAAACTTTTTTGAGAGTTTGCTTGAAAGCGTTTTTTTTTTCGCATTTGGCAGCTGGACAAAGCAAGCAGACACAAAACATCATTCTCTTGAACATTATAGCTGGTCCATCTACCAGAGGCTGTTAGAAATGAGAATAAGCCCATTGTCCTGAATGTTTCTCCTGTCTTAAGCCTGCAGAAGTGATATAATTTATTTCCCATATCATTTCTTGACCAAACCATACTCTGCACAAGATCTTATCATTTCCTCATGCAGTAGTAACCAAATCTTTTCAATTATATTACATTCCTCTATCAGTGCAACCGACATCCTGTTTGCCTTCCGTGCTGCAGCTGCACATGGAGTTGAAAGCTTCAGGAATATTTTTCTACAATCTCCTAAATCTCCGTTATAATTTGTTAGCCGCGGCCCCTGTCAGCATTTACAGCACCTCCCTTCTGGAGCGGGGAATAGATTGCTTCAGGAAACATTGCCCAACGCCATCATATGTCATATAGTCAAACCTTGATTATTTGCATCCTATTTAGGAAAATGGAGCTCTTCCTATGCTGGGAGCTCGGTATGTCCCCTGAGGTTTGCCTGACGCTGCAGGAGCGCAGGTGTTGCAAGAGCTGTGCTTCTGCAAAGCACAGGCACAGCAAGGGGTAAAAATCGGCGTTTTGGGGTGAGCTTGGCACCTTGTGCAAAGGAAGCTTTGGAGGTTGGTGAGGTCAGTAGTGGGGCTTCAAGGGAGTTTCAGCTGTTGCATCAGTGATATATTTTGTCTGCATTCAGATAGCAAGGGTGTAAATGTCACCCTAATATCATTGTTCTCCTTGAGCGCCTTCTCCTCCCCGTTCTGGTCCAGTTTTCTTTTAATTTTCTTTAAAATCAATGTCTCGAAATCCTAAGGAGATCAAAACCTTATTTTAATCAAAATCTGACCATGAAGTATTGCTTGTGCTTTGTGCTGCTTGATGTGTTTGGACTATGCGTTCTGCATAACGCAAACCAGCTTTGCACGTTGGTGACAGAAAACTCAACGTGTAACTCATAGCTCCTTCAGCTACCAGTCCCGGGGGACAGATATCACGGTTTTTATGGGCTCAGGACAAAAATTGCATTGAAAAACAGACAGTGGCCATGGCAAAATGGACCACATGCTTCCTGAGGTTGGAGTGACTTTGCATCTGTGCCAAATCGAAGTTTTTCAAGCTTTTCTGGGGCTGGTGGGGGGGGATGGCTAAGCTATCGTGTTGTTAATATGTATACTTACTGCTGCCTTCAGGGTGTTTGACGTAAAGTGGGGGGAAAAAAATCCTAAGAAAGTAACAATTACATACAGTGCTTACGCCTGAAGATGTGTTCAGGGTTCCCAGCTGGAGAAGTTCCAGAAATGCGTTTTTGGCTGGGGAGGGTGGCAAAATGCTACTTGGTCCTCTCCGCTCTGAGGCAGGATCAGATATATCTGGCTTATCTTGTCCAGGTATCTGTCACTGCTGAGCCTGTCCCCAGCTGTCCTTAGGGTCTGCAATGTTTTGTCCCACCCAGCCTCAGTATTCTTTCTACAAATAAAGCCAATTGCAGTGGCCTTGGAGAGCTGCTGGTTGCTATTTTCCTGATAGTGATCTTTATGTGCTTAGCTGTGAACACACATTTCTCATCTCCTATTGCTGCTTTTCTAGTTTAGACAAATTAAATTCTTGTTTATACGCTGTTTTCCAAAGTCTCTTCTTTTTTGCTAGCTGTTGTCTTCTGCCTTCTTCAGAGTTTATTCTCATCGCTTTTCCCATCCCCAAACGAAGGTGATGGTTGAGTTTGAGAGCCGGCAGCACCGAGCTGGAGTAACCCCGGAGCACGCAACGTTCCTGCAGCCCTGCACAAGGTCGGCTTTATCTCAAACAGCTTCATCCCACCGCCTCATTCAGTCTGCGGCTCTGTCTTGCTCCTGGGTTCTTCACACCCAAGTGCAGCCCCTGCCACCAGTTCTCCGTTCACATTTGCTTTCTCCTTTCTAAGTACAATCCTTCGCTCTTCTTTGTGCAATTCAATGATTTTTCATTTCAGCCCACTTCACCAGTTTTCCAGGAGTATTGTGGAATTTAATCTTGGCTGGTAAATCACTCACAAACCTTCCTACTGTGATACGATCTCAGCCTTTGCAAGTTCGCTCTTTGTTTCTTCATCCAAGTCCCAAGCACAAATACGACCTTGAACAGATTCACGGGTCTGCCCCAAAGACCTGACTCTGAGCCGATAAAACTGAGCAGGATGTTTTAATTAGTTTCACACTCATGTTAAAGGGGTTTTGTCTCCACCATATTTACCCATGCTAGCTTGTCCAAACGTCGTGCAGAGTCGCAGGAAGATTCCCAGGGAAATAAATCTCCAAAACTTTGTTTCCGCTCCACGCTCGCTGGTGTCCTGCTGGGAACGTTATCTAGCTCTTAGCTAAGGAATACAACATTTTTTCACCTCTCTTGATAAAAACAGTGGTCTTGACCCAGACCTTTTCTCCGCGATGCTGATTTTGTTCTTCTCAATGTGTCCCCTTTTTCGAGCAATAGCACTGTTTTTTACTTTATTCCACCCAGGGCTATCGTCTACTCTGTGCTTCACATAGCGAATGAATCCCTTTGCTTTTGTTAGGGGAGAGCGAGATGAAAACCTTCAGCAAAACAGGAAGCGATGACAAGATGTGGGTTTATTGGATTATTAGCCCTGGGGCACGAAGTTTGCATGTCGTATGGTATTTTTAAAGCAGTAGCATCCAAAGGTCACTGAAAGTGTCAGGCTTGAGATACCCGTTACACTGATTTCTTGAAGTTCAAGCGCTGGATCACACGGTTTCTGGAAAGCCATATGTTAAGTTATCAACGTTGCAGGCATTTGGTGGAGAGTTTGTTCCTGTTATGCAAAATTTATCGTGCAGTTTTCTTTGGTAATTCAGGACCCCACTGTCAGTCTGTGAACTTTGATACTGAGAGATACGTTGCAGAGCTGGGCTGTCAAGGCTTCAATTTGTGTTTTCTGGGGTACAAATTTTAGCAAGAACTGCTAAAATGCATTCGAGGTATTGTGCAACTTGCACAGGATCAGAGCTCACACAAAGAGTGGCTCAGCCGCAGCAGTTCAGAGTCACACTCTGAATGAAGGGAATTAATCGTCTGGTCCACAGATGTAGCAATTAGACCAGTTGTCCTTTTTATTCTGCTTTACTTGGGCTGGTGTTCTCTCCTAACATGGGAATATACTCCCAGAAAAATACTTGACATATATGAATTCTACTCAATTTGGGCTAGGAATTTCTTGAATAAACCACAAAACCAAAGGACTCCCAATTTCTATTTCCATTTCCCAATTCCATTTTATTATGTAAATGTGATTAAACTTGATAACAATGGAACACAATGTACCAAACATTCAGGGGAAAATGCGATTGGAAAGAAAACAAACTTCAACATCTACTAGAACGTGGACTTTTTCTCTTTTAAATAAAACCATCTGTATTTATATTTTAAAAGTTTGTCAGAGCCAAATGTTGACAAACTGTACTATTTCCTAACATGTAACCTGGACGGTGACCCCTTTGTGTAGCCAGGCATGTCCTTAGCCTTCCTATACAAAATACGGTGTAAGAAGCCAGAGGAGGAAATTATTTGCCAAAAAGGTTTTTAAAAAGAAAAAGAAAGAAAAATGAAGTGACGTATGCTACCCGGATTGGAGCCTTAAGAAAAAGAATAGATTAGTCATTCGTCCTTGTTGCAATCAGATAGGCTCAGCTAAAATAAAACCCAGGTAGACTGAAATTCTGTAGACTGAAAAACTGTTCTCACCCATCTGAAAGATTTCTTTTTTCTTGGCTTTGAGCACAAACTTTAGGTTGGAGCAGGGGCTTTCCTTAAGCCTAGAGTGTGCTTGGATCCTTGGCTTGGTTTATATCTACGTCCCGATTCTGGTTTAATTCAAGATATGTTTATACACATACAGAAGCAGAAAAATATGTTTCTAATGCCAGTTAACCAATTCATATTAATTAACGCCAATGAAAGTAAGGATGAAAAATCGAAGGAAAAATAGCATAGGCTCTCGCTCAGTTCAGCAATTTGAATTCAACCCCAACCTAATTCCACCCCGCCTCCTGGCTGTTATTCATTCACCGAAGAAGCTGGGGTGCCCACACACCCGGTTTAAATCAACTGAGAAGCAGTAATTTGCCCCACCACCCATTACGCGACTGAGAAGCTCGTTTCTGTGGGATATTGTGAAGGCTGAGCTGTCGCACGAAGCATGGGCCCATGAGAGGCTCTGAAACATGTCCATCGGTTGCGACCTCTGACTTCAAACATTTCTAAAGCTGTGGGTTTCGAAGGGCTGAACATAGTATGGGAATTAGTCACTGCTTCCCATGCTTATATGTTCCTCCCTGAGCATATAAGGACCTTTGATCTGAACCAGTCCATATGTTCTTGTGTTCTTGTAGTCTTTTCACCTCTATTTTAACCCGGGCTAGCTCATTGGGGTTGACCAAACTGAAATAAAAACATTTTTTTCTTTTCTGAGTAGACATAACATCAGGCATCCTTGTTCAAACAAAATCCTGTTAAAGCGACTGCAATTAAACTGAGAAGGGACATGGGATCTGGTCTTTATTTTTAAGTTCTTGCCTCTACAATGATTCAGATTGGCTTGGCTAAGAAAAAAAATCCCTCCTCCTCTTGACATAAATCAGTGTGTTCTGGCTTTTGTCCCCAGGAATAGACTCTCTGTTCTGTTGCCAGCGTTATTCCCAGTTTTTTGTCATAGTTATAGGACTTGATTATCTTCAGGGACAGGCTGTTTCCTTGTGGTCCTTCTAACAGTTTTCAGAAGACTTCAGGTTGTGAGCCATCTCCTTCCAGTCTCTGTTCTAACCAAATCGTTCTCCAGCCTGAGCTGAGCTGCCAGAGGGGTTAAGTTTGGGAAGTGCTTGCATTTTCTGTCTGCAATTTACTTAAAAGTAGGACTGATGGGCCATCTGGAGCAGAAGATGGGGCAGGTGACGTTCCCTGGTGCAAAACCGCTGCCCGTGCAGTGTGTGCACACACACCCAGACCCCACGGCCTCCCACCCTCCCGTCCTCTCTCCCTTTTTAAATCCATAGCCATGTTCGTCTCACTCTTCCTTCAGCCTCCATCCCTTCCCAGCGCTTAATGCCTAGACTTAATATTTTCTACCTTTTAAGGGCCTTCTTTTGCTAAGGATACAACAGGCAATGTTTTCCTCTGGAAACTCACTACGTCCCCGAGGTTCAAAGTGCGCCTCAGGCGGTGTAATTGTTATCAAAATGATGCGTATTAGAATATGCAAATTGTGAGCTTGCTATTGCCAAAAATTGGAAGCCACATATATAAGATTACAGGTTATTCTTCCTCTGTGAGAAGGGTGGTTTGGGGTGGTTTTTTTTTTTTCTTTGACTTTTTTGTTTTCCTGTTGAATGTCATCTGTCTGAATGCTTTAGAAAGAATCCAGAGGAGTTACGCGGTTTCAGGGGTCAGCGCAATAAATTAAGTAAAGGCGGCGTGTGGCTTTCCTAGGGAGACAACGCGAGTATGGGCATAACGAAGTGGGGTCAGTGCCTCAGAGGGCGTAAATCATCGTTGCTCCCTTGAAATCCATACAGCCACGCTGGTAAACGTAGGAGTTGGGGAGCTCATGCAGAAAAATGCTGCAGCAACTAAATTCATTTCCAGACCAGGCTTGGAGTTACATAAAATGCGATTGTCAAAAATGTCTCGGTTTTAGTCCACGGCTCTATCAACAAGTGATTCACTAATGCTGCATTTCAGGAATGCGCGTAAATGCATGTTTAAATACAGTGACGTTCAAAACAACATGAAAAATTATTTTAAGTTCCACTAAAATCACACTGAATATTTGAGGTTGGAGGGAATCTCTGCTCAGAGCGAGGTCAACAAGAGCAGGTTGCTCAGGAGTAACTTTTGCTTAGGTGCTGATTTTATTTATTTATTTTTTTTTTTTTATGAATCAGAACTTCAGTTCTTCCATTATATCTGAGGTGAACGGGACAACAGGAAAATTGTGTTTTCCTCCTTTCATCTTGAAGTTCTGTGTCAGTGCAAAACACAGTGACAGTTCAGCTGATTTGCGGACTGTATGCGTCGCTGCCAAGATGGCAGCAATCCTGACGCTTCGGTAATGTTGGAGAAGGAACCCCCAAAAGAGTCACCCTGACAAAAATAACATATTCTTGACTTCTGAATAGTTTGAGTCCATTAATAATGGCTTCCCTTCGAATTTTAGTTCGTTCTGTCCCCCTAGGAATAGTGGCCAGCGCTGATGCTGCTTTGTAATGTCGTATCGAGTGGGAATAAGAATCGGCAGGAGCTGATGATGCTATGTCTGTGCGAAAGTCAGCAACGAGAGGTGGCCACTCAACGAGTGTGCTCAAATGCTGGAACAAAGTCTTAGAGAGGCTGTGAAATCCCCATTTTTGGTGATTTTTTTCAAAGCTTAGCTGGACAGGGCCACGAGCAACCTGATATAATTTAGAAGTTAGCCCTGTTTTCAGCAGGGAGTTGGTCCCACTGGAGGCCCCTTTGAACCCACATTGCTCCGTGATGCTGTGTTTCTTGCAGCCAGTGCTTGGAGGTGCTTGCCGGCCGCATGGTTTCACACCTCCTCAGCCCAAGATCCGCACTCATGCCAGGAGTCTGATTTTTTGCAGGGCTCCTTTACTTTTGGAAGTGCTCCGCTTGCATTTGATCCTCCCTGCTCTCTCTGAACGAAGGCGGGCTGGCTGGCAGCTGGTGGTGGGGTTGGAGGGGGTTGAAGAAGTGGAACGTAAACTCCAGATTATTGTCTGGAATGGCTCAAAGTGCCATCAGGTGTGAGGCTTGGATAGAGATTTGTGGAGTTTGACGCCTTGCCCAGACAGAGCTTGAGTTCAATCACTTAAAGGCATGTCCGGCTAGACACAGCCATTGTGTCGGATCCTGGAACAGGAATATCCTGCGCTCTTTCAATCAGAGCCACAGAAGTGTTTGGTTTTACAGGTCACTTCATTTGTTTCTGGCCCCTGCCTATGATAAATAGCTCCGTCTACCGCGCTGGGCTCTTTCAGAGCTGTTTGCTCAATGCCTGTAGGCGTTCAGATCTACCTGAGGTGATCTTTGCCTTTTGGCCCGGGTGGTCCAACCCCCGGACTGGAAAGACATCCTTTGTGAGCTTGGCGTAAGCGGTATTTATTTGAGTCTGCGCTCTTGCTAGACAAAGCCTGCGGTGGAGAGCGCATATCTTAGCGATGGCATTGAGAGGTTTTATTTGGAGACAGATTGAGATTTAGAGTGTCGCTTTTGACTGTTATAAACGAAGGCTGGTTTTTATTTGCAACATTATTTATGCTGTGATAATATTGCATCAGTAAAATATACCGCTTTGGCAGTATCGGCTCATGATCCCACCTGTCTAGGACTGTGGCCAAAGCTCCTCCATCACAGATACTCCGTGACCTGAGCTGTCACTGGTGTGTCTCTGCTTTCGTATTTACATCGCAGCAACAGCCGCCGTTGGGGCTATGGCGAGCAGACAGCCCAGGGTGACTCCCACAACAACAACTGCAGAAATATGCAGGTTGTTATAGCTGTGCCAATGCACAGACAGATCCATCAGTGCCATCCCGCCTTCTCCGGAGATGAGTGCTATCACCCCAGCAGCTGAGGTGCAGCTTATTTCCCTTTTTTGGCAACACATCTGAGGGAATTGTGGCCTCCTGCCTGCTGCAGACCTGCCTTCATCAGGAAAGTGAGGTAGGCAGCAAAGTATGGCCATTTTTAAAGGCCTGGAGAGGCCAGAATAATCCTACCTCAGCCTTGGCAAGACACGGCATTGCAGCACATTCCTTCGCCATTGTAACTCCGCGTTGGGGCTGTAGAGCCAGACGATACTGGCAAAGCAACAGAAATGGAGTTTGTGTTTTTTGGTGGGGGAATAAAGATTAATACCACCAACTGTAAACTCAGGGTGGGGGAATTTTAGGAAAGCAAAAATGTCCTGACTCTGAATTGTACCAGAAATTAATATCCCAGTTCTTGCAAGAAATATAGTGTTGTCTTTCCAGGATAGCCAGGGCCTAATAGTTACCTCTCATCTGAAAAGAATAACGTCTCTCAGGCAGCATATCCGATCAGACTTGGATGGCTTTGTTTTTTGGTACAGGTGTCTTGACTCTGTTACTGAATCCGCAGGGTGGAAGGAGTCCAAGGCTGAACGGAGCGCCATTCCCCAGCAACGCGTACCAGATGTTTGAGAAATGAACAGAAATGAAAGTCAGTGTTCCCTGGGACAACGGTATCAAGGTATTTCCTAGGCTTTTGTTTCATTGCTGGAAAGCTTACACGTGTCCTGTATTTTGGTTATTAATAGGCTTTCACTGCGTTTTGAGGGGAACAGGTGGACAGTTTGTGCTGTAGCCGGCTCTTATAGATTAAAATGAGGGGAGACAACATTAAAACCAGAAAGGCCAGTCAGAAGGATGAGTAGTAGGAAAAGAGGGGTTGTTAACGTCCTCTGTTGTTGAGTGTCAGTCAGGAAACTGTCAGTCATGGGTATGTCTGTTCAGGCTTTGACAGTTGATTGCAGTAAGACGGTGCTTCTGGTTCTGCCTCGCTGCTCCTTTTCACCAGCTCCACCAGAGCTTCGCATAATTTGCCTTAGTTTTGTAAAGCTGTCATGTTTTCCGTGATCCTCCTAAAATCATTTTTCTGCTGATCTTCAAGTGGTTGTGCTGATCTTCAACAATGCTGTGGTTGCTTTTTGCGGGCTCGTCGAAAAAGCTTGGAGTTGCAAGGTACTTCTGGTCTGGTTCCATCAGCTTTTCAAACCAACCAAAACAGTTTGGGAGCATCTTGGGTAGGATTTGCTTGGGACCAGGCAAGTGTGCCATGACTACCTTTAGATATAATTTTTTTTTAAGTGCCTCTGAACCAGTATATTTCTGAATGCAGCTTCCTACCCAGAATATGGATGAGGAACATACTGACTATGAGTTAAGAACTTAGAAATGTGCTATTGAATTCTCTATTGCGATTCAGTTACCATAAACAGTAATTAAAATAGTTACTGGGCTATCCACTGGCATGAGGAACATTACATACTGTTATGTTTTCCACAGGCAAAGAGCCAAGCTCAGGCCAGAGTCAGTCTTGATGCCTTTTATTTCATGCAAAGGGAATCACAAACGTGAGGCTTTCCTCCATAGCCCTGTAACTAGCTCTCCTGAGGCATCCCTCACTCGAAATCAGGATGCCTCTGCAGCATGCTGGTCCTTGGGACACACCGTTGTGGCACCATTCATTCTCTGCTCACAGCTATATCCCAGAGAAGCAATAACTTCTGTTTACTTAAACTTTTGTTCTCTGTGACGGGTGCAGGACTGTAAGGGACCTTAATGATCATCTAGTTCCAACGCCCCTGCTATGGGCCGGGACACCTCCCACTAGACCAGGTTACCCAAAGCCCCATCCAACCTGGTCTTGAACACCTCCAGGAATGGGGCCTCCACAATTTCTCTGGGCAACCTGGGCTAGTGCCTCACCACCCTCACAGTAAAGAATTTCTTCCTAATGTCTAATCTAAATCTGCCGTCTTTCAGTTTAAAACCACTACCCCTCGTCCTGTAGCTCCAGTCCCTGATAAAGAGTCCCTCCTCATCTTTCCTCTAGGCCCCTGATAGGTACTGGAAGGCTGCTATAAGGTCTCCCTGGAGCCTTCTCTTCTCCAGGCTGAGCAACCCGAACTCGCTCAGCCCGTCTTCACAGGAGGGGTGCTCCAGCCCTCTGATCATCTTCGTGCCCTCCTCTGGACTCGCTCCAACAGGTCCATGTCCTTCTTACGTTGGGGATCCAGAACTCCAGGTGCAGTCTCACCTCCCTTGACCTGCTGGCCATACTTCTTTTGATGCCTGCAATACTGTTTGCTATCTGGGCTGCAAGCACATGCTGCCGGGTCATGTTGAGCTTCTCATCAACCAACACCCCCAAGTCCTCCTCCTCAGGGCTGCTCTCGATCCATTCTCCAACCAGCCTGTACTTGTGCTTTGGATTTCCCTGACCCATGTGCACTTGACCTTGTTGAACTTCATGAGGTTTGCACAGACCCACCTCTTAAGCCTGTCCAGGTGCCTTGGCTGGCATCCCTTCCCTCCAGTGTGTTGCCTGCTCCACACGGCTTGGTGTTGTCCTCCTGTCCGATCCAACTCAGACGTTCTGAAGTGACCTCAGGTGCTTTGGGTTGAGAAAGTAGGAGGAAAAGTGTAACCTGGCTTTGCAATACTGTTTTGTGAGCAGAGAGCTGAAGTCAATATTCCTTCTTCCTCTACTTGGAATTTTCTGAGCCTGCCGTTTCCACCTTTAAGGGTAACAAGAGCAGTACCAGCTCCGCAATGAATGGTTTGATGGTACTAACTCATACCTTCTAGCTAGATTTCCTCTGGATCAGATAAAATGCTTGTAGAAGCAATGAACAGTCCTGATCCCAGCAAAATCCAGCCTTGAGCGCATCCAGGGATCTTGGAGGGAAACTGGGACATTGGGAAGGTATGGACAGTGGTGCCAGCAGAGCGAAGGGCTCAAGCTCAAATTCCCTACTCTAATTGCTAGTCTCTGCAGCTCCTGGTGCTGCGTCTGGTGGTGAATGTGTTAACGAGATTTACATGTAAAGGTACTACAGTGAGAAGGTTCATATAAATAGATTAGGTAGAGAGGTTTGCGTAAAATCAACTGTCACACTCTGAAGGTTAATAGTTTCCATCCCGAACAAATGTCTGAACATTCAGCTTTTATAAATCTTAGCTCCATGTTCAATGCTATTCCAGCTGACGCTACAGCAGAGTGGTTATTCGTTTTAACAGATTTCTAGAGGACAGTTTGGTAAAAAAAAAAAAAAAAAAATAGGCAACTGTACAAAAAGAAAAAAAAAAAGCAGAAGGTGCAGCCAAGACATCAGTGATAAAGTGGAGCAGAAGAGGCAGCCTGAGCCTTGGACTGCAGTGCGGGACATTGTGTGCTGGAATCAGGAGTTGCTCCAGAGAGATCAATATTTGTTGCCCTGCCAGTCCGAGTGCCAAAGCACTGTGTCACCAAAGGAGAGAAAATCCGTTGTGTAAATCTGTGGAGAGTGGGTGGTAGGATGTGACATGCAGATAGCAGGGGATAATGCAGGAAGTCTGTAAAAGAAGATGTATGGACCACATACTTGGTTATTTGGTGGCTGGATTTCCCCCCGCCCCCGAATGTGGCTTCTCTTTGTGCTCCTGTGCTTTTCTTCCATGTTTCACCCTGACTTTATTCTAGTATTTCCTGGGCCTTACAAAGAAGAGCAAAACTTGCTATCACCCTGGCTGATCATGCCAGCTTCTTTCTAGGGTCTGGCTGAGGGAAACCTTTTTATCAAGCAAGGGATCTCGGGACCGTTTGTCTCTCCTCTACCCAGGTTTTTCCACTGCCACGGGAAAAAGAGCCCCTGGGAAACTGCTTTGGTTTCTCCCGTGTGTAGCTGGAGATAGACGAAGGCTGGGAAGTCTTTGCCAGACTGAGAAGCCCATCAGTGTAGCTGAGCAAGGGATGAAGGTAACACCTGGTCCTCTTCCTCTTGTCCAGAAGAGACCTTGGGTACCAGTCTGTGAGTCTTGGGGTCATACAGCTCCTGAGCCACCACAATTACAAACTGCTTGCTTACTAAGGGGTTGCAAAGGACTTACTACTCATCTATAAATTCCAAATTTCTGCTCTTCTTATTGGATCATTCGTGACTCCTAACAGTCATCTGGATTGCCCAGTGGCAGCAGCGTCTGGTTTATTCTGGAGAAACTCAGCAGAATTTATTTCATATGTCCCGTATTCGTAACAGGTCAGTCTTTAGCAGCTTTTGGGTTGTCTAACCCAAACAGGGGTATTTATTTTCAGCCACAGAATTAGCTTGCTCATGAAGTTTTTATGCTGCCTGGTGGAGACTTCTGTATTTCTCTTTGGCTTGCAAACCTGACTTTGGCACGATGACTAGATGACAGAAAGGCTTTCTGTTTGCTTAGAAGATGCTACTGCATGATGGCAATGGGACCATAAACTCATTGCTGGGACAACATCAGGCTGTAAGCTACAAATGAGCTGTCAATGTAAGGAAATACTCATACTCAACCAAAACCAGACTTCACTCGTAGCCTTCTGGGAAACAGAGGCAAACAGAGGGTAAGAAAAAAACGCATGGTGAGACAGTCCCAGCAAGGATGCACAAAGGTGTCGGCAGTCTGCTTTGGTGCACTGAAATCTAGAGCACATCAGCTCTTTCTAGCCACGAGTGCTGAGCCTTAGCAAAACCCTGAAATTAATTTTTAAGAGTGTGTTTGGTATCCAGCCAAGGAACTTTTCCTTGCTAAAACTTTTCCACTATGACTGGCAGAAATGTAACTGCGCATGAAAGATTGCACAACGCTGTCTCCCAGTGAGCCAAACAACAGGGAAAAGGCAAAGAGCATCCCAGATATATTACAGTTAGCATTTAGATGAACCAGTTTCATAACTATATATATATATCTGCCATGAACCTCTCCATGTACGAGGTGTAAGGACTGTGGTTCGCTTATTAATCTTTCCAGAATTACCAGACAAATATCAAGAAGTCCAGCTACAAGAGATACCATCAAAAAAAGACGAGCCTTTGGTTTGTTTTAGAACTCGCTCTTGTATTTCTTCTGTGGGTGGGAGAATCTCTCCTACATTGATCGCTGTAGCCTTTTCTTAGTGGCTTATTGCAGACTAACAGAGCTCCTGTATATTTATGCTGGGCAATCTGTTGGCTGGCTTGTGGTGCAGAGAAATTTAGATGAGATAAAGCTCTGGCCCCATGTAATTTGGAAGGATCATGATTACTGCTCCCTTGACACAATATTGAAACCAAAAGAAAGATTTCTATTAGGTTTTAGAGAGTAATTTAACAATCTAATTTTGATAATGCTTACCCACACTCACCAGGCACAGCAAAAATTCAGGTAGATAGCCCAAATCTCAGTATCTCCTCCCTGTCCTCCCCATCTGGTTTTCGTCTGTTCACGGAAAGACAATAGTAGTCTTTTGGGAGAGGAAGAGAGAGAAACTAACACCAATGAGATCATTATAGTGGGGGTATGGAGGTCAGAAGAACATCTTAAAGTAATAAGTAAAATGGAGAGACGCATTAGTTGAGTCAAACTTTGTGAGAGAGGATGAATTCTCTTTTATGTTATTGAATGACCTTTTCCCCCAAAGTTTAAATCAGTGAAGCTTTCTACTGTAACTCAGTTTCTGTGGCAGGTTTGCATTGCCTTTCAGATTACATGGTTTTCACTGCTGAATATGTAGAAAACAGTATTGGGTTTTTTAATTCTTAGACTTGTTTCAAGTAAAGGAAAAGAAGAGAAAAGAGTTTTATACAAAAGCTTGGAGAAATATACAGCTGAAGAACATTTGATTTAAAGCTCAGACATGTAATGCTCTCCCCAAGTTACCTACCATAAATTTTAAACCGATATTATAGTTGCGATTATATACTTTTTATGATGCATTTCAGGCCTCATTCCCAGACAGATTTATAGCCCTTACACAATGCTAGATGAGTGACTCCACATGCTTCATGTCAACAAGTTCTTTTTCTTTTTTCTTTTTTTTTTTTTTTCCTCCCCCTGAAGCTTCTGCTGGCTAGAATTAAGCCATCATGCAGTCAGAGTGAACTTGGTGTTGTCATTTTTGAACTGCTCTTGGTCATCCCACAGAATTTGGTGAAAACGGCCAAGAGGGTTTTGACTCTACAGGTGGACGTCAGTAAACAAGGGCTGGTACCCCTAAAAATTCCAAAACTGAAACCGGGTCTTTCTTATATGTATATGCTGTGTTGACCCCCTGAGTTTTGACGTGGTTAAAGGTCAAGGTAAAGCCCATCTAACCTACAAGGTGTCCTTTCCAAAACAATCTCACCTACAGAAACAGAGAGAGGAGAGAACAATGTCGCTCTTTACAGGCTAACAGATGTGAAAATATCTACAAATACAGAGTAGCCAACAATAACCTAACACAAATCATGAACTGTTGGAAAGAAAAATACCTTTACACTGGGCTTTGAGTAAATGCTGTGGCTTGGTGACAAGTACAGATTTTGCCCAAATGTTCTGGCTGATGCTTTGCCTTTGATGGCTCTCATAGGATGGTCCCATCACCATCCTTGCATCAAGCTGTACCACCCAAAAGTCTTACACGCGTCAAAGCCAGAAACAGTAGAGCAAAAACACCATGTCTGTTTATATTTATTTCTGAATAAACACAGGTATATTTATATTCATTTCCAAAACCCTCAAGAGCTTACAAGGTCTGACTAAGGCTGCTAGGACAGGGTTATCCTTTGGCATATTCATAAACGCGGGACATGCAGAAGCAGGAGGAATCTACCCAGGATATCGCATCACAGCTTGATGTAACCACAAGGCCACTGTACGTTTTACATGCACTGGTGCACCTGACTCACACAGGATGTGGCTTTTTTGCCAGCTTGTCCTTGAGTGTGGAAATTTAGGCTGTTAATCCCTCAAGGGGAACAGGCATCTCCGTGGGGTGTTGCAAGGATGGTGGCTGTACCCACAGCAGAAGGAAATGAGTGGTTGAAACAGAGAGAGGAAGGGATGGTGCCTTGATCATCCGGGCAGGATGGGGATGTGTTACGTCCTGGTAGAAGAATAATCCATCTCCTGTCCTTCATGCGCGGGGAGAGACAGGCATATTGCTGAGGCCTGCTGGGATAATTAATCCCCTGATGGGTTGGGTCCATCAGCCCTTCAGAAGATGGTGGCTGGAGGGAAACTGCCTAGACTCCAGCAAAATTTTACCTGATGTGGTCAGTGAGGCAGAAAATGTTCCTGGCATGGGAAAGTTACTAGTTTATCCCGAGGGTTGTCCTTGTTTTCCAAGCTGAGAACATGCTTGGAGGCAGCAGCTGTGGAGGGACGTTGTAAACGGATGGGCAAAGGCATCAAATGCCCAACGCGTCTGAAGCCAGCAGCCCTGCTCCGTGGCGGTGATGGTCCCTGCTCCATGGAGCCACTCGCCAGCCCATCCTGCAGCAGAGCCTGGCGGGCAGGGGTAGGAATGGCTGGTTTTCAGGGAGCTGATTCAGGAGCAGAGATTTACGCTGTGTTTGACAAGAAGAAAGTCCGTTTCAGTAGCTCCTGTTTGCAGCTGGCGGGCTGCAGGGAGGCGGCGGCCGTTCGGCTGCGTGTTTTCCAGTCCCACACGCTTCGGTTTGGCTCTGGGGATCAGGTGCCCAGGGACACAGGGAATAGCCCCTGTTCAAGGACAGAACATCTTGTTCAAATATTTTCTTTCTATAAAAATGACAGCGACTTCTTTAAGGCTGTTGCCTGCCCGTTCGTGAAGCAGAGCTTACGGACAAATTCCTCATGTGCAGCATATTTCTTTTTATGACCTGAAAAGCAGCACACAGAGCAGCTGAAGGATTTGCTTTAGGCAGAACTGATTTATCTCGCACCCACCAAAACCGTCTATCTTCTGTTTTTATTTCTTTATTCCTGGCCTTTCTGAAGTGCCCTTTACAGCAGCCAAAACGCTGCCTGTCCATCCCCTTGCTCCCTTGCGTCAAACCCACGAGACTCACTGCGATTTGGACCAGTTGTTGTCTCCCGCGATCCTCATGCTGCCTAAGCGATGGGGCTGTCAGCAGCAAGAAGAAACCCGGTTGGCTTCCCCCAAAGCTGGGTTTTGGACCTTCACGTCTCCACGTTACAGGGAACCAAGCCCTTAGCTGTTCTCTTTCTGCTTTTTGTTTTCCTGTGGTATGTTGTATTTTTGTGAGTGAGAGTTTGGGCTGTGGCACTGAAGGATTATTTGCTGTGTAGGCTATTGGAGTGGTTGGAAGAGACGTTGTGGGCACCCTTCTGCCACTCATCTATTAAAATGCAAAAAAATAGAGGATTTAAGATGATTTCCAAACTCAAAAGAAAAAAAGTCTTTGGGAAAACCAGACTGTGGGTCTCATATATCATTGACCTTAATGCTAACTCCTCCTGGTGTTGGCTCTCTGCAGTTTCTCGCTGTTGCTCCCCATCAATGGCTTTGTTGTGCTCCGGCCCTTCTGCTCTCCTGTGCTCTCTCTCATCCCTCTTCGTTAGGCTGAGCATGGGATTTGTCAAAACCTTTCCCTCAAAAGGTTGTCAAAACCAGTAAAAGTGCTTTTGACACAGCTTGAAAACAAAAGGTCCTTTGTATTTCTGTGTTTTTCAACAAAGGTCCAACCTTTTCCACAGCAGGAAGAAATGTTTTCAGTTCATTTCCCTAACAGCTGTAATATCTTCTATGTTCTCCTTTCCTTCTTAATCCTCTCTTAATACCATCTCTAGAAATCTCATCTCCCCAGGAAGTGTTGCATATCTTATCTGTCTTGTTCATTTTCTTGTATATTTTTTTCCTAATCTAGCTTAAGCTGTAAATTCTTCAGGCTGAAGAAAAGAGCTACGTTTTGGCAGTCTTTCTTTGAGATCATTGACTTAATCTGGGTTAAGAACGAAAGCAGCGGGCGATACTTTCTGCTCAACGCAAGACCGTGCTTAGAGAAACCGGCTTTCAATATTTTGCGTTTTAAAGAGGAGGATGGCTTAAAGACAGAAGAATCTGGGTGTTTCTCAGCTCTTTGCTATGCAGCGGCCCATCACCATCAGAGGTTTTCTTGGCGTTATTCCTTTGTAATAAATAATTGTCATCTCCCCAACCAGCTAGAACCAACTAAATGCCCGAATGTACTGAGACTCCTGTGGTTTTTCCCTCATCCAAGAAGTCTCTCCGGAGCACCTGAGCGAGCTGAAAATGCAAATGCAGTGATGAATTGCCAATATCCTGCACTGGAGGAGGAGGAGATCTTCATAACAGACCTACCTCTTTTCCTACTGATTTCACTGAGCCTGTCACAGCTTGCTGGCCAAAAGCAGGGGCTCTAGAATGAGAGCTGTCATGCCTCTGAGGTATGCAGAGGAGACGATAAAATACGTATGCAAAATGTATGCAAGTGGCAGTAAATAAAGAGTTACGGAAATAGGCAGGTATTCACAAAATACTGGTCTTTGCCGCGTCTACTTCCCTGCAGAGGTGGAGTTCTGGTCATGCTTTTGTCACTGTGATAGTAACTGAGCACGTTTGTCAAGGTCCAAGGGCTGGCGTGACCCAAAGCTTTTAGAATTTGTGAAAAATCTTTACATTTTTCATCTTTTCTGTTAGCTATATTTACAGAAAAAAAAAAACCCAAACATTACTCAAGTCCAGTAGTAATGGAAGTGAAGGTGGTGTTGATAGCTAGTCCGGCTAAGAGAAATTTGAATATGCTGCTTTCAGCAGTGTTCCAGGAAAAGTGGCAGAAATGACAGATATGAAGATGATGTTGCCTATTAGTACATGATGAAAGTCTTATTTATTTCTTAAAACATCACTAATGTTTCAGGGCTGCTTTTCCAGAGAGAGCTAGCAATATTTGATTATTTCCAACTGGAGGAATATATAAAATAACAAAGAGTTGTTGCACTTGATAGTGCCTCATGGCTGGTGGTCTGGCAGCTGTTCAGATGATACATACGAACACTTAGAGGAAAGCATCTTGGAGAGTTTTAAAAGCCTTTCTTAGAAATGGATATATGTGTGATTCAGTTCACGTCTTTTCCTCAGCCATGACAAATAAATGTTACCAGTGTCAGGAAGAATAGTCCTGGTGACGGGCAATGGCAGCTTGTTCAAAGAGGGATTACAGCTGAAACCTGGAAGGAAAACACTGTCAGCCCTGCCCTTGGAAGAGGAGAAATGTTCTCAGAGAGAGGGATGTGACATAAAAAGAAAACCCAGAGTGTTTCCTCCCCTCATGCCAAGTTTTTTTTTTTCACTTTTCATGGAAGATCGACCCCTTTCCTTGGGGAGAGCTGTGCAACCCCATAAAAAAGCAAGAGACCCCTCAGTCATATCAGACAAGGCTCTGCAGCCTCTGCTTTGTACATGGGAGCTTTGTCCAGGATCAGGGCAATTACTGACCGATATAATTAATCTCATGTTTGAATTTTTCATATAAGCCAATGAAGACTGTAAGCAATGATTGCATGTGTAACTGCAGAAAGAAAGAGGTACATTGTGGTGTCTGCTGCAAGATCTATTTCTCTGGAAACAATGACTAATACAGCTTTTTCAGTGGAGGATTTGATGTACATCCAGGCTGTGTGCATGAATCAGTGCTGAGAATCAACAAACTGCAAGCATTTACTCTTTACTCCTAGAGCTCTCTATTCCGGCTTCTGGACTAGAAGGACCCGATTTGTTACCTCTTGTATCCTTTGCATAACCTCAACTGCTGCGACAGGGCCAGGGGAGGTGGCACCATAGGTCTTCTGCTGCCTGCACTGGGTTCTCCTTTACGTGTCAACACCTGAAGTCGGTTTTCAGTCTGATGCAGCATTTGCTCATCCTGTGTGGTTGGTCTGTGAAACACCATGAGCGCCAAATTGAAAATGAGTATTGCTGCTGTTACACATCATATGCATTGACCTTTGGATGGTCTGGAAGACCTAATACTAGTCACACCCCAATACCTACTCTGCATACCGAAACCATTTTGCAATTCAAGGAAATCACCCTTTATGCCTGTAATCCAAACAGTGGATTTAAAAGGGAGCATAGGGCTGCAGCAGCAAGGACGAAGTGTTGCTCTCACGAGATCCATCCCATCCTGTAAGCAAATACAGGGGCAGTTGTACTTGATAGACCTAACCTTGCTTCAACGGTCTACCTAGCTGGAAGAATCTGGGTGTTACCCAGAAAGATAAAAATGACAAGAGAAGAGTTGGGTCCCATCTGATATCCGTCCTTTCGGCACCAGATTTCCGCAGGGGGCAAGTGGAGGAGATGGAAGCGATGGGCTGCAGGAGGGTGGACACAATGAGGAGCTGCTTTTGAAAGGTACTCTGGCTAACAAAGCCAGAGATTGTCGCCATTACTGATGTCAATTCAAATTTCTTCATGTTTTCCTAAATTCTATTTTTCAATGTGGTCCAAAAGTCTATCAAGGACTGTGGCTTAATTTTCCAGTGGTTTGTCAGTATAAGAAGACGATATTTCCACACAGCCTGTTGTTCCCAGTGTAAATATGTTTTTAGGCACAGAGCAATATAATCCTACAGATTTGCAGAGAAGCTGCAAACCCTTCTGGCAGTGTCTAAGGCAACATAAATGCTCTGTTTCCATCGCTTCTATTTATGGAAAACCAAAGGCCATTTATCTTCTAGATTCCCATGAGATTTTTCTATGGCTTAGTCAAGAACCATGAATTACTGCTTGGTAGGAGTTATTTCAGGGAAACTATAGAGGATGGGGAGAGGCTGTGCCTCAAACAGCCATACTGTCTCTAGCCTGGCTTCCAAAAGGGACCATGGTGATGCCCTCTCCTGTTCTCTAAAAAATTCTAATTTATCTAGTTGCAGAAACAAGACTTTCCTTTAAAACTCCTTTGATTAAAAGTGATCTTAGATTCCATATCCCTGATCTCTGGCTCCTGAAAGAATGGCTCCCATACACCCCTAAACCCGCTGGCTCTGGAAAGTGACGGACAGTTGCCATAGGCAATTCCAGCCCAGGGAGAAAGGAATTACGTGTGTCCTCCCTGCAGTGGGATGGGTCCCAAACGGGGATGTACGAAGATGGAGGAGAGTGAGAAGACACAGAAACCCTCACTTCCATGGTAGATGCTCAGGTCTCCCTCAGTCCTGGCAGGGACAGGCACGACTTTTTTTCCCATAGACTTTCTGTCATTGCGAAGTTTTTCTTAAGAATTTCCAGACCAAAAATTAAAAAAAAAAAAGGGAACATTTGAGTTTTCCTGGCTGGGCTGGACCAAGAGAAATTCCTTGTGGTTTAAACGGGTAGACTTCAGCTATGTGCTGGCAGAAGGCCCAGTTTGAGAAGTGATGGGGGACGCATCGGTTGCACTGAGACCTTTCGGAGCCTCCTCTAAGGGCTGCCTGAGTGTCCTTCAAAGTGCTTGTGCCACAGCTCAAGGGTACACCATGCAACACCACGCTGGTCACCACTTCAGGCCCTTGTGTGATGCCACGTACGCCATGCTGAGTGTTAGACATCAGGCGACTGCTGCTGCCGCGGTCGCGAGATTTGCCCATCACTAATGACACCTTGGCAACCACGGAGTCACTATTCGATTTGTGTTTACAAAGTAATAAACACACTTCTATTTATTTCTGCCGTTAGCACCTCATCTCGGTTTGTAGGAAGCCTTATGTTTCTAAAGTGCTTTGGCAAAAGTAGAGGGCAAAGTGGAGTTATTTCTGGTTTTGTTTCAAAAAAAAACACCTGAAAGATTGTTTATTTTCTTGTATTTCTAGAAGACGACGCTAAAGAACACGTAAACCACTTTTGCAATATCATCCCAGGAAGACTAAAGGGACAAAAGAAGCCAGAAATTAGGTATGTAAAGTTCTTTCCTTAAATTTATTTTTTTTTTAAAAAATTATTTGGAGAAAAATAAGCTTCTAGGTAAAACCCTCTAGCTTTTGATGAGGATATCATACTTTAAAAATTAAGTATAATAGGGAAAATCCCTTCCTTGGAGAGTTCTAAAAAGCAGGGAATAAAAAGAAGTTCCTGATCTATTTCTTATGGAAGATTTTCCCCCACTCAGTATCTGAACAGATGTTTTAAATTACATGATATGACTTTGAAACTGCGGTAATTTTTGCTGGGAGTTCCTCGGTTTTCGTCAAGAAGAGCTGTCTCGTCTCCATGGAGTTCCTCTGACCGGGCTTTAAGTTTGCAAGAAAGGACTTTGGTCGCTCAAGTTTTTCTGCGCCATCAGATGATTTCGCATTGTATCAGGGCAACAGTAGCTGCATTGCGGAGGCCTTGGGTTTTTTCCTGTTGTCGCTGTGCGGGCTGGTCCCCTTTGCAAGTTTAACTGGCGTCTTAAAGAAATCGTACTGCCAGACTCACCTTGTTTTATCTGACTTTTCCTCAAGTCAGTAGTTCAGTGAGTTGTTTCCCTTTTAGGAAGTCTGAAGTCTTTATAGCAATTGTTTTGTTAAACACGGCCTCGGTTATGAAAGGGTGAAATGATTTGGGCCAATTCATTCTTTCCGTAGCACCACTGGGCTCACAGGGGGTTGACTGGGAGTAAAGGTGTGCTGACAACAGGCTGCCTGATGTTTGGCTGGCCAGATGCTGTGCAATTGCTTATGTAAAGGTGCAGATGCGGATCATTCTCTAAGCAAATTCTATGTGTATGTAGGATATCTATTGCATCCTTGAAGGTCTGGCCATTTGAGAGCTGTTTGTAACCGAACGCAGTAAACGGAAGTCTACCTTCTGCATCTGTCATAACAAGAAGTACAAATCATCTTCCTAAGAAAAATTACTGATTTAATTATAATAACTGCTAATGTTATTATAATGTCACACTTGCTCAAGTTTTTTCCCTGGGTCGAGGCCTTGGTCTTAGAATCATGGAATGGTTTGGGTTGGAAGGGACCTCAAAGACCACCTAGTTCCAACCCCCCTGCCATGGGCAGGGACACCTCCCACTAGATCAGGCTGCTCAGAGCCCCATCCAGCCTGGCCTTAAAAACTTCCAGGGATGGGGCTTCCACCACCTCTCTGGGCAACCTGTTCCAGTGTCTCACCACCCTCGTGGTGAAGAACTTCTTCCTAACGTCCAGTCTGAATTGTCCCATCTCTAGTTTTAATCCATTCCCTCTAGTCCTACCATTACCCGACATCCTAAAAAGTCCCTCCCCAGCTTTCTTATAGGCCCCCTTAAGATACTGGTAGGCCACTATAAGGTCTCCTTGGAGCCTTCTTTTCTCCAGACTGAACAACCCCAGCTCTCTCAGTCTGTCCTCATAGGAGAGGTGCTCCAGCCCTTGGATCATCCTCGTGGCCCTTCTCTGGACACGTTTCAGCATGTCCATATCTCTCTTGTAGTAGGGGCTCCAGAACTGGACGCAGTACTCCAGGTGGGGTCTCACGAGAGTGGAGTAAAGGGGGAGAATCACCTCCCTCGACCTGCTGGCCACGCTTCTCCTGATGCAGCCCAGGATACGATTGGCTTTCTGGGCTGCTAGTGCACACTGACGGCTCATGTGGAGCCTCTCGTCCACCAGCACCCCCAAGTCCTTTTCTTCAGGGCTGCTCTCGAGCCAGTCACTGCCCAGCCTATATCGGTGCTTGGGATTGCCCTGACCCAGATGGAGAACCTTGCACTTGGTCTTGTTGAGCTTCATGAGGTTGGCACGGGCCCACCTCTCCAGCCTGCCAAGGTCCCTCTGGATGGCGTCCCTTCCCTCCAGTGTGTCAGCCACCCCACACAGCTTGGTGTCATTGGCAAACTTGCTGAGGGTGCACTCTATGCCACTGTCCATGTCACTGACGAAGATGTTAAGCAAGACCAGTCCCATTATGGATCCTTGAGGGACTCCACTTGGACATGGACCCATTGACAGCCACTCTGTGGGTGCGGCCATCAAGCCAGTTCTTTATCCACTGAATTGTCAGTCCATCAAACCATATTTTATCAGCTTGGAGACCAGGATGTCATGCGGGACAGTGTCAAAGGCTTTGCTCAGGTCCAGGTAAATGATGTCAGTTGCTCTCCCCTTGTCACCAGGCTACCAGGTTTGTCAGGCACGATTTGCCCTTGGTGAAGCCATGTTGATTGTACCCAATCACCTCTTCGATATTCTTCTGCCTCAGCAGTGCCTCCAGGAGGATGATCTGCTCCATAATCTTACCAGGCACGGAGGTGAGACTGACTGGCCTATAGTTCCCTGGTTGCTCCTTCTTTCCCTTTTTGAAAATGGGGATTATGTTTCCCCTTTTCCAGTCAGTGGGGACCTCACCAGACTGCTGTGACTTTTGGAATATAATAGAGAGCAGTTTAGCAACCTCATCCACCAGTGCCTTCAGTACCCGTGGGTGTATCCCATCGGGTCCCATGGACGTATACACCCTCAGGTTCATCAGATGGTCATGAACCTGATCTTCACTTACAATGGGCAGTTCTTTCCAACCCCTGCCATTGTCTTCTGTGACTCTGGGAGTGTGGCTGGAGCCTTTGACAGTGAAGACTGAGGAAAAGAAGTCATTGAGAACCTCGGCCTTCTCCATATCACTTGTCACCAGTTCTCCCGTGTCCTTTCTGAGGGGGCCCACACCTTCCCTAGTCATCTTCTTACCATTAATGTACCTATAGAAATTTTTGCTGTTTCCCTTGATCTCCATGGCTAGATTTAATTCTAACTGGGCTTTAGCTTTTCTCACCAGGTCTCTTGCTGTTCGGACAGCTTCCTTATATGCCCCCCATTCTAGCTGTCCTTTCTTCCATTCCTTGTAAAGATTCTTTTTGTGTGACAGTGTGTCCAGGAGCTCCTTGTTCATCCAGGCAGGTATCCTAGCATTCTTTCCTGCCTTCCTCTTTGTTGGTATACTTTGCTCCTGGACATGGAGAAGGTGATCCTTGAATAGTCTTCCAGCTTTTCCTTACATGGTATTTCTTAGATTTGTTAAACTGCTCCCATGTGTTGCAGGAGAATAACTGAGGTTTGAAATCTTATCTTGGGGAGTTGGTTTCTGCACGGAGCTTCTTTGGTGACTCTCTCTGTTACTGTATGTCATTGCTGGCCTCATGCCCTTGTGAGGTGAAGAGCAGTGATTGCCAGGTTAATCAGCCCTTACTGTAATGAAAACCAAAGCCAGTTGGTTTGAAAAAAAAAATGGTATAAGTTGCTGCTCTGGTAAGGAAAGTACTGGGAGGGAGTTGTTTGTGCCAACGTTGGCTCCAGAAAGATGAAGCAGACAGAGGGAGATGTGTGTTTGGGTTTGAATTCTCTGCACCGAGGCAGAAAACCAAGACTTGCATGCTGTGATAAAATCCCATGCAAATCATAAATGTGCACAAATCCATTCTAACATGAAACTCTGCCAGTTTGGGTCTAAATAGCTGCGAGGAGGTTTTTGCTGTTGCTCTGAGCAGCGGTAATGGTCTGCTCTGGTGCCTCAACCCCAGAGACACAAGAAATCCTGGCAGTAAAAATGCTTCCTCCAATAACACCTTCAAGCCTGGCATTGCTCAATGAGCTGTGAGATCACATGAAAGCAGCTGCTTCTCACCATTACAGAGGACACGTTACTCCTCTTAGTCAGTTTTAGCACATGGAAACCACAAAATAAGAAAAAAAAGCAGATCAGGGCTAAAATACGACATTTCCACCTCCACATTCAGGAAACAATAATAGTTCAGTTGTGCTGGCATGAAAGGGACTGATCTCAGCTTTATCGTGTTGGGAAAGCAATAAACACCCATATTAGAAGAGCTGTAGGTCACTTCGTTCTTCCTGCACACCCACTGTGGTCCTCCTGTTCCTGTCTCCTTCCATTCCACAGAGGAGCTTAAATAACAGAAGGATGTACTGTGTTGCATGTCTGTAGTGGCTAGAAGACTGCTGAGACCTGGGACTCATTTTGTCCCTAGCACAGAAAGAAAAGGCAGTCTGTGCTCCAAACAGATCCTTAACTGAAAGAAGCACCTCTACTAAGTGGTTATTCCTGGTAGAGAAATGCCTAGGGTAGAAGAAGCCCCATCTGGTAACTCCATCCCATGTCACGAGGTGGAGACCCTGTCAGAGGACATGGGCTGACCAAGGAGGGCACATCCCCTATGCAGCATGCAAGGCATGAAACTGCCACGAGACCGGCTCCAACTGTGCTCCACGTCAGTTGGAGCAGAACAACCATTAGACATGCCCTAGGACATGCTCAGAAATGGCATAGGACAAAATCCCAGAATAAGAGAAGGGGAGTGGTCCATTAGTTAATCTTCAAGCACAGTTAGGACAACGGAAGGTTTTCATGGAGATTTTTTTTTTTCCCCGATACTTGAAAGAGGAAAGGCTACTTGCAGAGCCAGGTCAGGATTTCAAATTTTCAAATTTCATATTCATATCTGAAAAAATAAGTACCAGGTATAGAGCTGAGGTTTTATTCCAGCATTCAAGCTAGCAGGGATGTAAGAAGTCAGATTTGAGCCTTCAATTGCATTGCTAAAAGGAAATATTCAATACAAGCTATGCTACTCGGTTAATACTGACATGTGTTATGCTGGACCTTTCAGAAGGGACCTCACCTACTCGGAATGCTTATTCCTTTCCAACTCTCCTTCTTTTTGCCATCCCTGGAAGAAACTCCTGAATAAATCTGATCTCATGTTTTCATTCCTGGAAGACAGAAGTCTTGGAGAAACATCTTCCTTTGCTCCTGAAAGGACTGTGGTAGAGAACATGAATTATGGTGTATTCTGTGGCTGGCAAGAGAATGTCAGAAGTGGGCACCTCTCTGGAGACAGAAATCATAGGTTTCCTTCTTCCTTTTGCTGAAGCCAGAGATATTGTGTGTGGTGTGGCTGTGGTTTTGTTGTTCAACAGGGCCTGTTAACACTGATTCAGATTTCAGGAAAGGCAAGGCAAGAAATTCCTTCTCCTTATTGTTTGTTTTTCAGGGTGGAAGTGAGTGTCTGAGCGTCCTGCCTAACTTTATGGGTAACTTGTTTCCTAGAAGTGTTGAAACGGATGGTCTGGAAAAGACAAAGCTTGGCGTATTTCTCCTGCAGCTGGGAGGGAAGGGAATTTCGCTCTTCCATTGATATTTGCTGGAATTCACACCCCTCTTCTGAATCAGTACCTCCAGGTCAGGAGGTCCAAGTCCAGGCCATTTTACTGGTCATGGCTAAAGGAATAAAATCCTTTGCAAACGCAGAAATCTGACTGTGGAATTGTAGGACTTCACAGAGCTTTAACCTGTCCAAAAGATCTAACCTGCAACATACCATTGGATAAATACGTTCTTTTCACATTCTGTGCTTCAGCTGAAAATTGGTTATTTGTAATTTATAGGTCTTTGTTAATATTGGGACAGAATGAGTGGGATTAAAGAGACTGAGATTTTTTTTAAAGTAGCCTTTCAGTAAAACAGGTCAAGAAGCAGATGCAGCAGTTCCATCAGCCATGTTCACTGACACAATATATTTGGAAATCCAACAAGATAAAAAAAAAGAAGTCTCCACAGTGTTTTTTGGGTGGGTCACTTTTTGTTGTTGTTTCTAAACAGAATGTTCTGGAGCCTAACACTTCCAGCCAGTCTTTCTTGTTTATATCATTACACTAAAAGTTAGTACAAACAGAAGACTGCTGGTATCTTTGCAACTGGGAGTTTGAAGGCTGATTTTTTTAACTTCATAAAGTGTTAGTCATGGCCTTCTAAGAGCTTAGAGTATCTGTTGCTTTTTAACAGTGAAAGGAATAGAGCCTTTGTCTTGCAATTAACAGTGGGGTTCTCTCCTGTTGCCACTCTGTCAAACCCTGGTTACCTGAGTTTTGAATTGGCCAAAAACCTGAAGGGGCCTGCAGGAATACTCTTATCTGACGTTCCTTCAACAGGAGGAGCAATGGCAGCGCCAATCTCTGTTGGTTGGATCTAAGCGCATTTTACTTCCCTGTGTTTCAGGTCTTATCTTCATCACAGCAGGTCTCATCCACAGCATCTTCCTGCCCAACCCAGCTTCTGGTCTTGCTGGAAAACCCGTTTGTTCACAGCTTTTTGAAGGCAGACTTCACAACAGGATGCCTCTGTCAGTAGCGACCTTTCAGGAATGTTGCTTGAACTATCCTGAAAAGTATAACTGAGTGGCAAGGTGCAGATGATAATAGTCTTCTGGAATGAAAAGGATGAACTGTGAGTGGGTTTTGGCCACATGAATTATCCTCCTTTCCACCGCTTCGTCCATATCTGCCTCTCCTGGACCATACCTGATGGCAGGCACATCATAAATGGTTAAAACCGGCACGTCACATGTCTTGATTATAATTTGATGTGGGATTATTTTATGTCTATCCATCTGAAAACCATTGCATTGAGACACCAAAAGCATAACATTGCTTAATATTAATTGCATAATTCGCTCTTGGCTTCTTGCCCATAATGCAGCAACTAAAAGTAAAAAATAGCATGCACTTGGCTTGCACTTTCTCCTCATGCTGGCTCTCCCTTCTGTTTTATTTCAAGTTTGGGGGCTTTGTCTAGAAAGGGTGAATAAAGCATAATGAAAGCTCACATGGTAGTCCAGCTTTTCAGGGTGCAGCAAGGCTGTAGTTTATTCAGTTGCCAAGTAATTACCAGTTTGAAGCTGCAGTCATACTCCCAAGTTTTAGGGCAGTCAAATTAAACAGGAAAAATCATCCCCTGAAGGGCAGACAGATCTGAGAGACTTTGATGTTCTTGTTCATGATGTGGAGAGTGCACGGACTCAATGAGGTCAATGGGAAGTTCATCTTTCCTTGCACCAAAGTCTTCAGCCAAGTGTGGGAGATATATCGAGCTCCCTGTTTTTCTGTCTGCCGCCCAGGTGATGTTAGCCAAGTTACTTTAAGCTGGGGCAGAAGAATTAGTCCTATCTTCCCACTCCTAAAGTGGCTTAATTAAACTTTACAGCTTCAATGCCCATTCTCAGCTGCCAAAGAAGTCTAACTTTCCATCAGTAAATGTTCTTAAACAGCTAAATACCTGCGCCCGGGACCTTAAACTATGTCAGTGTCGCGGAACCGGCAGTTTTAAACTTAGTAATAGGATCATAAGAGAAGACTGTCTCACCTGCAGGGATTACTTGTAGGCCACATCAGAGCAGCCCCAAAGGGTGACGTAGAAGAGGTGGGAATGCAGAGGTAAGGGCATTCATTTGGAAGAAGACTCCATTTGAGTCTTTGCTCAAATGAGCACTCACATACTTTGTATGAAGCAGTTATTGGCAGAGGGACAAAACCCACACCTCTGCCTCTCCCGTGGTGGCTGCTTTTATCATGATGCTGCAAAGCCCGGCTGGTGGGAGACGCAGGTTTCTTCAGGCAAAATGGTCTCAGTTTCCTGATGTTAGAGGAAAACACCCTGATTATTCAGATACTGGAAATATCTGCAGAGAAAGTCATAAGAGATGCCAAGGATCAGAGATGTGGGAGTGCCATAAATGGACTATGACTACGAGGGTGATCAGGTATGAAATAATGATCTGCAGCAGTTTAATGGCTGGCTGGTACCTTTTAGTGTTGCAAACATACACTCTTTAATCAGTGGATTTCCATTGACTTTTTCTGTGGCGATGTGTCCAAAAAGGCCCAGGGTAAGTGGTACTTTCTGAGCCAGAGCTGTTAAGGATGTACCAACTGTTCACAATAATCTGGATGTGTTCCATGTTTCAACCAATCCAGCAAAATTTTAAATCTGTTCCCATGTAGCTCTATGGTTTCTTTCCTCTGTTTTGTTCTCCTTATTAGTAGCTCTATGCTGTGTTTTCACGGGCTTAGAAGGGCTTAAGAGCACGGAATTGATATGGGGAGAGGATGCTAATTGTCAGGCTAAAGTCCTCCCTGATCCAAATCTGTTCCATCGGCACTGTGTTTTATCAGATGACTGCAGCAGGTGAAGTACCAGAAGTAACACCAAATGAAAGGCAGGTAAGACACCTCCATTGGTTGTGTGTCTGGATATTACAAGCAAAAAAGGGTACGTCGGCCATGTGTTCCTCTTCAGAGAGGAGGAGGACATCAGGAAGTCTCTTAATCTCTGCTTAAGGTTGACAAATGACGGAAACTTGAAAGACTGCCTGAGAGAAGTGGGATCAAAAGCCTTTGCATTTCATTTTTTTGCGAATAAAGCTATGTATCCTGTGAAAAAACCAAAAGCCCTGTAGCTCAGTGATATATCTGTCTCCGAAAGATATTTGACTTGAGTTCTTAAAATACTCCATTAGTCAGTTTATGATGATGGCTTCTGAGTTCTTTCAAGTGGTTTTTTTGAAGCTCCGTTAGATAGTATGAGACAATTCACAGTGGTCTTAGAAACCTCCAAGGGAGCCCAGACTGAGAAGCAAGAGGGCATAACTCAGAAGGGGCTTTTCTAACCACTCTGCAGATCTTATTTTTTAAAAAATAAATACATTCTTAATCAATCTGAAAAATGATACAAGAAGATCACAACAAGATGTACTTACAAGAATGTGGTTTGAAGAACACATTGTACTTTCACACTGAAGTATTGTACTTTCACTGCAAAATATTTTGAAACGGAGCTTTCCTGCAGGGGTTATTTATCCAGCCCGTGTGGTTTAGGAGCAGTGCAGAGGGTTTCAGGTGTTATCTCCCTGCCTCGCGGGGGCCTGTGATGATCAACTGAATCTCATAAGTAGGTGATTTACGCACTTAGGGCTGAAGCCACAAAAGGAAACAGTTGCTTGATTGTGGCTTAGCTCAGCATGTCTCAATCCAAAGTATAGAACCTTAATCTCCCCCTCTTTGGCTGCTGTCCCATCAGAAAGCCCCTGAAAGTCCATTGGCACCTGCATTTCCACAATGGGGATCCTGAGGCATCAGAAAGTCCCCTTCTGGAACCCTGCCCACTGGTGTCTCTGTGCAAACCAACTATCACTGCCCTCAAGAAAGGTAGAAGCAGAAATACAGGTGGACATCTTTCCTCATCCCCACCCTTGGACCATGGGCACTCCTCCATGAAGCATTTGGGTTCTCGTCCATTTGGTTTCTCTTCTCCAGAGGTATTTGGCTACAAGGAGAGGGTGTTCCCAAGGCTTTTGTAGTCATCAAGATCAGTTCTGGAAAATTTATTGTGTGCTGAGCCGGAAAATGACCATCAGCATGACTGCACCACCCAGCCAACGTGGAGACAAGGGCTGTCATCTGGGATCCAGCGCATAGTTAGCATCAGGTACTGAAGTAATTCTTGGCCCAGGGATGAGAGAGATGTCTCATGCCTCACAGGTGGGTCCTCTAAAAACATAGCTCAGTGAATGTGTAGGTGAGGGCTGTGATTCGGCTGAGGAGTCTGCCTCAGGGCATTTATCCAACCACGGAGATTGTCACTGTGAGACTGTGAGCCAGCAATCAGAGCGCCTAATTCCCCATGAGAGCTGTGGCTGAAGGAATACTTCTTCTGTCGGCATTTTCCCTTGGCCAGCAGCTCCCTGATTCCCATGCCAGCTATTTCGGAGCCTGGGCCAAGGTGTCTTGCTGTCTCCACAGACTGGAGAAGCAGCCTTGGCAGCAGCGGTCTGCTTTGCACCATAGGATGTCCCGGCTGCCTCGGCTTGTCAGAGGATTTAACCCTGCCTGATTTGCCTGAAGTTATGTGTGGGGCACCTCTGGTCTTTAGGCTGGTTCTCAGCTGACCAGAGGAGCTCAGCGCACTATTAATTCATGAGTAAATTATCTTGCCAACATTTTCATCATCACAGAAATCTGTAAAGAGAGGACTTGCTGTTTTTCTCCCCACTCCTTCATCCTATTAGTTTTTTTTAGCACAGTAAAAAGGGCTGCTGTAATTACCTTTCTCTTGCTGATGAACCGTAAAGGAATAAACTTCATAAAGCACAGTAGGCTTAACAAGAAAAGATCTGCCCTGAGTCTAGGTGATGAGTTCATAGCATCTAAGAGAACAACAACAATCCCAAGCAACTATATGACCGATTTGCCTTGTGTCATTAATTATGTCTTATCTCGGCGGGGAGAATGGGATTCACATTACTCCAGTGTGTTTTCCTAATAGCTCACACTAATGAGAAAACGATTCAGAAAAAAGAAAGCAAAGAGCAAGGCCAGTAAGACAGGAGTCCCAAGGTGTGCCTTGCAAACCAGATCACGCTCAGTCAAGGCAATAAATCAGAGTGGGGTGTTCAAGGGACATTGAGGAACATGGCAATTTGCTGGGGCTCTCCACACCGCCTGGGATCAGAGGTTGGGGTTACGTGTGCATGATAAGAAGGAAAAGCATGACCTGAATACCAGTGGACAGTCTTTGCTGACAGGTAGGGGCCATTTCTCTACAAGTTTCACTGGCCCGGATGCCCGTGAGCTGAGTTTTCTTCAATGTCTGCATTTATTTTCAAACTTTTATTAATCCATTTGCTATTGGTCGTGTTGAGCAATTTGCCCCCCATCGTGCCAAAGCAGGAGAGGAGGAAAGACCCTGGTATGTAACCTTCCCACTCTCATTTTCTCGCAGGGCAGAGAAGAAGGTCTGGAGGCCTCGATGCAGAGGGGCTGGATCCTGTCCTTTGAGCCGTGGGAAGATTGTTGTCACCAGGTTTCTTAGTATTGCTGAAAGCTCTGAAGTCTGCGGGGACCCTGATACTTCGAAAAGACTTACACTCAGGGTGTTGGAGACCAAACTGTGAGGTGTGGCTCTGCAGCAATGCTTGAGGAATTAACCTTCCATAGAGAAAAGAAAATGTGGGTATTTCCTTTCCTTTTGTGAATTTTGACTAAGGAGCAATATGAAAAGCAGAGTCTTATGAGTGGTGACTGAAATTAGGACACCTATCTCCCCAGTGAACGCCTCAGTTGATAGTCTGTGGTTGTGCTCATGCTAATGCTCTTTTTCTGGCCTAGTGAAGCTTAGTATCTTTCTTCCATAGTGTCACTGGAGCCCAGAAAATGATGTGCTGCTCCAATGTGCAGAAAGAGATGCTTATCTCTTGGTTGTGGAGAGAGTTAAAAGAAAGTGCCCAGCTTCCTGAATGAGTCAGGAAGGTTATTGTGTAGGGCTTGCGGTTACCTGTGTTATGTGTGCTTTGAAAGTGGACTTTCTGTCCACCGCATCAGTGAAATGACAGACTTGTATTACCATTTCTATTTCACTGGCTTGAGCTTTTCTCCCAAGGCTTCCATGTGGGACACCATTCACTGCCATGAAGTCCTCAGATACCAGCAGGGTACGTGGACTGGATGTTAGTGTGATTTATTGACTTCACTACTCATGGAAGAGCTGTGGGAAGTCCCTAACCACTGACCACTGTTCTCAGGGAGGGTGTATCGGGGAAAGACCTCACATATCTACCCTTCCCTACCCCACCGTTAGCTGGGTAGGAGCCTGGGCACCGAGCTGGTTGAACCTCTGCTCCGATGCAAAAAGGCAGTTCCCATAAGCAGCAGACCAACATCTATCAGGCACTTCGACTGCAGCTCATAATACTTTAATTTTTCCCTTTGTTCTCTGCCTTTTATCCTTTGATGACTCACCAGGCCACCCAAAACCAAGTCGTCTTCCCTGAGTTTCAGAGCAGGCAGTTATCAGCGTCTTGGTCGGTAGCACAGTATCAGAGGACAGAAACGCTCCCCTGACTTCTGGGGAAGAGAACAGTAACAATTCTCAGAAGGTTTATTTAAACATGGCTGTTTATTTTCGCTGGAGATTGAGTTACCTTCCCTTATAGGAGTAATGTTTTTGGAGTCCTCCTCAGTTTGCCTCTAATAAATCACAGCAGGGTTCTTTGTCATTTTTCTTTGCTTTTCCTCCATCAGCAAGTGAAGGAAATGCCCCAAGAAGAATCATTTATAACAAACTTGCTTTTGACATTGTTGGCAAGTCCTTGGCGTGTCGGCTAGATATAAATTACTGCCCTATCTCTGGGCAGCCAGAGCACAAAGCCACAGCTCTCTTGTTTCTAATTGTAGATTGGCAGGACCTCTAATATCAGGCAACACAGAGAATAAAGAAAAAAAGAAGAAAGGCTCACAGCTGGATCACAGCAAGGGTGGCACGGGTGGAGGGAGGAGACCCCAGGTCCTGTTATGACTTCAAGCCATATTTTGTCCCAGCGGTTGCCAGCAACCACACGGACAAAATTTTCTTGCTGGTATTGTGGCTTCTTGCGAATCGTGGGCTTCGTTTCTCAGCGGGGGCAAACAACAATGCAAAGTTGCACCCGAGGCTCTTTAATGCTCTCCGAGGGGATGGCATTTGGGCTGAAGCACAGCAAAGGGACCTCAGGGAAGAGCAGACTGATGGTGAAGACGGAGACTTCAAAGAAGTCCTGCAATGGCTCTGACTCTTCTCGTCCCCTTTTTTGAGCAGCTTTTCATTGAGATTTGCTGCTATGGGCTAAATTGCTTGTAAGTGTTTGGCTGATAGAACAGCTGGAACTGGTAATCTCCAGCATCTAACAGGCTCTGTTATGATGATCTTTTTGTTGTTGGGTCTTTTTTTGGTTTGGTTTTTTTTTTTTGTTTTTTTTTTTTTTTTTTTTGCAATCGCTCCTTGGCTTTCCCCATGGAGCTCTGAAAGAAAAGCTTTTACAAAGGATAGCTATTTTTTACATAATTGTGAATATGTACAGCTAGACAAACTGAGGTTATACAAGTAAGCCAGGATCAGACTGTGCCTCAGCAAGTGGGAAAAGGGAGAGTGAAAAACAGGACGAAAACCTGGCTGAAACAAAGTTCTACCATTTTAAGTCTAATTTCCTCGGGAAATTAGTTTTACAGTACCCACCTCTGTAGTCCTGGTCACTTCTTTAAGGATATGAGAAGGAACAGTGCTGTGAAATGTGATATAGTTCCAAACAAATATCTTCAAGGTGGCAGAAGTGGAGATGTTTTTCAGGAAAAAAGACACCTTCCCAGCACTGACCACCATTAATGTGGTAGAAATACCTTTATTTGGGAACCTGGAAGGCCACGCTTTGAAGTACTTGAGCTAAAAAATGGTGAGTGTTCAGTTCTTTCTGCTGGGCAGCTTTGTTTCAGCTGCCTCTGTTTGAGCCCTCGATATTACTAGACCTTTCTGAGTATCTTGGAATAAGGGTGTTGTGTTTTGAGTGGCATTTATCCAGGAGAGTCATGTATGTTGCTCCTTTTCTGTAGTATTCAGTTAAACTATGAATGTAGCCATACTGCAGAGCTGACCGAATACTCAAGAAAATAAAAAAGGTATGGTTATTTTAGGGAAGGTTTTTCTCATTTCCAGTCTCCATTTCTCCCTAGTGGGCTGTAGGATTTGCAAGAATTTGGGGGTGTATGGTTCGGCAAAAGCATTTCCCCAAATTAGATGATGCTCATTCTTTGGTCTCCTTTAAAAATATTGTAAGAAATTTCATCGGGCCCTGAAACTCAGAATGTTAAGTTACAGTCTTACACAAATAATCCAGATCTTGGGGATCTTGTCATGCTAAGTGGATTCTTTGGCATCGGCTAGTTTTATTATGGATGGAGCCACAGCAGAACCACATTAGAAAAGGATATTGTTACAACACTTTCGGTATCAACAATGCTACTTGGAAAGGAATAATGTATTCCAGATGGCTGTTAAGAATGTCTGTCCTTTTTAGAAGGAATTTCTTTTTTTTTTTTTTTGTTTCGTTGCTTTATTCTGATAAAATTGGGGATAATTTAGATTTCTGTCAAATAGTCAGTAAACATGAAGATAAGGTTATTCACAGAACAGGCAGTCTGAAAGGCTACTTTGATTTAATTCAATTTGATAGGTTTTCATATTGGTTTTATTTCTTTTATCTCAAGTACTGTAGCTAATTTTCCTTCATGAAAGAGAAGGTAGAGTACAGTTAATGCAGACATCAAAACTGCTGGGTTATGTCTAGGGCTTTTCCACACCACAGGCAAGTAAGAGGACCCCAGTTACCTGTGTAAGTGGGTGTAATAGCAGCCACGGATGTAACAGATGAGATTTTGAGGTGCTTGAATAGAAAAGTCTTAATTTATGATATATATATCTCACCTCAACATTTCTCACTAGACCTGCGTGTAAGTTGGGCGCCAAATTGAAGCCATGTGAAATGAAATCAAAAAAATATTTTAAATTGGGCTTTGCTCTTCTGCTGAACATGTTTGAGGGAAGTCTAGATGCTGTTAGGTCAAGCTAAAGGCACTGCGAGCTTGCAGGGGCTTGGTTTCTACAGGCTCTGAATCACTGCGTCTCTCTATGCGCCTTATTTGTCCTGGTGCTCTGGTAACACCGATGGTCTGTGTAACGCTGATGAGGATACATGTAGTATCTCCTTTCCATTACTGATGTCCGTCTGTACCAAGATACCCTGCACATGAAGAACAGCAGGCAACACAAGGCTGACACCATCCCTGGATAGTGCCGATGAGCAACAGCACAGGGAAAATATTACCTAAGCCGTCTTGTACAGGACATTTTTTTTAATCGTACTCTGGCTTTCTGCTTTGGAGGGATTTCACTGCATGGTCTCATGCCTGGCCCCAGGCACGGCAGCATGAACAAAAGCTGTTGTGATGTGCCCCAGCTTTTTATTGTCTGTTCTTCCTAAGGCTTGCTGTATCTGGGCTCACTCCAGCTTCTCCTTAGGCCATCGCTTAGGTCCTTTGAATCAGGTATTCACAGGCCCCCGGGGTGCTGGGAAACATGAGGATGGGGACAACAGTGGGATTCAGACAGGCTGAATCTGGTTGTTGCTTCTGCTGAGCAAAGTCCATGGTGACCTCCGTTGATAGACCTCGATGCACAGTTCTGCTCTCTGCAGCTCCCTCTCCACAGTTCCCAGCAGCATCCACCCATCTCTCCAGCCACCAGATTTTCCCTCTGAAGACTTTGTTTTGCTTTTGTGTGTTTCTTCAGCAGGCATTAGTTAAGCTGAAACGCTTTTGAAGATGTTCCCCAGAGCTGGGGGCTGCTGAGCGTCAAGTAGTGGAAGAGCTCGAGGAGGTTTATTAGTCCTGGACGACCAGATTCCTGTTTCGTATTTGAAATAGATCTGTAGCTGGTTGGTTAACAAAATATTATGCTCAGGATAACTACCTGAGCCACCTTGCCAAGCCAAAGAGTCATAGTAGAGTTCCAGAAAAGCCAATATTAAATCCAGAGACATCAACATTAGTGAAGCAGGACTAAATTGTCTCCAGCTGGCTCTGCCTCTTGCCGGAGGCACAGAAATAAGTAGCTCCCTTGAAAAGAAGAAAAGATGAAGGCTGTGTTAATGAGGACCATAACAAAGCTTGTACCTCAGGTCACGTTCTTTTTCCAGTCCTATCAAGTTCAGTCAATGACAATTTCTCAGCTCCCATGACTTGCCCGCCAGCCACTCCACCAAAGCCGAATTTCCTTGGCAGTAGGAGGACAGCCAGTCCCACCGTTGGAGTGTCAGAGACATGAGCTGCCTCTGCTTCCAAGGGTGGCTTTGTGTAGGTGATAAGCAGAGATCCCTTGAAGCTTATGTTGTTCTTGATTCAATTATCTGGTTTTAAATCTTAATTATGTGTTAAGTAGAATGAAAACTCGCTATCAAGTGCTTCTGTCCTCACTGACCAGCTCATGATTGAGTGCAAGCAAGCCTTGAAATGTGTAGGGAAAATGATAGGTAAATACTGGCCGTTGCTCTATGCTAAATGTGTTTCAGAATAGCAAAATACCAGCAAATTAAAAATCAGCCTTAACTTAACCTCGATATTCAGAAAACTTCACTTTGTCTTCTAGTCAGTTCTTAGAACAAAAATGGTCTTAGAAGAAACAAGGGTTTTGGACATGAACTATTTACTGCTGTGACATGTGAGCTGCGCTGTCACATGTATCATCCTGATGCCACTATTATTTTTAATTAAAATCTGTAGGTTCTCTGGAAAACCCTACTTGCCATATGAATCTAGGTATGTAAGTAACCACACTGATAATGCCTCTACTTACTCATACATCACTTATGATTAGAGACCTTTTCCTTTTTTTTTGGAAAGCTTCATGAACCCAAAAGGTCCGCTAGATGCAATGCTTTGGGGAAAGAGATGTGTGAGAGGCTTTACTTTCGAATGATGACACGAAGGAAGCTAGGGAAAGCTTCCTGACCGCATATAGGAGTGCAGAAAGATGTCGCTGCTTATAAAAGCGTTGCGCTCGTGCAGCGCTTCAGTGCGCATTGTTGGGCAAAGTGGAGAAAAGGGTATAATGAGGCATGGAAAACATAAACTCAGTTGGCCGGGATCGCGGGGTGAGTAATTATTCCTATGGGAAGATAGCAGGTGGATTAGTTACTGGGCTGCATCGGCAATAAGCAATTAAAGGAAAACATCTGTTTCACATCACCCATTTCTTCTTTTCCAGGATACTCCTCCGGTTTGTCTCTCTGATATTGCAACCTGGAGACAAGTCGTTTCTCTAATGAGGCTGTGCAAACATCATGTGTTCCTCTGTGGAAAGAAGGGGAGATGGCCAGGAGCAACAGGACACAGTAAGTAACATCCGGAAACATCTCCTGACTCTCTTGTTTTATTTTCTATTAGATTCTGCCTTGTTCCAACCCAAAACGAATCTGTTTCCAGTGACTGGAGAACAGTCCTGTTAGAGGTGCAGAAAATGAATCCCGGAGCCAGCTCTGCCGAGTGACTCATAATATCTCTGCTGCCATCTTGAGTAAGAGGAAAGTCTGAGCATCGGAGCAACCTTTTGCTGTTTGACCAAGTTGCTTAAAGTGGATTTCGTTAAATTAGCCACCGATTTCTGGTGCGCAACGTGTCGTGAAGTCTCTGTTTGCACCAGGAAAGGTAACGCCGTGGGCAGCGGTGCTTCAGGGTATCCGTGGCTGAGGCTGAGCGTCCTTTTGCTAGTGAAAACTAATAGCACATGAAACGTAAATGCTTCAGTTTGCGTGTTTTGTTGTGCCTGCCTCATGCATTATTACAAGTGCGATTTATTTAGGCTCTAGATGGATTTAGTTGTGTTGGATTCTATTCAAATTTACGGTAAATCCAGAATAACCCTGCTTTAGGTGAGCCTTTTTCAACAGGGCTGGTGTTGATCTACATGCATATAGTTAAAAGAATGGTTTTCCCCCCTAGTTTTGATAATTTCTCACTGGGGTAAGATAGCCAGCAGCCTAAATCTAGTTTTCTACAGATTATCACTATGTATAAGGGTCTGACTGATAACAGAACATAGACATAAGAATAATCTTTGAAGGCGTGGACTTCATTATTTAATTTATCCGACTTGTGGTCTTGGCTGAGTACGCATTGCTTTCTCTGAAAGTCATTTAGTGTTCTTGCTCTTGTCTGGGATTTATTTTTCAAGCAGGGATTAGGCTAAATTTCTGTAAAAAGATTCAATATACTTGAGCAGCAGTGTGGGGTTTAGCGATGCACATCAGAGTGTCATCTACTGTGCGTGCCACAGGGGTTGGTTGGTTTCTTAATATCTTAAGCTGAAGTCATCTATCAGTTCTGCCAATGTACAATCGGAATATCTCCATTTGGTGAAGAAATGTATCCAACCTCCTTTAGTATGACAAAAAGCAACGAATCACACTCTTTCTTTAAAGTACAATGAACTTGTTGCTTGGCATGAAGTGCTTCGGGAATGTTAGAACTCCTTTTGCCTAATCTCTGTTTAACAGATTAAAATACAAATATTTCCCGTGCAATAAGAATTTATTAAAGCAGGCTATTGCCTAAGGAAATATGCCTTTTGGATGTGTTTCTATCAACTCTCCTGGGGAAAAAAAAAAAGAGGAAAAAAGAATATAATTAGTGTTGCATATTCTTCTAAGGAGAAAAATGGGCCAAAAAACTACGTGTATAAACAGAATATTGCAACTATGGAGTGTTAATTGCCTATTGCTGTCAGGCTGGTTCTTCATGGGGGCCAGCGTAAGTTAGAAAGTCCTAACTGGAAGCAAGCAGCAGTGCTGGAGATGTCGTGGAGAAAGATGAGATGACCTGTTTTATAAAATTGGGAAAAGAGAGTCCTAGAGTGACAGTTATCTTCTTCAATATGTACCTTCTGTATGCATTGATGAAATTCTGGCCAAAAAGGGCTGATTTCAGTCCACGGCGATGGTGATTCACTTCAAGTTCATAGACAGTGTCTTGGCTCATAAGACATTGCTAAATAATTTTCGGTAATTGCCACTCTCTCTTCTTTTGCGTGAAGGAACCAGTACTGTGGATCAGCTCCCTGGTGCCTCTTTAAACTCAAACATGCACGATTAAACTCCCTCCCACGCTGTGAGATGCGGATTCAGGTGTATCTTGTCATACAGTGGCATGATCCCGTGGGAAAGGTATGCGCCTGGGACTGAGCAGACCTGGCCTCTGCTTCCAGCCTGGACAACCTGCTTTGCTCTTCACTTTTCCTTCCTACCTCTTGTCTACTTTGTTTATTATAAGCAGGGACTGTTTCTTATTGCCTTTCTGAACAACACCTGCTCTAGAAGCACCCATCCCCAAAGTGATGCTGGAATATAAATAAGAGCAATAAAGAGCCTTTTCCCTGTGCTAATATTTCATCGGTGTTTTTATACAGAATTTTGGCCTGGAGCAAAGCATAATTGGCAGGCAGCTTTTAACTGGGGAGGCCACACCGACCTATTTCAGCGAGGGACCACAGAATAACAAGCCCTTGTTATGCACTAAACATAACTGAAATCAGAAATGAAGCTTGGGTTTGAGAGCTCCTCCAGGATTTAAGGCTGGTTTCCCCCTTCCCCCCTCGAATATCTGGGGGGAAAAAAACAAAACCCAAACAAACAGAGGGACAGAGAAGAGGTTATTCCACAGGGCAGTGGAAAAATAGTCGTAGTACTGGGAGTCTGGGTGCATTATCTGGTATTGAACTTTAGCTGTGCCCCCACAGATCATCCTGTTAGCGCAGATGCTGCCCCTCCTGCTCCCTGTGCAGGGGCTCCTGAAAGTAACTATTATTAGAGCCGGTAAGGACCTTCCCTTTGGCTTTCATTGCTTTTCCCTCTGTTAAATTTTTCCTTCACTCCGTTGAAGTTGTACGCAATGCGAGGGGGCAGGATCGATGCAGGTTAGATAGAAAATGAAATGACAGATGTGACAGTTTGTGATGAGTTTGGCATCCACAGGGTAAACCAGGGCAGGGCCAAGGGGGGGCTTCCCTGTCCCTTCTGCTCTGGGCCATCAGATACGCCAGTAAGCAGAGCAAGGATGGGAAAGAGGAACTTTATATCCCACGTGTATATTTAAACACACGTATAATATACACATGATATATATTGTACACAATATATATACACATTATATATATTATATGCAATATACATACACATAGTACACACAAACACACACATATATATATAAACTAGTAGCTAATTCTCAAAACATTGAAAAATCCCAGTGCTGTTACATGATATATATTCTCTCCTTTCTCTTTAAAAAAATATTGTAAATGCCACTGCCTTCTTTTCCCCTTGATTTACAGAAGGTGAACCAGTGACACCGCTTCCGTGAGACTGGTGGGATTTTTTCCCCCGGGCTGACTGTTGCACAAGCAGAACTACCAACAGCTAAAGCGTAATTGCCCTGACCAGGTAAGCAAGCGCTGAGCTTTCTAGGGAATTTTCTTTAAAATGAGCGAACACACGACCAAAGCTGGGGAGCGGGGAAAAGGGAAAGCAAAAAAAACCTGTTTTTTTTTTGCTTCCTGCTCGTTACCGTTTAGCGACGCAAACTGCAGCCTTGACGGAGACGTTTTCCAAAACAGTGTTGGTGTTCAGAAATTAAAGCTCAGTGTGAGACGTAATTTTTTGCCCCCACTGTTGCTCTTAGGCAAAGGCAAATGATCATGCAATGATTCAGGTTGAGAGTGGCTTCAGCATCAGGAAGCTTCCAGATGGTCATTTTTGAGGCAGAGAACTGGCTGGAGGGTGCGGAAGGATGTTCCATATTTCATTCAACCGGAATGATTGTGCCCGTATTCATCGTAATAATAAAAAAAAAATCCCTTTCCAAATAGGACTGTGAAGGACAGAGGTGAGCTTCCTCCTTTGTTGCGCTCTTCCCAAACTGCCTCCCAAAGCTCTCGGACGCGTTACGGTCAGTACGTGGCTCTGAATGGGCTCGGGTCTCCAGGTCAGGAAGGGTCCTGCTTGTCGGAGGACTGGTATGGGGCTGAGAAGTAGATGATGATGGAGAAACGTGGTTTAAATCCACATGGTCTTTTTCATAAAAGGAAGATTTTTGTGCGACTCGCTGCTAGTGTGCCCCTTCAGGTTAGATTTAGGCTAGATCCTAATGCTTTTTGAACCCATATGGTCTGACCAAACGAAGTGGATCGAATGACGATCTGCAAAACTCTCCTGATTTCAGTGCTGTTCCCTAAGGAAAGGGCTGGTTCAGTGTGACCACTGGTCACGTAAATTGGTACACAGCATAAAAACACGTATCAGATCTGTCCCTGAGACTGCGACATTTGCTACACATTTGGGTTCAGAAGATTTGCTGAAAACTCTGCTTTGAGGGAATTTTGACACTGCGGCTACTCATGAATGAAGAAACGAGGACTGTGGCATTTGCTGGTTAACTCCAATTTCCAAATGATTCATTTGATGTCACACACTCTTTCAGATATGAAACTGGGCTAATTAAAGACATATGTGAAAAATATAGCCTATACGATGGATATAAGGAAAACATACTTTTCCATGTGAGTGGTAAAGCCCGCAGCCACAAATACCTCTCCAGTTTGCTAGCCTCAAAAATGCATCCGCAAATATTATTCATCTCAGTGGTTTGCAAAGATTTATCAGGGGTTATAGCTTCCTGAAAACATCTGTGAAACTGGGAGTTTTGTGTATGTGTGTGTGTGTGTCACTCAGTAAACAGTCACTTTCTTTTACTATACCCACTAGCCTAAGAGAGCAGTAATTATGAGTAAGGCAGTCCGGAAGAGACTGAAGTGTTCAAAAAGGGATATTATGGGGAAAATATAGCTTGATGTTTACAATAATTTCTCCAATTTAAAGCCATAAAAAACATCTTTCCTACACGTCGATGTGTCTGCTTACCACTTTTTTGTGGGAGAAACTTTTGGAAAGAAAAAATCTGTCTGAATTTGCCCCAAATGCTTTTAAAATAACTTCTCATTTTGGATGAGGAAGGCAGAATATATCCACCTATAGATGAATCCTGAAACTCCAGGAGTTGAGTAACATGCGTCTGGTATTCATTGATTTTGTTGAACAACCGCTTCTTGGTTTATGGGTGTTGTTGAATCACTGTGTTAGATCAGATTTCTTCATGGTCACTAAGGCATGTTTAAAAGATATGTCTACTAGAAATAAGAAAAAAAAGGAAAAGTCCCCATGGGATGCAGGACTGATAGCTTGTTAGAGATTATAAGCACACTTGAGCGTGCTAAAGACTAAGCGTACAAATATGCACCCCAACCAATACCAGCATTTCTTTCCTGTGTTCACAGAGACTGGAGTGCCATTAACGTTACTCAGAGCTTTGGTTTGTGAAAGAACCGCAGGAGAAGCTACTGAATGACAGTGCTGGATTAAAAATTTGCTGATGATACTCATTTTCGGTCTTTCAATGTCTAGCTGGGATGGATGGTTTATAACGACCACTTCTGGCTGTGTAGCTGTGGAGCACAGAGGCAGTGATTCCTAGGAACTACTGGGCTTTCTCATCTTCTGTTTTAAAAACAGATGAAAAAGGGGCTGCTAGTAGGCTAAGCTATCTTTTCCTATTGACTTTGCCATATTTCTTTTTAGCTTATCCCTTTGATGTTGTCCATTAAGACTCACTGGTATTGTTCCCGATGCCTCATTAATTTTGATGATGGCCATTTCAGATAATCTATCATTTACAAAAAATCAATATTTCTTTAGGTTTGTGCCTGTTTCAGTTTTCCAGTCCCTCGCATAAATGGAAGGGTTTTCTCCAGAGCACTCTACACATGCTGGTTGAAGGTCTTTCCTTCTTACCCTGATGCCGAGCTCCAACAAGATCTTTGTGCGTGTACAAGAGCTGCAAGATAAGACATGCAAATATATAACGGATTATTACAGCTAAAGTAGACTAGACCTGTTGTTGGGGGCGTTTTTTGTTATTTTTGGTGGGTTTTTTTTTTTTTTGAGTGTGATGTCTTCTCTCTTTTCTGAGCTTTTTATATTTGCACCTGGTTTACTTAGAAGATAACACTGAAAAGAGTAATTTGGAGGAACTCCATATTTTTTCTGAACCGTTAATTTATCTGAGCAATGGCAAAGCTGGAAAATCTAGGGGGCGAGAACAGAAACCAAAACTACCCATCAAAATGCTGCACAATTTCCCAGGTAGGAACCTTGGTTTCAACTCTTCTATTTACTGTAACACAGATGACGATCCAGATGACCACAGCCAAAGTTCAACTCATTCTTGATGCTTCTCTGGAACCGAGCCAAAATCTTTTGATGTTTATCTCATGTACTGAAAATATAGCACAAAGATATAGAGGGGAATGGAATCAAAATTTTACAACCGGGAAAGGTGGATTTTGGGTGAAATTTGAATCCTCGTAGGGGTAAAGTTGGATCTAGATTAGTCCACAGAAATCTTAAAATACAAAAGAAAATCAAGGAAAAAGGTAAATGCTTTTAGACCCACAACTGGGAATTGGTAAGATACAAGCCAAAATCTAAGTCCTGGGTTAATTTTTGGAAAAGTGGGATGTTCCGCTTAAAGATATATGAGCATGACATTGATAGAAGAATACCTTAAAAAGGGTGCTTTGTACGATAGAAAAGGGCTTATAAAATAAGAAAGGCTTCCCCTAAAATAGAAAGAACAACAGCAACATAAAACACTCATCGTGCTTTCAGTGCGAAGTGAGAATTTGCACTCCTAACCTCCCACACTGGATCTTGGTCTTCAATAACGTTTCTGTTTTCTCTTCAGCTGAGCTAACGACAGATCTGAAGAAGTGTCAACACTGCAACCGAAAAAGCCCGAAGCGGCAGGAATGTCGTTCGCAGGGGAGATGGGAGTCATAGCAAATACTCTTTTCAAGGTTGGTTACTCCTGACTAATGGCATGTCGTTTTCAGCAAGAAAAGCCAAAAAACTTGCCCACAGGCAGCGGAGTGCTCCAGATGAGTCCCATGCCTACCCCAAGGAGCAGCCAGTGAGGTAACGCTGCTCCCGCTCCCTGGCTCCGCTCTCCTCTCCTGCTGCCAGCCCCGGTTCAGGCTGGGGTGTTTGCTTTAGTCAGAGGTTGACATCACCTGCAGCCGAGGAATCCAGCCTAATTCATGATGGCTCTACGTGTCATGTTCTCTGTTGGCAGGGGGAATTCATCTTATGGGACTTTACCTTCCAAAAGGTCACCCGTGCTCCCCCTCCCCATCTGTTTAGAGATTGGCGTCGCTATGCAATTCATCCCTGGTCTCTTGGAGTCTTAGTCTGGGATGAATCACCCTCTGGACATGCCAATTTTTCTCCAGTGGCTGCAGAGATGCTGATGTTTCCAATCTGGATCTCAGTCTGAGATGGCAAAAATTAGGAGAACTGAGTTGCTCAGTGCTGTAGATGGTGAACTGGAGCAGGCGGTCTGCTGTGACCCCATATTTTTCTCAAACTGGCATAAATCAGGACTAGTATGTGGGGAAAATCTCATCCTGAGGGCAATGAAGTGAGTGAATAAGGGAAGGACTGGCAGGTTGAGGGCTTCTTTGGTTTTCTTCATAGGTTTTGGTTCTCCGTATCGCATGGTCCAATGTGTGCTATCTGCTTTCAGTTCAGTGTTGAAAATGTCAACAGTTTGGAGGAGTTTGGGCTGGTTTAGTCTAAAACAGAGGAGAGCTCAGCCCAGACCCTTGCTATTATTTGAGTCTGGATTTTCCTATGTAAGTCCAACCCAGGAAAGACTTGTGTGGAAAAGAAGCGGGTGTCATCTTTGTGGGAAGAAGGTGGAAACGGGGTATTTCCCGGACAAAGAATGAACGAATTGCAAAATGTCTCACCTGTGAGACACTAAAATGAGTTCATTGAAATAAGTTACATGTTCCGTTTTGGTGAGTGAGCTGGAGTTTCACAAATGTATTCATGTTTTCATGAGTTGATGATGTCAGACACGATCTACTCTAAAATCCTTACCTTTTCAGACAAAACTTGTCATTCCCCCACAAATTTGTCGGTCTTGCTTCCTGGGACACAGCTTTCCTCTTAGTTACAGAAGGTAAAATAAAGCTGATCATGAGTTTTGAAATCTCAGCCACATGCACTGAGCAGAAAGCAAGTTGCCAAGGGTCTCAAACTTAAGTCAGAAGCTGGTACCATGGCTGATGTTTGCAAACAAAAACAAGAATGATTTTTTTTTTTCTGTCGTTTCCGTATTTTTCATTTTGTTCATTACTAAATATTTTAATTTCCCTCCCTTCTTCTGTGGCTTTCAAAGTTCAATTGCAAATGAGAAATCATTTTGAAACCAACAGATATTCTTTTCCCCCAAAAGTATTTGATGAAGTGTGCTCCCTTTTTTCACAATTATTTCAAGTGTTGATCAGCTGATCTCTTTCAAGAAAGGAGAACAAACAAGAAGTCCTCTGAGATATCCCCAAGGAATACCCGCCGCTAGAGGTATTTGTTGATGTGAGGAAAAACATGCCGTTTCAAAAATATTGCAGGCATTTCCTCTTTCCGCGAACTTACTCCTGCTTGTGGAAAACAAAGAAGAGAAATTCAAACTGGTGCATGTGGGCATCAGGTGTTTGCTATGAAGCATTTGCCAGCAAGGGACAGGTTTGCAAAGGGCATCAGACTCCAGGAGACCCCATGTAGACTGGGAAATGAGGCTTTACTCAGGTGTCCAAAAAAGGGGATTTATTTCTAAAATATCGGTGATCTGTGGCTACATGAAGATACCTTCGTAAATCCAGTCGTTATTCCCAGTGGGAGCTCCCGTTTCTCAAGAGATCTGAAATTCAGGCTGCTTCATTTTTTAGAAACCTAAACGAGCACTTAGCGCTTCTGAGATTCTGGCCTTGGCCAAACACACTGTAGCCAAGAACGAAAGTTATATGAACTCAGAAAGAACAAGCCATCAGGTTAACCTTTGGTCATCAGAAGAATGTAAAACATCTTAGATTTATTCCCCAAATCCAATTCAGGATTCATCTGCACTGAACAGGCAGTAGATCAGGGAAATAACTGGGAAATTCATGGATTAACCAACCTGAAGTCATTGCTGGCAGTAGGGTCTTTGTGTGATTTGTGCTCGACAATTTGTAAAGACCAGAATCTGTCATTCAAACCTAGTGGAAAAAGTTTTTTGGTGGGTTTTCTGTTTTGTTGTTTTTTAAAAAAAATCATCCTAAAGGAATTTTTTCAGCATAGTGATTGGAGCTTGCTTAACTTTCTATTTTTCCCAAAGAGTTGCTATGGAAGATTGAATCTAATAGATCTAAAAGCACCATGAGTGAACGCTAAATGAATGTGTTTGGCAGCAGTAAAGAAAAATAAGTTTGTACGGAGGGAAAGGAGGCAAAAATCCTGATCCTCATCTCTTTTGCTTTTCTCCTCTCCATCCTCCTGTGTGATGAGTGATATTATTCCATGCCCATCACGTCACTGAACATCATGTCATGTCCATCATGGGACTTGAGGAAAGCTGTATGGTTGGTGCCATCCCTGATGGAGATGCTGTCAAGTCATTGCAGAGAAAAGCCTATGTCCTTACTCAATTTTGTTCACCACCTCAGGGTGTGACTCATGACTGCTCCAGAAATTTGGTATGTCTCTGAACAACCCCAGATTTTGGTGGGTTTGGATTCTAAAGGATGTCTGTCATGCCTGGAGGTCTTTGAGGCACAGCTACTGAAGGGTAGGTTTCCAGCAGGGGAAGAAGTGAATGCTAATACAATACTGCCACCAAGCCAGACCCAAGATGTGTTGAGAGTTTTGCCTAACTCTTTTTCTTTTTTTTTTTGGGGTGGGCACATTGTTTCTTAGTTGCCATTAGCTTCAATGGGAGTGGTATTAGCTGGAGGTGGAGGGGCCTTTTGAGGACTGTAGAAAAGTGAGCAGGGGGTAAGACTGGAGCCACATCTCATTTCCCCTTCCTTGCTCACATAGCTCTTCCATAGCACCGGAAGAAATAAATTGCTTCGATGTCACTGATGGAGTAATTTGCCTCTCTTGGGTTTCCACCTATTCAGAGGGTGGATGAGATGCGAACTGATGGTCGTTCCCATGGCTGTTGCCCAGCACCACCAGATGCTGAATGTCAACGTTAAACCTCATCAGCATCCTCCATGATCAGTCCTGAGACCTCCAGCTTGGGCTGCTGTGATATTGACACTCCCAATGGGTACCTGCGTGTTTTAAACATACAGTGAGTTTAAAACGCGGTAAATTAATTGGCGTGATGCTTTTTGGAAAAATAGAAAGAAATTTCTTAAACTACTTTTATTTTATGAATAATCACTAGACAGACAAAATATTTCTAGGTGGTAAGAGCTGGAAGAACAAGTAGCCCCTCACTATACTGTGAAAGCCACAGCACTGTAGAAATGTAATATTTATTGTAAAAAGAGATACCTGAAAATGTCAAGAGACATTTTGCTGCTAACTGTGTCACAAATATCGTTCAGTGATATATACCGTAAGAAATTGCACCCAAGAAAGGAGGGAACTGATGTAATAGACATCTGGTCTAGATAAATTTGTCATGTCTGCTGTTGTAATTATATGCTAATGATATGATTTCGCACTGCTTATAATCTCAGAAGCATACTGTTTCTAATTATATATTACTCAGAAAAAAGGCCTTGCTTGCTTCTGGCTTTCAATTATTGTTTTTATCCAAACACCCTCCCCCTGCGTAGGTAATTTTACAGCTACAGTTGCTTCTGGTACCTGAGAACCACCTGAACGTTGGTGGGTTTATGCTCACTAATCCCTGCAAGGCCAGGGAAAAGTATAATTATTGCTGCATTTCAGTTGGAAAAAATCTTCAAAAGAGTGGTAGGGCTTTTAAATGTGCTTCTCAGAATAAAAGAAGAAAAATTCTGCGCCAAAAATACAGTTCGTTGCTTAAGTCCACCTCACCGTTTTGCATAGCAACACGTCTGTCCTTCAGTTTTAGTGTCTCGGAGACCTCTCCCCGTGTGCAGCAGCGTTACTTTAAAAGCCAGCCTCCAGAGATGGATGTGCAGCTGCCATAGTTTGCAAACATCTCCCACCGCTTACCTTGCCAAAGAAATGTTTTTTCTGGTGGCTTGCTCGCGGTACTTTGTGTTCTCTCTTAATTAATCAAAGAGTTCTTATCTTTTCTGCACTTCATCTTGTTTAACAAGCATTCCCCAAAGCATCCGAATTTTATTTCTAGGAATAAGCTTGTTGTCTTATTGGGACCATGTGTTCTCCAGAGCTTGCCCTGTCCTCTCTGCAGTACGCACGAGAAACCATATTGTTTCATTCCCAGAGCACTATCTTTGAACATTCATATTATTTTTATTAAACAGAACTCTGGTTTTTTTCTCCCTTCTCCCCTTTCCCCTGCACCCTCCAGCTAGATCCAGCCTCGACGAGTCAAAAAAAGAATAAATGGAAAACATTAAAGAGGCTTATGTCCATATGGAGGAGGATTGACATCGATTTGCAGACTGGGAATGCTGTGTTACACCGTCCGGTTCTGCCTTTGGTTATCCGTACACCGAAGATGCCTGTGCAGGTGAGTCAATGCCTGAGCATCTGAGGAAAAGGACAGATGCCCCCAATCCTCTCCCCTCACTGGAAAACCAGCAAGATGTTTTGCAAAAAAAATGCAGTCACCTCTGCATGCAATGCGTTGTGGTCAGCTCGCCTCCGCGGGCATCGGTTCGGCAGCCCAGAGGGAGTGCTCTTACACAGCAGCTCCTCCCCTCTTGCAGGACTGCTTGCTAAGGCTGGCGTGCGGGGCGCCGCTTCCCCAAGGGGGAATATTTGCTGCTGTTGCCAGCGGGGCTTCTCACGTGTCCCACAGCTGGGTGGCTGCTCCCCTCTCGTAGCCCCCGCAGCAGCATGGACATCTGTGCTTAGCACAGGCTCCCCCCCCCTCCTCCTCCTCTGGGTGAGAAAAGGCAGCAGTACGGGACAGGCAGATGGTTTTGTGCTTCCCTTATCTGTTCTGGTGAAAGCTCTTCAAGCCCGTAGATCTACCTAATTGGGGTTAATATCTCTGAACCATGTTGGAGTTGCCTTTACCTGTGGTCAGCGCTTGGCCTAGGAAGGACCTGAGCAACCCCATCTTTGCACTGAGAGAAGTTTAGAAACAGGTGGTGGAGAAAGATCAGAGCCTGGCTTGCGTCCCACCAGGTCTCCTCTCACCCCAGAAGCCAGGAGTTTCTCCCAGAGCCTTGTGCATTCAATGTAGTAGCCCTTGTTTGACCTGGTCAATTTTTCTCAGCATTGGCACATTGCAGGGAGGCCCAAAACATGCACTTGCAGCCCGCAGACATGCCTAGCTGTAGCTGAAGTAGCTCCTTGAGAGCTAACGTGTCTCTGCCTCATGGGCAACTCAAGTCCTGGGAACAGTGTCTCAGCAGAAAGCTGCTGGCCAACTCCACAAATCTCCACTTTCAAATCTTTCCCTACTGTTGCCCGCCTCTGTGAAGGATTTGGGATTCCTCCTGTCCCCAAAGTGCCTCTTGTGTGCTAAACAAGTGTTTCCACCACAGACCGATCAAGGCTGATGTGTGGCCTGTGGACACCCTGGGAGATGCTGTTGAGGACAGCAAAGGAACTGCAGGCTCGCTGTCATAGAATCATAGAATCATTTAGGTTGGAAAAGACCCGTGGGACCATCGAGTCCAACCACATCCTTCAGGGTGTCCCTCAGATTTCTACGTCTAGCACTTGCTTTAGGTCAACTGGAGAGAGATCTCTCCCTAGCTCCCCAAGTCGTCCACTCTGTCAGGTTAAACCATTGTAACGTAAAGAAGAAACCAGCTAGAGACTTTCGTCTGGGAGAGGTATCTGCTTCATTGCAATAATGAACCGCGCTGAGCAGATGTGAGGGCCCCTCAAAGTGAGCTGGATTTCTTCTGATGTTAATAAAACTCAGTCCCAGCCTTGAATATAGATTACAGTTGAATTGCAGCTGTGACTCAGAAAGTGACGTAAGAAACCGAGGAAAGGAAAAAGAAGAAACTGTTCAACCCTCAGCAAAGTTTTGGTACTCTTCAGGGCTGCTTTTGTGCTGGAGTGGTTTGGAACAGGGTGCCGACATCTGTTTGAAATAGATGGAAATGCCATGTAGTATCACTCCAACACCACCTTCCATAACGTCAGTCCTGATTATCAATATGGATGGGATGTTGAAATCTGGTCCTGAACTACGAAATTTCTTCTGTAACCTTTTCTTGCTCCCAATACCCTTTTCTCATTCCCAGAATGAAAAATGTCCAAGCGCATCCCCACTGCCCAGATTTCTTTGGAAATAAGTCTTAACTCTCACTTTGGACTGAGAGATCAAGAACATCAAAGGATCCCTAAAGCCAATGAGCAGGGGCTGGAGCTCAAATGTCTTCTCTCTGGGCTACAGCTACTCAAAAGCATGGTGAATACCAATATGGCTACTTTAACTGTGAGAAACCCATACAGCTCCCCCCTGGAACTGTAGAAATGTGAGAACTCCTAGCTGCGATAGCGGCAGACTGCTGAGAATCAGGCAGGGTCGTGCCTATAGCGCAGTTCAAAAAAATGTGCCAGATCAATAGGCATAATCAAGACCGACATTGAGTAAGAGGCCAGAACGACTAATCAGATGCTAACTTAGCTGATGCTGGCATTACTGAAAGCCTGGGGGCATAGTCCAAGGATAAAAACATAACGTCTTATCTAACCAAGGAGTCATTTGTGCACCACTAGTTACAACATGTACTTAAAAAAGGAAAGAAGGAAAGAAAAATATCTGTGGCACATGAAATTATTTTATGCCCCAGAAATGATAAGAAAATAAAGCTAAGTCTTCCTGCACCCAATCTTTATAGGGGAAAAGCCTATCTAGAGTTAACCCATGGCAACGTCTCCACGCTAAGTCCCCAGGATATGGAAAAATCCATTAAAAAAAAAAAAAAGTAAAATGGGGATAAAATCAAGATGAGTATATCTAAGACATTTCAAAACTCAGTTTTGGCGCATTTCTTGCTATTTGGAGATTGCTAGGATACATGGGGCCGCCCTGCTCCTTGGTTCAGTGAGAGTTCAGGCAGTCTGGCAGTCCTTTTGGCCAAGGCTCCTTTTCTGGCAACACATCTCCCTGTTTCTCAAGACTCTTCTTTTACTCCAGATTCAACAGGATGTTGAACTGGATCTTGCAGAACAGCTCATGGAGAGGAAAGGCCCTCTGACACAAAACAACGTCACTGGAGAGGGAGCTGTAATGTCAGGGAAGGCATCTGGAAGATGAAACCAAGAATAAACTAAGTGCTTCAAGCTATATCACTTCGTACGCCTGTGTTTTGTTTCCAGCCTTATGCAGTACAGCTCATGAGTCTTAACAAGGAAAGAACTCCTGTGCGAAGTTCAGTAAATTAAAAAAAAAAACACCCCACAACCAAACCACAGTCCTGCGGGGAAAAACTGGAATTGTATTTCCATAATATGGGCCTTTCCCAGAAAAGCCAGGCGCAGGTCAATGTGAAATGCAACACCTCATATGTGCAAGGGAGTCTGCCGGGTTCCTTCCAGCCTTTTCCATTTTCATCATTTGCCATCACTCGAAATATTCTGCCCTAACAACTCGCAACCACAACCGAGCTCTTTCTCAATGAGAGCTCTGGAAGAGCTCTGGCTGCCTAGAGTCAGGAGGGAGAAGACGCAGGTGACAGGGATGCTGAGTGCTGGGTGGGAGAAGTTACCTCCCCTCTGCCTATGGGGCAGGGTGAAACCATGCGGCCTCATTTTTCCCTTCCAGGAGTAACTCAGGGTGTGGTCTAGTGTGCAGGACCGTTGGTGTCTCATGGGAATGCCTCAGGTTCTCAGTGTTGGCCTGTCTTGATGGTCTTCAGCCAGTGGTGACACTGACTCATTGTCTTCAAGTGACATAATTTGGTCTTTTCCCAAGGGCTGGTAGCCGAGCAAGGTGACATCGGCACAGGTGTTATTTGATGTGACCACTGCTTTGCCCTGGAAGAACACGCATGTGCACGAACGCCTCTTCGCAGCCCTTTTCAAAATGTTTGAGCAGGAACAGCCATAAACCGGGCTGTATTGCCCCGAAGATGCAATCCAAGTCATTTGAGTCTAGGCCTTATCTACATCATATTATCAGGACCGAGAGAGCACAGATGCACCCCGGGAAGGGAGGGGACTGCGTGCACGAGAGGGAACGGCTTCGGCCCTTCTCTCCTGGCGCGGGGAGGGGACTGCGGGCAGAGCTGGGTAATGATTTGTCATCGCAAGGGCTGGGGTGTCTCTCTCTGTGGAGGAAACCTTGGCCGTGATTGACAGCAGGGCTGTTTTTTGCCGCTTCCCTCCCTGTTGACAAGTAAGAATGAAGCTTTGTCAGTCCATCATGGACATGGATATGCCAGATTATGTCGACTCCTTGGACTCCTCTTATACCATGCTGGAATTCGACAACCTTCGGGTTCTCCCAAATAACCCTGGTGAGATTTCTCTTTGCTTCCTCTTGAATAACCTCCACTACCTTTGTTATAAAGCTGAACACCCAGGAAAGGCAGGTAGGAGGTGTGGGGCAAAGGGTGGAAGGGGGAATATTTAAGCAGCTGACCTGTCAACTTGTGTTGCAGTTGCCGTTATGTTTGGGCTGAAATGTGACCCCTTCACCTGCCAATCCTATTTTGAGTTATTCTTTTCCTTGGCGGGCTGAGCGTCATGTCCTGGAGAGCCCGCAAGGTATTGTAAATGTTGGTGGACCTCTTGATGGCATGCTATAGGTTTGTCCCCCTGTATGATTTACAAGAGGAGTTATTACTAATATTTCTTCCTTAAAATGTGTGTTTCATCCCCATATATGGCTTAGGTCCATATTTAATCCCTGGGGAAAAAAAAAGTCATCTTAAATGGCATTTGTCTATTACTCAGCCAATACACCGTGTGCCCAACCGAGCACAATTTAACTTAAATTGAGAAGCAATATTCAAGTTGTTACTCGCCTTATATTTTTTTCTGTCTATGAAGAGCGTCTAAAAGCCTTTACAGCACACAAAGAACTTGGCTGCGAGGCGTGAATGTTTATACGCAAAGACTTCCGCTTTGTTCACAGAAACAAAGTGTATTACGTGATATTTAGGTTTTGAGTAGTCCAAAGTACTCTGACATAAGCGGACACTTTTCTGTTAAATTAACTGTTCACTGTGTGAAAAATGAAGGGCGTTTTAGTCATATAGCATGAAACCAATTGTGTAACCGAAAGAGATTCCGACTTTAGCAATGCCTTTGGAGAGTTTTGGCAGCATTTCATTTAATTTGTTAAGAAGCTTAGTGAAATTAAGATGGGATTTTCAGGGTCTCACGTTTGCTCATTAGCTGACTCATAAGAAAAAAATCAGAGTTTCAGTAGGGCTATTGTCTACAATACAAAATGATTGGACTTATTATTGTGGTGGGACATGGAGGGATGTCAGGAGACAAGAAAAGTTAAAAGGCCCAAAGAAATTTGAATTTAATTTGACTTCAAGAAAAGCTCCGTCTGTCCTCAAATAAAGGATTTTCAATACTTTTTTTTTTTTTTTTTGCCAGCTACAGATAGACTGGATCTTATTTCTTATTCTTGCAGAAAGGTTTCCATCTGCCATCCTACTCCAGAAATGTTATTTAACACAGATGTTTCTCTTTGTCACTTGCTGCTGAACAACAGGATATTTTTTTACTTTTTGGAGTGGTGCAAGTTTCCTCAAAATTCAATATAATTTTGCAAATTAACTCCAAAAGCTGTTTGGGGCTCTCTGTTGTTTCGTGCAGTGGAACTGACAGGTTGAGTTTTTTCTGAAGTTTATCTAGAATGAGTATTGTGTTATTTGTCTAGCTGTTAATGAGTAACTGGTTCTCTCAGGAACTAGCTGTTTTGAAATTAGCTTGTTTGTCTTGGGTAAGTGTCCTCTTCTATAGTTTGTAAAAATAACTTCAAAAAAGACCTGAAATGTCCATGCGTGGAAGTATATTGCTCATCAGCTGAGTTCGGTTCCTATAAGTAACCCAAAATAGCAGTTCATGCGGATACTCTGTGGTTTCTGAAAAATTTTCAGAGTTGTTAGAATCAAGAAATAATCTCATTTTAGATAATTTTTCAAGTCATACTGCGCTGTTTTAAATCATATCTTTCCCACTGTGCAAGATTATTCTGTATGATTTCCCCTACTAAATGTAATGGCGCAGTTTTGCCCCCTATATAAATACAAACAGGAAGGGGTGCAATATTTATTTTACTGGACTCAGGATCGTTTCTTACATTCTGAACAGTTCTTAAAGTGAAAATTTGAATACTTTCAAATAAGGTCATGCTTTCTTAAAACCAACCGTTTCCTTCTTTGGAATATTATTTCATTAACCTTTTGAGTTGATTAATGGTGTGGAGCACTTCCGGTGCTAAGCTTTCTGCTTCCGGAAGCTGCTGTCATTTTGAGATTTGCCGAGATAACACGTTTTGGGTTTACCACCTTTAAGTAGCTCATAATTGTCAAGTATTTTGAGACGAGTTCAAAGTAAAGAGTAGAATCCATTATGGGAGTGGAAGAGGAGTATAAAAAATTGTTTTATATAGAAAGAATGGCAAAAGGAAACGAATAAAAATCAACGCTAATCCTGTCTTTCCTTTATAAAATACGCGTTGTAACTGCAGCAACTTTCCCATTCTGTACAAACTTGTTTCCTTTACCTTGGCTGGCACTGCAAGCCATGTTCTCACTTGGTTTTTATGTGCTGTTGATACCCATTTCCTCACACTCTTGTCAGAGTTGTCATTTTGCTTAAAATATGAAGCATTATTGAAATATTGCACTAATTCTTTCGTTGCGTGTCGGCAAACACTTTCTCTCACGGTGTCGCTTGGTTTCCCATCTCAGCACTCAAACTCCACGCCGATCCTTGGCGCTTGGGCACAACGTTGGCGAAACACCGTTCCCAGCCCCGCCGCAGTCTAACCCCATTCAGGTCTTAAAAAAGCCATCAAAGATATTTTGAGAGGGCCTCACCATCCCCCAACCTGCACGTGTGCTTGTGAGGAGCTCTGGCCTTTCTGGCTGACCTCTTCATCATTGTTACCATAGCATTTGGGAACACTAAATCAAAACCTCCCCCTCTGTTTGCTAAAAGCTGATGTAGAAAGTGATTGACCTGCACACGGCCAGGGCTTCAGTGCTAGCCCCCCTTCAGCCCTGCATTTGTATGCACAGGTTTCGCAACGCTGGAGTTGGCCACCAAGTTCGACTGCATGTGTATGCCCTGAAACCTGCATTTATGATCTCTTTACATTCTAGCCCAGCACATGTAATTTGGGGATTCATTAGTTGCAAATTATGTGCACCAGAGCCACGAGCCAAGACTGGCTTGGATTTCTGGGTAGATAAGTGCAAAAGCCATTCTGGAAGGTATTGCAAGGTAATTCTCTTACACAACGTGCATCTAGGAGAGATGTAGCCAGTAACGTAACCGAAAGGAAAAGCAGCAAAGAGGTCTGCAGTGATCAGGTTTTGCGCAGAGCTCCAGCTCTGAATGGAAGCCAGGTACCACTCCCCAGCAGCATCCTCCCTGAGACCATCCTTACCGTCATTTCTTATCACTGTAAAACTTGGCATCTTCATTTCAGCCCTGGTTAAGTAGTGACTTACATACAGAGACAGCAGGTAGCAAAAATTTGGTTGCGAGCTTGGTTGACCCTAAAGCTGGTGAAGCCACTGGAGTACTTTCATCAGCCGTAGGTAGGCTGTAGTTCCCAATCCACACGCTGCTTACGTATAACTTGCAAAAGATGTTTGAAACTTCAGATTTTTCTGCCAGTGAATGTCTAGGACAGTCCCAGTGAGGAATCTGGCCACAACCACAGGCCTTCAGCTCATCCTGGAAGCCACACAAGGTGAAGATGAGTTATGGTTTCTTCTCGGAGAATGTCATCAGTTGCATCTCTCCAGGAGAAATTTCAGAGGCTCTGTGGCATGGCTTAGGAACTGTTCTGTTATACCACGGTGATGAGAGACTGGTACACGTCTCTCAGCATCTCTCTCCGGGCTGGTGAGGACAGCCGTGAGCTTGCTTCAGTTGTTGTGAGCCAGCTGGACTCTGACCAGATCCATCCTAGCAGCCCTCGAGCCCAACTCGGCGCAGTGCTGAGCTCCAGGTGGCAGCCCCTCTAGAAAGGCACAACGTGTTAAATGAAGCTCCGAGCAGGTTGTCGCCTTGCGTCAGGCAGGGCCGAAGCAAACAGTCTACAGTTTTCAGCTGATTTGACAGGCAGGCGACCATGCTGGCAGGGATCCTGGCTTTCCGCTGCCTTTCCTAGCAGCGATCAGTTCAGGGAAAACCCAGACATTTCCCAAATCCGGGTAGGTTTGAAAGCCCCATCGAAACAGTCTTCTGATGCCTTTGCTCTTCCCTGAGCTGACTCTCATTTGGAACTCATCGTTAGTTGGTGGTAGGATTTTGTAATTAAAACTAATCGTAATTAACATGTGCGGACTGGCTTAGGGCTTTCCTTTTCTTTATTTTTTTTTCAAAATTTCTGTTCACCTCCAACCAAGCTGAAAAGGACACGTGGCTACCTAACAGGGACTGAACGTTCAGCTATGTATCTGCTCTGACGTAGAGCCACCATACTCAGCTGTAGCCCATGGGCTTGTCTGTGTTTCCATGGGCACAAGCGAGGACAAAATTTGGTTTGCTAATTTTTCTGGGGCCTCACATGCTCAGTGCTGACAGTCCTTCCTCCAGTAATACTTGGTTTAAGACCAGATTATTAATTCCTTCCTTATACCGACAAGCAGCTCCTCATCTATCCTACTCACATGAGGTGGGGGGGGAAAAAGTCCTCTCTGGTGAGTAAAAGCTTTTCAGCATCAGGGAACATTTTGCAATCTGGACCCAGGACGAATGGTCCATTTGAGACCCAAACTGTATGACCTTGGCTTTATTCCTCTGAAGTCAGTGGAGAAAGCACGAGTGGAGCGAAGAGAAAATTGGCCTTTTTATCTTTATTTTTGTTGTGCAATTGTTTTTTTTTAATGGAATCCAGCACGCTCCTCACATTTGTTTATAGTCATATGCTCCTTCAAAAAAATAAATGGAGCAACAGATGCACGAATGTTTAGCAGTACGGTTACCCTCGAAGGAATATTCTAGTACAGCTCCTTTAATACTGAGTTATCAAGCAAAATAAAATGAAGAATCAATGTAAAAAAAACCCTAAAAAATCAATGGAAATTACCATTAAGCACCTCTGATGCAGACAATGCTCCCAAAGGACCCAAGTGCAACTTACTGAAAAATGTCAGAGCTGGGAGCATCTTACACGGATTTTGCGAACAGGTAAATCTCAGTTCCTGTCATGACCTAGGAGTGATTTTGATGCTGTCGTTCATTCTTGTCTTGCTGCTCCCATCGTGCTACAACCTACTTGCTTATTCATCCATACGTTAGAAGGTGAAACATAGATCAAAAGGGGTTTTTGAGGGGGTGAAAGAGGTCTGACCTTTGCATTTGTGAAGTCTTAGCTAGAAACGTCTTAGTCTTAGCCTTAACTGAAAGACTTTGCAGTTTTTGAAAAACTAAAGCTTTGCTGGCTATTTCTTTTTTGGCTTTTGATTACAATTTTCATTGCATAGCAAATATTTTCACTATAAATTTTTGATGTGTATTTCTATACAAAAATAGCCTTCTCTCTCTCTTCTCTGTGTATATACATGTTGTGTGTGGATTACCCAAAGCTATTTTTATGCATTATGCATTAGAAAACTTTCTCTAGACAGTCCAGATCAGACGGCAATCCTCCCCGTTGAATACTTTTCTCTAAGATTGGCCATTGCTCAACGTTAACAGCAGCTGAGCTTTTCTCATCACCGCCCGGCTCTTCTGCGAGGCAGGACGCGTCTTGTCCCAGAGACTTTGCTGAGGTCACTGTAGCACGAGATCGGCTCTCCTGGAGCGAAGAACGTATCTCCCAGAGGTGCGATAAATTCATAAAACCAGCCTGCAGCAAGTGCCCAGGTCAGGACAGACTCCACAAACATTCCTCCTCTCGGCGAGATGTAAACACTGTCATTTGCGTCTCCTCAAGTGTCTCCTTTTTTTTTTTTTTTTTTTCCCTTTTTTTTTTTTTTGCCTTCCCCAAGCTCTGCCTCAAATTAGGAGGATTAAGAGGGCAGTGAGTCTGGTGGTTAAGGCCAAGGGAGAAGTTTAAAGGGGAGTTTTCAGCAGTGTATACACAGGCCAGGCAGGGGCAGAGCTATTTCTGCCCCAAATGAGTGGGTACAAGTGGAGGACATGACAGAGGGCATTCATATGACCTAATTTTAGGTCCCTAATTTAGAAGGTCGATCTTCCTGCACTCCTCTATTGCTTTCCAGTGGAAAGCAATGAGCCTCTTCAGAGGGCAGTTCAGAGCAGGAACCAGACTTAGGAGAACTAAAGTGACCCCTGTGGGGGCTGCTGTCTCTGTCTTCCAGCTCCAGAGAACCTCTCAAGAGCAGCCTTTTATCTCCAAAGCCTCTGTCATGCGCGTGAAGCAGTCCATCCTTCCTGCCTCTGCTGGCTCTTCTCTGCTTTCTGTTTCTTCAAGTTGATGATGTTCTTTCCACTGACTTTCCACCAGCTTTGAACCATGTTCTCCAGGTGTCTAACTGAGGAGGTGGCTCCCCATCCCTCAAAAGCATATATCTCACATCCAGGTAAGGTTTCTCTGCATCTGTCGAGAAAAGTAGTGGTAATTGTTAAACCCTCACGAGCGTGTTGGCTTACGCTGCTTTTGAAGTCTCGCTGTTCACAGAAGCAAAGGAAAACACCAAATCAGAAACAGAGCGAGTGAGTGACTTTCAGTTGAGTTTGAGAAGACCATGTCCATCAATCCGGAGGCTTTATTAGCAACACGTACTGCGTGTGCGCACACGTGTGTGGGGCTCGGTCAGTGCGTGCCTTGCTTAAAAAAACCAACTTGCTGCCAGCTGATTCTGGTTTCCAGCACAGAGGGGTCTAATGGTCCCTGTTCTCTGCCCGCAGAGGCCATCACAGCCGAATCAGCAAACACCAACCTGCTCACCAACGGCATCAGCTCCCTCTGCTCCATCTGCGGGGACCGGGCGACCGGCAAACACTATGGGGCATCCAGCTGCGACGGCTGCAAGGGCTTCTTCAGGAGGAGTGTCCGCAAGAACCATGTCTATTCCTGCAGGTACTGGCCATTTCTGCAATAAATAAATACAAATTATTGACGCTGTAAATAATTTGGGGTGGGGAACAGGTGGTACGCTGGGGGCCCTATCCCAAACGCCGAATCACCATACCATGAATGCTAAGAGTAATACTGCAGGGGTTTTTTTTTATGGCCGGAGGACAGGAAGTCAAGGATTAAACGAAGTCCTATCTCATCTTGGACCCTGACACCTTTTGTGGCACTGAGCAATCCATTTGGCAAGTTCATTGTCACTGCGTTCCCCACAGCGTAAACCAAGGGAGACTTACAGACCTGAGGTTTGACTGGTGTGTATAATACGTAAGAACAGATTCTGGGTGTGGAGTGACACCATGGCCTTGTCAAAGCCCAGCAAGGGAAAGCCGAGGCGGCAAAGGACCAAAGCTCCAGAGATTTCATGTCAAACGCAGCCCTTCTTGATTTTTCCTGGTAAAAAGCCACAAGCGTCCAAGAACTTGTCACCTCCAAAGCCTCCACCTCCCCCACAGCTTCTCCGTTTTTGCTTTGAAATACATTAAACTATGTACGCTGACATGTCACTGATGATTTTACAATCATTCTGAGAACTTAGCGTGGACCAGCGATGATTCACGTCCCCTTTGGCACACAGGTATACATTTGAGAGATTTTTATTTTTTTTTTACCGGGGGAGGCTATAAATTAAACAGCAGCTCTCTTGGTTGACCTTAGAAAAATGGTGTTTATTTTAGCACAGGAGGAAGGGAGAAAAAAAACCCAAATGCACTCAAGCCCTTCATGTTTAATTAAAACCTGGAAGTTTTCTTTCTGTTCCAGAGCTCTTCCTCCTTTAGGGGCGTTCCGAATTTTTGTAACACGAGTCACCCTGTTTGTTCCAAATGATCCTGGGGTCCTTATCACTCCGGGACACACCAGCCATGAAAGAGACCTGGGGTGACAGCAGTGTCCACCCACATGGTGCCCATCCCAGGAACCGTGGGATCCCTGAAGGAGGGGGCAACAGCTACTACCGGTTTCTTTGACATTTTGGCTCTCAGTCTCCTGGGACCAGAGTTGTTGCCCCTCCCCGGGAATCCATGAATCTCTGTGATATTTGGCAGCTCGGGGAAGATCCACAGCATTGAAGCCAAGCAAATGGCAAATGCTCGCTCGTCTGCAAATCCTTATTTGGTGAGCCGCGCTGTATTTAGCGCAGCTCGGAGCTCTCTTGTTTATCGCAGACGTGAATTCCTTGGAAAGTCTTCGGCCCTTTGTGCCTTTGGCTTTTCACCAGTCTGGGAAACTGCCTCAGCTTTTACAACCTAATGATGGTCCCAGAGCAACCCATGTCGTCTCCTTTCTACGTGGCAGATTCCTCTTCCTTCGTTTCACCCACCATGGCAAGAGCTGCCAAGTCTACGTGGGCCACCCCTTGAACAGCACATAGATTCCTAAATCCCCCGTTGAAATGAATAGGAATTGGGAGGCCACGTGCCTCAAAACTAGGCTGCAGACACAAAAGGGCTTGTGGTCCATAGTGTAATTACTCTACACAAAGCAGGGTAGTGTTAACGAGCGGGATCAAAAAAGCTCCAGCGCCCAACACCCAATAACTGTTTGAAAGTGGGAGATGGAGCTCCTACGCTGCCAGGCACCGGCACAACTTGAGTCACAGTCACTCTTTCACAGCCAAAACCATCACAGTCCTGGCTGGGTGGGTGGTCTGAAATCGCTGCGCTCTCAGCTGGCGGGAACGGCGGTGGGGAAGATGAGGAACTGGGCCAAGCCGATGTTGATTCAATCCATTTCTTGCAAACCTTTGGCGCTTCTCTGGGTTCAGGCAACGTGGAGCTCAGTGAGGTCTGGGGCTGTATTTGGGGCTGCTCGGGGTGAGTGGGGTACAGACGCTGGGCTGGCTGCTCCATGTTTTATTTCCCATCTCCCCAGGTTCAGCAGACAGTGTGTGATAGACAAAGACAAGAGGAACCAGTGCAGGTATTGCAGGCTGAAGAAGTGCTTCAGAGCTGGCATGAAGAAAGAAGGTAGGTGCAAACAGGCATTTCGAAACTGCCTGCTGCCGCCTCTAGCTCTACTCCCACCGCAGGGCATGGTGGAGAGCAGCAGCAGCAGCGCTGGCCAGGGGAGACAATGCTCATGTATCGCAGTGAGAGATTTCTTGTTGTTGAAGCTGAAAGTGCCGTTTCCTGTCTTATCAGATAGGAATTTCAGTTAGAGCCTTGTGACAGTGTTCACCCAGCCTTGGGAGGCTGGTCCCTGGGATGCTTTTATACTGGAAAAGGGATGGGCTTCCCTCAGGGTTTAGTTGGTCTCTAAGCCCTTCGCGACAGCAATTCCTTTGCTACCTACCTGCTAGTGCGGCTCCTAACCCCAGCTGTGACCATCTCAGCAAGGACCTGTCATCCTTAATCTCATAAATGCCAACAGCTGACTACTGCAGGGTAGCGTTTGGCAGTTGTCTTGGCTGATGCTCCTGTAGCTTGATGCGGCCCTTAGGGCAAGGTACAGCCTGAACACGGTGCCTTACGGCGTGAGAGCTGCTCCTCTGTGGCACAGGGCACACAAGCCAGGAGGCAGCCAGCTCATGTGTCCCCCGAGCTGGGACCCGAGTCAAGAGTCAAACCCTTTGGTAGTGCTGTCGTCCTGGTGGCTGTATTAGCCACTATCAGCACTAGCGCTGAAGGGCCAATCCAATGTTGGCTGATGCCTTTTGTTGTGCGTCACACTGGCTGTATGGTGGGGCACTGTAGAGCATTTGGGTACCAGTGACCATCGGGAAGTGCCCTTCCAATGCACCAAAGGAAATATTAAGTGTTACAGTGCCTAATGCTAAGCAAGAGAAAAACCACTTCTGTTAAACGATGCCTTTCCTCCCTACAGCCAGCTTCCCTGGGGAAGTTTGGGAGCTATCATAGCAGGTTGCCCAGAGAGGTGGTGGAGGCCCCATCCCTGCAGACATTCAAGGCCAGGCTGGATGAGGCTCTGAGCAATCTGATCTAGTTAAAGATGTCCCTGCTGACTGCAGGGGGGTTGGACTAGATGATCTTTAAAGGTCATCCTCCTTCCAACCCAACACATTCCATGATTCTATGATTTCTGATCTCTGATAGGTCAGTGATGGCATAGTGGGAGAGCATGGACGATGCTATTTTACTCAGTCCAAGCTTTCTGGACGGGGACTGTGGTTGTACAGCGAGTGCTTGGCAAAATGGGGGCCCAACCCCCAACAGATGGTACACCCCCCCTGATGTGCAGGTGGTTGGGTGGTGGTTTCAGCACTCTTGACCCTGCATTTGTGCTGTTTTCCAACCCACAAACAGCTAATGGGTCAGGGAACTAGAAAGGAATTTGAGAGTCTCTTTCCATGCCAGCAACACCCCTTACCCAACGGGTGAAATCACGGTCCCACTGAAACCAAGGGGAAATTTGTCACTGATTTCTGGTAATTGGTAAGATTTCACTGGTGATGAAAAAATCTTTCCAACCTCCCGACCATACATTTTCCTGGAGAACAAGGGTGTCTTGCAGTTTGGCATAGGTCACGGATGGAGCAAAAATGCCTGCTGGTTTAATTTAGGAGAAATGGAGTAAATACAGCAGATGGAAAAAAAAATAGCCCTCAAAACCATAGAGACCAAACCGAAGCATATCTCATCAGTTCTAGGTGGGGGTGGAGACAATTGCCAATGCAGCAATCTCCGCAGCTTGGAAAGGCTGAAATCTGGTTATCAGCTCCATTCGTTGAGCTGAAGCATGATTTTTACAGGGTTTATGGTAAAAGATATAAAACCTTGGCTCATGCCTTCATTATTGATTACAGCTTGATGGAAGATGACTCATTTCGAGTTCCACATAGTCACATTCTTTGAAACCATTTTATGAGTGCACAGTCAGGTTCTGTGGGCTCACAAACCGCTCACGTGTTTGGTAAGGAAGATTTTTAAAGCACCTTGAGCAACTGCTTTGCAGAAATTAGTTTAGCTGTATCCAAAGCTTGTGTGCAGGACGGCGAAAGAAATTTTCTTGCACAATTGTGTGCACAAAAAGAACACAACTATTTGCTTTAGGGTGGTTCTAGATTAATATTAAACAGTGTTGCGAAGCATTAGGGGGAAAAAAGAGAAGCCATGTCTTGGGATAGAGCGGTAGGAGGATGATACAAGGGTTTGTGCATTGGTTTTTTGGTGGCATGCACCGATCCACGTTGGGAGGCCACAGCTCCACAGCTCAGCCTGTCCCGTTGTCCCAGCACTGGCACGCAAGAGTTCATCACTCTCTTCCTCTGGCACACCACTTTTCAGCCAGCCCGTATAACAGCAATTAGACTTTCCAGGGTGGGGTAACAGCATTGTTTGTTCACCGCAGAGGGGAAGAAGCTGGAGACGATCTTTTTCCCAGCCTGTCTGTGACAATACACCTGGGGTGGGGTTGGCAGGGATGTGTCACCCTCGCCCGCTCCCCACTGACCCACTGCTTGATGAGGGTGCGTGCAGTATCGGAAAACTCGCTGTTCCCTACCAAAACTAACTGATAAACTGGAATTTTGGATACGGAGTGATTTTTTTTTTTATTTTTTTTTTCCCCCAATCTTCCTGTGCTGTAAGACATGATGTGACGCACTTGGATCTTTCTTTTTCTCTCTCTTTTTTTTTTTTTTTTTTTTCCCCATTTTGGTAACAATTCTAGTGGATAATTTCTATTGTATTGTCCATATTATCCAATAGGTATTGGGTGGGTGGGTGGGTAGGTAGGTAGATCGATAGATAGATAGGAACTATGTTATCTCGCCTGGTGGAAGGGATATTTCTGCCTAAAGAAAAAGCCATAGGATGCAAATACCCGAGCTAGCTTTAAGCTGGCTGTCTATAGGGGCAGCAGCGTAGGTGCAGGGCTGAGGGGCACAGCACGAGCTATAGGTTCTACAGGGCTTTGGGACAGCTGGGCAGAGGTTGAGAAAAGCATCAGGAGGGTCCTTCAGGTTGTCTTATTTGCGCACCCTCGACTTGAGCCTGCTTTCGGAAAGGACCAGGACTGTCCCACACATGAGCCCGCTGCCGCCAGGCTTGTGCATTGAGATGGGATCCAGGTTCCATCGGCGCCAGCGAGAGCAAGAGAAGGGCCAAAACTTGAGTCTTGTGGAAAGGCCAGTCCCCAGATTTCCTAGAAATTAGCTCATTCAGAAACACTCCTATCCCAATTACATTTTTGGTATCAATAATTCACTTTAATAACTACAAGTAAACAGTCATTAAAGTTGGGACAAAGGGAGAGAAAAAAGGCTCGCCTGAACACAAACCCTTTCTTGTCTCCTGAAACGCCACTACGATCAGGATTTAAGATTTTTAGAGGAGATTCACTCCTTTATTCTTGCCTTGTGGTTAAGGCTGGGACTGTACCACAGGGTGGTCTGGGTGTTTTGGGGATGTTCTGGCTATTGTCTCTGATTTTCTCTCTTTGCAGAGGAGCAGGTTCGATTTCTATTGTTTTGCACAATGCTACCGGGCAGGTTTTTGGTCACTACGGCATCAGTGGATGAAGAATGCACTAGATACTAAAACAACCCAAAGAAAACAGCACGATACTATTTTTAGCATCCTACTGAGATCATGTTTAACCTTGGATAAATTATCAGGGTGTGATTTTCAAGCGAGCCGGGTCATCTACTCATATGGAGTTGGGCGTCCGAAAATCTGGAAGCCTTTTGAAATGCCAACACTGCACTGTTGGGATTCGGTTTGCTGGCAAAAAAAAAAGAAAAAAAAAAAAAAGAGGGGTTAATATTTAACCTCTCATGTCCTTTAAAGTAATTTGCGAATGTACATGAATTCCTTTATTTTTATGCAGATGTAAAAAGAATTATTGTTGTCACTTACAGCCACAACACAGTGGGAGGATTTGAGGTTATATTTTATTTATTTTTGTTAAATTGGACAGGTTTACAGGACAGTTTTGTTGGCGTTTCACAGGACCTCTGTCTTGCTCCATACCTTTTGTTTGCACACCTCTTCTGCCAGCTTTTTCTGGGGCTGCAGTTTATTGCAAAGGTGGGTGGAAAAGTTACAGGATCTTCCTTGCTGTGAGACAGTCATAAATCAGGCCTAAAGCCCATGGAAGGATTAAATCTGCACGTACCATGGGGATTTATTGGCAAATAAATTATACCGTTCCTACAAAATCAGAAGTATCTTGGGGGAAAAAAATTATTTGTGCATAGAAGTTAACCAGGCAGCAGAAGGGGTAAATCCATCGGTGGAGACAGAAACACGGTGAGCACTGGGGCACTCGCGCCTCCCTCCCCCTGCTCTCTCTTTATGCCATTTATTCATATGTTTCCAGCCCCATCGGCATTAAATAGGGATGGTTTTAGCGGAATACTAACGGAAACAGCAACTCCCATGTAGGCAGGGCTTTAACCTCGGCAGTTACCGTGGAAAGTTACTGGTTTGCTGCTCGCCCCTTCCAACCAGTGCCCGTGCCCATATTTACTGGACTCCCCGGAGGGTCCCCGTCACATGCCCCGTGCCTATGTGGCAAGGCAGCAAGGACAAAATGTTTGGGAAACGGGGGTTTGTTGCAATCTCACAAACACGCCGCTGTTTGCTCAAGGGCCGCCGCACGTGCTCCGCAGCCTGCCCGGCCGCCCGCAGCCCTGGGGAGCTCCTGGCAAAAAAGGGCGACAAAACCCCTCCGATGTCTCCTCTGCGTCAGACGGAGAAGGCGTTTGTCCTCCCGTCCGCTTCCCACAGTCAGGACATGCCGTAGCGGCGGGCAATTCCCTGGGGGGAGACACGGGCACCGTCATGCCCTCTCTTCGCTTTCCCCGAGGAAAAGCCCGGCTCGGGGCCACGCTGTCCCTGGCCGGCAGCATCGTAGGGACTCGCTTCCACTGACGTCCCCTCACGTGGGGCTGCAGTGACCCTTCCCGGTATTTCCTGGCTTTGGGAACTGGAGTGCCGCTGTGCAGAGGACAGGATTAGAGAAAAAACAAAACGGGCGAGCAAAGCTTTTGCCAGGCGTATACTGGAAATAGTAGTCCCCGGGAGACGGTGGGATCCAGCACTGGGATTTTAGACCTTCCTGCGATTGCGCTGAGTTTTATTGGCTGCAAAGCCAAGATCACGTCCGACCCCGAGCACCCTCAGGGGCCAGCACCCCCCCACCCCCGAGCACTCCCGATGCCTCACCACAAGTGACCTATCCCTTCCCTTTTACAAGCACAATAAATATAGCAATATAATTACCACACAGCAAGAGATTAATTTTGTGGCAGGTGAAACATTAACTCCCTTTTGTGTCTAATTCCATCGCATCTCGGGTACTTTCAGCGATAACACCCAAATCACCTTGAGAAAGTCAGTCTGTACCATCCACTTACACTTGGAGACTGAGCTTATCAGAGCGTGAGGGAAGCACTGAAATATGTGCCATAAAAGGACCCGGGAGAAAAAAACAGGCTGAAGCCTCTTAAAGGAGTCCGTCATCAGGGACTAGGACTAGGTCTGCCGAGGTTTGTGGGATTTAACGTAAAATAAGATGTGTAACCCAGTTGGAAAGGCAAAATTTGTCCCTTTTCTTGTAAGTGAGCAAAAAAGAGCCCCATCACCCCCAGAGATCTACATGGGGGAGCATCTGACATGGGAGGAGGTGTAGAGGGTTGGGTGGGGACTTTCCAAGGACGTCGGCGATGACATGGAGTCGGGCGGGCTTGTCTCTACTCAGTGCGGGACGTTGCTGCTCGTCTTTCTGCTGTGAAGGGTTAATCTGTTCTGAAGATTAATCACAGATTATGGCTCCTATAACCACCTTCACCTTCAGCCTGGTGGGGGTCCCCAGCTGAACAGCCTTTTCCATCCCCCCCCGCCGCATGCACAGGGTGATGTATGCTGCTGTCTAAGGGTGAGCAGAGCCTCCCAAGGACTGTAGTTGGTTTTTTCTCTAAATTGCTGTCTAATTGCCTCTGCGTAGCATCCATAGCCTGAAAAGCCACAGCCAAGGCCTACCGAGATGCTGAGGGGACTGGAACACCTCTCTTATGTAGAAAGGCTGAGGGATTTCGGTCTTTTTATCCTGGAAAAAAGACGGCTGAGGGGGGACCTTATCAACACTTATAAATACTGAAAGGGTGGGTGTCAGGAGGATGGGGCCAGGCTCTTCTCAGTGGTGCCCGGGGACAAGGCAAGGGGTAACGGGCACAAACTTGACCATAGGAAGTTCCAGCTAAACATGAGGAGGAACTTCTTTCCTTTGAGGGTGGCAGAGCCCTGGCAGAGGCTGCCCAGAGAGGTGGGGGAGTCTCCGTCTCTGGAGACATCCAAAACCCGCCTGTGCAACCTGCTCTGGGTGACCCTAATCTAGACCCTGGACTAGATCATCTCCAGAGGTCCCTTCCAACCCCTACCATTCCGTGATTCTGTAATACCTGTGTGTTTTGCATCTTTTACGAATGGACGGACCCATCCAGCCCCTTGCAGCCATTCAGGCAAGGTGGGCTCCGAGGGGCAGAATCCCTTTGGTGGATGGACCCCAGCGTCTGCCCCCCCAGCACACCCGGTTCAGCAGCGAGCGGGTCCCGGCTGACAGCAAGGCTGAGCCCCAACGCCTGGAAGATAAATACTACGCTGCTGCCGATAAGGGCGGATATTGATTTTTTGTTGCTGTTGCTTGTTTTCTGCCCTTTCACTTTGTTGGCCTCTCATCAGAGGCCGGTTAAGAAACCAGAGCAATGGTCGGACCTGGGCTGGCAAAAGAACCCCAAAATCTTCCCACCCTGGGTGCGAAACGGTGCCCGCGTCTCCTCCTTTGCAGGAATTCGGAGAAACGGGCCCCGTGCAAAGAGCGGTGTTTCCCCTAAAGCAAGGCCCAGCAGCGAGGTAAAGTCTCAAAAGAGCGACGGCAAAATGATTTTGCTGACTCTGCAAAAAAAGAAAAAAAAAAAAAAAAGTCTTTGCTGGAAAAATCTTCTCCAGTGGCCGCTTTTGAGACAAAACCGCACTGTTTCACATCCAAGGGGTTAATGCAGAGAGTGAGTCGTGCTTTGACAGCTTTGCCTGAGTCATGCGCCTTAAATAAAACCAAAAGGAGCATGGAATTGCTGCACGAAGGAGGAGGGATGTGCTGCATTATCACCACATGCTAAATCTTCCCGCTCCCTCTGCTTTAAGGACCTGACAGCGGCCTTTCCGAGCTGTTCGTAGCCAAGATGTACGAGGTGTCGGGAAAACGCCGAGTCTGCGTTCAGGCTCCTTCCTCCAGCCCCATGTGGGCTTCTTTGCCGCTGGATGGAGGCAATAGAGCTCGGGGGAGAAACTAACACTGAAAACAAGGTTGGACTAGGTCGGAATTCTGCTGCTTTTTTTTCTCTGCTGCTGTTTTACTTGACGGCTGCAGTGGAGGCGAGTCGGTTCTTGGAGCCTGTGTTGCAAAAATAAGCTGCTGAAGTGCAAGAAATCCCTTATGTTCACCGCGTAGGGTTGATGGAGCGTGGGGTTAGATGTGGCTTGTGCTTCAGGGAAAAGGATGGTTTAAAGGGTGGATCGGGCCTCAGAAATTCGGCGTTTTTCTTGTAATTCTCCATGGCGCGCCATACCTTTCCATTTGCAAAAAGCCCAGGGCTGATCTTCACTCTGGTGTGGTCACCAGAGCGTGCCCAAGGTGCCTTGTGTCGCTGTTGTTAAACAGGACGCTCTGAACTGATTTGCGGCAGCGATTTGCACGGGGTGCCAGCAGAGCTGGTGACAAACCCCGACTTGGTTTGTTCCCTTCGCTGGGTGCCGGCATTGCCATCGGGGTTACAGGCGCATTGAAAGCAGCAGTGTGATGGGCAAGGCTGAGGGAGTGGTTTTAAGGTGGGATCGGCAAATTTAAGCTTTCTTTCTTTGGAGCTTCCTTAATGAGGTGACTCTTCCTCCTCCCCGTGAGCGGTGGAGATGTCCCCCGGTACCACCACGTGCCGTGCCTCAGGGGCAGGGGACACTCCAAGGCTGCTCCGAGGTGGGATCAGGGGATGGTTTTTGCAGTGTTGCCGTAAGAAGAGATGCGACCCCAAGAGCGTCCTGCTGCACCGGAGCTCAGGCAGGGAGTCCTCAGCGCAGACATGGCAAACAGGGTATCGGAGGCCAGGATCCAGCAGCATGGGTGCATTACGCAAGTGAAAAAAGTCGACATCAAAAGCCCAAACTCCCCCCTGAGCTGCATCAAACCCAGTGGGACCAGCTAACATCCCACAGATGTTGCTCTGGCTGCCAAATGGCCCTATCACCCTCCATTGCTCCTGTGCTTGGTCGTCCCCCTCTCTGGTGGCCTTTTCCTCTCCCCCGGGACCTGTTTAATCTTATTCCAGCATCCAACAAGGGTGGAGGGTCCTGCAGGCACTAAAGCCCCATCCGCTCCTGTTCAGGGAGCACAGGTAACAGCAGCCGTGGGTTGTGTGGGAAGTTTCTGGCTAACACAACCACCGCTCGCTCTCATTTCAGCCGTGCAGAATGAGCGCGACAGGATCAGCATCCGCAGGAGCAGCTACGAGGACAACGGCTCTCTCTCCATCAACGTGCTCACTCAGGCTGAGGCCATGGCGCAGCAGGTATGAAACACAGGGATAACCCTCCAAACGAGGACGTGGCCTTCAGCTATTCCACACGGGGTTATGAACTCAGTAAACCAACCGGGGCTGGATCTTCTTCTGCCCTTGGATGGCTCTTGCACAAAGCCACGGGGAAGCAAACGCATTAGAGATATCCGAAAGCAGACGGTAAAACTCCTCTGTGCGTTATATCAAGACAACGTGTCCTGCAAGGGGCAGATGCAGCTTTTGGCGTGTGAGACGCAAGGCTGAAATTCCAGGGGCTGAGGGATGTAGCAGACTCCGGGTCCCCTCTGCCCCCAGCCTAAATTGTTGCCGCACCCCTAAAAACTCATTGCATTTCATGCAGACGTTTATCCCTCCTTGCTGCACACTCTGTCCTGCTCAGAACATAATGTTCCCGTCATGGTCAATTATATCTTTTCTTGTAACTTCTTTACCGGGCAACAATTTTAGGGGAGAAAAAGAAAGCTAATAAAATCGCTGGGCTTCAACTAACGCTGATTGCTTTCTTATTTCATGTTCCACGATGAATTTCACCCTGCGCGTCCTTTAAATTCTTATGCAAATATCCTTTCTCCACTGAAACGTACGGTCCAGATGTTGCGTATTGCATGCAGCAATGCGTCCATTTCTTTTTCAAAAATTATTATGTTTTAACCCTCTCCCCTCAAGCAGCTCTTTAGAGGTGGAAATGGGTGGTTTTGTGTCCCAGACAGCTACCTGGGGGAGAAAGGCTGGATGCATTTCATGCATTAGGCTGGCTTAAGGGACTGATGGGAAGCTGAGACCCGGTGCTGCTGGCTACTGCTAGGAAGGGGAATATTAATGAGATTTCGTCCTGAGCCAGCCTGGAGAGTGGGGAAGGAGGCGGAGGAGGGAGGGGTGTCTGTTGGGACCGAGCACCACCTCGTGGAGGCTTCGCCATGGGCTGTACGTGGGACACCGTTCCCCGCTGAGCCAATGAGTGCTCAACCACAAGAGCCGGCATCTTCTCAGTGACCTGGGGAGGTTAATGTCTGTGAAGGCACGCCATGCCATCAATGAATCGTTGCTATCAAGGGTGACAAAACAGCACAGAACTGGTCCCAGCGCAGCCGGGTTGTTCCTCTTTCAGTATTCATCGCTGAGTCCGGTGCACAGCGCGGACATCGCAATGAAGAAGGTTGCAACCATCAACGATGTGTGCGAATCCATGAAGCAGCAGCTTCTGGTGCTGGTTGAATGGGCAAAATACATTCCGGCGTTTTGTGAGCTCCCGCTTGACGACCAGGTAAAATACAAATGCCTCTTCCCTGCAAACCCACCGCCTTCCGTAGGCATTCCCAGCCGTATCTTTCAACAGGAGAATCTGACAGTAACATATAGATCACCTTGTGCAGAGCCATAAACTAGCATGATAGGAAGAATAATAAAGGACAAGGGGACAATCAAAATTAGTCCAGCAGCCAAAATCCCCAGAAATATAATAAGAGTTGATCACGTCGGTATGCACAAGGATCCAGTCAAAACAGACTGCTTTTCCCTTTGTGGACACCCAATAGTTGAATATAAAAGCCATTTATTTCCTAAGAACTCAAATTACCCAAGCCCCTCTTTGCTCCTTCAGTTGAAAACAACTTTTTATTTAACTTGCCGTGAGCGTAGCGCTTCTGAAAAGTAAAGATATACTAATAATTTCTAGCTCTTCATAGCACTTTATCTGTAGATCTGACATATCGAAACAAACCTTAAATTTGGCTTAATCGCAACAGCAACAGCTCACCGTTCCGTTCTCTGCTTTTCAAATGTAATATCGTTTCTTTTTTCTCTGCCGTCTCCAGGTGGCCTTGCTCAGAGCCCACGCGGGGGAACACCTGCTCCTCGGGGTAGCCAAGCGGTCCATACCGTACACCGATTTTCTTTTATTAGGTAAAGTGGTGAAATACACTCCTGCTTTCATTAATTCGCGCACCCGAGTTATTGCCAAGTATCCTGCCTGCCTGAGACCCTCTCTGCACAGCTGGCTTGAGACTGAGTGCTCGAGAAGGTCTCTGGAGATGCTTAAAAAGGAGCAAGCAAATTCACTGGGACTATTACAACCCTTCCCTTGCTGCTTTGAAATTGTGGGTGAGAAACCCCCCCCGATATTTAAATGGAACCTCGAACTGCATTGCCTTGTGTTTGTAACAGAAATCGCCAGGACACAGGCAATGAGGTATTTGGGTATCAGCGCTTAAAAACTTAGCAGAAAGGTCTATTAAAATTCATAGTGCAAATAGGTATTTCCTTTTCATGCATCTCTCTGGCACCAAAACCACAGGTGGAGTTATTCTTGGAAAAAATGAGAATGCTGACCTTGAAAGCCACACAGTAAAGAAAAGAGGGAGGAAGAACTTTGTTTAAAAAAAAAAAAAATAAATCACACCAAAAATAAAGATGCAACACCGCTTGCAAACATGTTCTAGGCATAGCAGGGGGTAAAGCAGAGCAGAACATGGCGCAGGCTTTGTGTACGGTGGGGGTGCACCGACACATGCAAACGAGATAACGAAGGACCAAAGAATGAGGTCCACGGCTTGCTTCTCAATCGTGAACCTGAGTATGAAGCTGCACACTGGAATTCTCCCCCGCGTGGGCACTGGGACTGTCTGGCACCGTGCCGCGGGGTAAGTCCTGGGTGAGATCGTGTCCACAGAGCTAGAGCGGAAATCTGATGGTGAATTTCTCTTGTCTCCCCAGGGAATGACTTCATCATCCCAATGCACTGCCCGGAACTGGAAATCGCTCGTGTGGCCACCAGAATCTTGGATGAGTTGGTGAAGCCCTTGCGGGACATCCAGATCGATGACAATGAGTACGCTTGCCTTAAAGCCATCATCTTCTTTGACCCAGGTAAGGTTCCTTCCTGATTGCCAAGCACAGGGCTTGGAAAGGGGTTGAGGGCTCTCCGGTCGACAGGAAAACCCCTTGGCAGCAGCTCTACGTTTCCCCCTGCCTCTGCTGTAACGAGCGATACTTAGCAGCGCATCAAGGACGCGTTGAGGTGACCCGTTCCTGAACACTTTACCGTTTAGCAAGAATTAACTCCAGCCAGACGGATGTGTAAGACTCCGCAGGCCCTAGAGGAGTTTTGCTGCTTCTGTAGCTCGGCTTCAGGAAAGCCCATCGGTCTGAAATGGAGGGGATGACTGTTAAGGACATATACGCCTTGAGTGAATTATGCATAAGCGAAGTGAGTCTATGAGCAGCAGCGTGGAGCATCCATTGGGGTTCAGAAAGCAGCATTAAAAACCACAGAGAGCTGGACCATTCAGAAAACCCAGAAATACCGAGGATGTCTCTTAATGGATCTTGCTGGCAGCCAGCACCGACCGAGGGCAGGGCTGATCGGCACAGGCTGGAGAGGAGAGCAGGGAAACAAACACAGGGAGGGAAACGAAAGCTTGTTTTGAACCTTTGCTGTATTGTCATTCCACAAACACAGGGGTTTCTGTCTCAGCCCAGGTTCCCCCCGGACGCTCCTGTTTCTACATGCCTGCAGCACCCCCACAACCCCGCCTCGGTACAACACTCCAGCACCTTTAGCGTGTTCTGCCCTGTAGCTTGGAGAAGAGATGGGGGAACAATCCCAAGTCCAGAGCAATGCCCTTTTGCCTTTGGCATCTATTAGCAGGGAGAAATTAGAGCACCTCCCATTAGTTATTGTTTTGCTGCGTCCACTGATTTGGAATCAAGACACAGGAGTTCTACAAACGTCACGAACTTCGGCTCGCCAAAGAGCCTGCTGCAAATCTGCATAAGGATCGAGTTATTAAATTGGGTTTGACAAATTACCTTCTCAGCTGCTCAGTGTCTCACTGAGGCTTCAGATCATTGCGACAGTGAGGGGCTGTGATTTCATCTAAAATGAAAAAGTGTGAAGCTCTACAGAAGCGAAATTCATTCATGCTAACAAGTAGGCATGTCCATGGAGTTACACGCTAACATACAATAATTTGTTGACTACTTTGTCTAATCTCTTGGCATGACAGTCTCTAAAATGTGGTGCTTGTGGATGCTTTGTAGACAGTGAAGGAAATGGTCCAGTGAGCCAGAAATCTCAGTTTTAGGAGGAAAGGCAGGAGTGGAAATCCATAAATCCCGGCACTTCATCCTACCCAGAGAGCACATTTACTTGATGATTAAGCGAAACCAGTGGTCCATGAAAAACAGATCAACCACAGGTCAAAGACAGGAAATCAAGACAAGAACCTGATGCTGCACCAGGCGTATTTGCAAGAGGCAGGCACTAATCCTGCAGGGATTTAGTGGCAGTCGTTGGGACTCAGGGTTTTCAGGTGGAAATTCCAGGCCATTTCCTTGGAAAGACATATACAGTTGAACTTCTAAATGCTCCCTCTTCACTCATGGCAGTCACCAGACATATCCATCTGAAGTAAGCTCTTATTGTTTTACTGTTTCCCCTCAAATTCCCTATACTGTTTCCTTATTCCATGAGAGATATGAAATAGTGGCAGCCCGATGCTAGTCCGTCAGATAAACTTGGAGACTCCGAGGGGTAATTGTCAGAGGATCATTGGCATCTCATCCGTTGCCCTCTGCACAGCCCGACTGACAGGCTAACGCTTTCTGGTTACACAGATCAGCAATTAACCTCATTTTTTTCCCCCCTCCCAGACTGCAAAGGCCTGAGCGAGCCTGGGAAGGTGAAGAACATGCGCTTCCAGGTCCAGGTCAACCTGGAGGACTACATCAACGATCGCCAGTATGACTCGCGAGGCCGATTCAGCGACATCCTCCTCCTGCTGCCCCCGCTGCAGAGCATCACCTGGCAGATGATAGAGCAAGTCCAGTTCGTGAAGCTCTTCGGTGTGGCCAGGATCGACAGCTTGCTGCAGGAGATGCTGCTGGGAGGTACGAACCCTGCTTGGAAAGGACAGCAAAGTTATTTAATTTCAAAGCCGTTATGGGGCTTCACGTCTGGGTTTGAGTCCTTCTCTGAAGGATGTAGGGTAGAGAGAACTTGGTCGTGGGAGGAGGGAGGTGAAGGCTCAGGTTGAATTGCAGCTTGAGCAGGGGTTCTTCTCACTCCAGTCCAACCCCAAGACATTTCTTTCCAGCCTATCTCTGAAAATCTGACCCAGGGACAGTTTTATAGAAATGAGCACAGTCTGTGGTGCTTCACACCGGCGGGGCACTCGAATTTTAGGCAACCTACCAAACTGATGCAGTTTCCGGGAAGACAACACGTTTTTTTTGTTAGCAATATGCAGAAGTTATAACTACGTGGGAAACGCGGATATGAGCAGTAACTGGGACACGCACGGAGACAGATGAGCCGTGCGGTTGGATATTAGCTGAAACCTCAGCCACCCCGGGAGGTTGCCCCTAGACAGTGGGAAGGCTGAGAGCAAAGAGGACAGGAAGGAAGCAAAGACGGAGCCAGGACATTAACCCCCACCCACAGAGGTCTCCCACATGCTCTGAAAAGAAGAGACTTGGCCCGGAACATCTGGCTTCTCGGTAACTATGCAAAGAATGATGTCTTTTCCCACTTCCACTGCAGGAACCACCGTTGATCTCCAGTACCAGTCGGGACCTCCCAACCTCAACCTGGAACAGCTGCCGGGACCCGTCCTCCCAAGCAACATGGGCTCTGTGATTCACGCCGCTCCAAACCGTACGTGTCCATTTTTACCCTATTAGTGTCAGCATAATGAAGGGACTGAATTGGAGAAGCCGTCAAGAAAAAGATCTTTAGGTTTATTTATGCGTTTACAGCCCCCCCTTGCTGAATTCTTTACTATGAAGTCTGGAAACATGCTTCCAAAAGAGAAGCTGAGATTTTTTTCACGTAACAGCATGATCCAGAGGGATTTTAGAGATACTAGATCACAAGATTAAAAAAGAAAAAAAGAAATCTAGATTGGCGACAGTGTGTTTCTACGAGCGTAGGCAGCGCTGGGAAATACCACAAAGCAGCACACACCGTCATTAGTGGCAAGAGTTTCCCTACGTAAAGCGTCCTGGTTGCTGTCAACCAGAACACGATATGACCTGAGTACAAGACCTTCTTCAACCACTCTGGGCACTGCTGCTAGGCAATGGCTATTTGTCGAGGTATTTATCCACTGTAGTAGTAAACGGACCATGCTGTTAAAAAAAAGAAGTAAAAGATGAGTTGCAATTTAACAACCGCTGCCATGTAATCGCAATGTCTTGCACACAGAGTCTCCTCCTGCCAGTTACGGTCTTCTGCCTCTTGTATATTTTTGCTATTTCTCAGCCATATAAATGTTGGCATCATGTATTTTGAGCTTGCTTTATTTATTTTTTTTAAGCCCCCTTGCGGTAAGGGAGGCGAGAGAGCTGCTGTGTTCTGTAAATGAGGTGCAGTGGCCAGCAGGTTGAGCTCTCCTCTGACGAGGGATTAAAAACCAGCTGGGGGCATTTCCCAAGTGTAAACCACCGAGAGGAGTTGGTCCGTGCCTATCAATCCACCCTGCACCTCACCACAAGCCAGGAAGGAAGAATGTGCCTGACCATGTCTGAATTTGGGATGGATCCCCCTGCCCCGTCCCCCCTCCCAGGCTCCTGCTCCTTAGTTTGCTGCTTTTATTTGGGCACTGCTCTGTTGAAGAGCATCCGGGTCCACGTTAATTCTGTTTCTTTTCTCTCCTACAGCATCTCCTGAAACATCCCTTCCATCTCCTTCTACAAGCACAGGCAGTGAAGACTATAAACTAGGCTCTAGCGCAGGACCCAACGCCGTAGCGCAGCTCTTGCCTCAGACAGTGATACCCAAGCAGGAGATTTTATAGGGAGAGGTGGAAGGAGAAGCTGGGAGCAATGTGGAAACCATGCTGAAAGTGAAATGGGCCCTTTCTCTTTGCAGAGGCAAAGCACGGCAACCCCCCGCCCGTAGCCGGATCTGTCGGTCACACTTTTTCTCAGCCGTGAGTCGAGCACCAGGTACCGGAGTGCAGCAGGAGCCTCGCCACGGGTCTTCCACTTCACAAGCGATTGGGGTTAATGCTCTTCTCAGTAGGACCAAGACTGTAAGCTCTTTGGAGCAGGCCTTCCGATTGCATTCGTTATCACCTAGCCCGGTGTGATCACGACCCTTTTAAAGCCTTCGGCCGCTATCTTCATGAAACCCCATGCCTTACGCCGCTACTGGTAACCGTTAATGGGTACAGCGTGTCTTGAATTGGCAGTATGAAAAGGTCTATTCCCATTAAAAATTTAATTACACTCCCATTTCTCCTGCTGCATGTTAAGCGTTAGGAAGAGTATCTTAATAACCCTTAGCAGCCCAGTGCTTTCTCATCCCACAAAGACGTGTCTTGTTCCACATCGACCAGCTAACATTTAATGCGGGTCAGTGATTATTTGTGATCAGGAATGCCAGCGTTCGGTTATTTTCCATAATTTCCAGTATATCTAGAGTCCAGTTGTGAGTCGTTTGGTGCGTCCTCTACTTTGTGCGCACATCTAACGCAGCTCCAAGACGGCAGCAAGGATCTCTGCATCAGACCATTAAACCCACAGCTGGCAGGAAGCTTGAGAAGCTGTTGACTTCCCAAGGCACGGCTTTGTATCTTCTGCAAACCGTTATTGCAAACGTATTTGGAAGAAGAAACAGTCGTAACTAAAATGCCAAAAAAGACCCCTTTTCCCAGCACACAGATATGATGTTGCTGTAGTTTTAGATATCTTTGCAACGTCCATGACTTAGTCGTCAAAGTTCTAAATTAACAGAAAAAAGGGAGAAGCAGGTCTCCTGTGAGGCATGGATTTTAAAGAATATTTGTATTTAAAAACATGAGGTGCTTCTGCACTTCATGTAAAACTTGATCAGCAGTAGGTGACCAACTACTAACCACGTTCCAACTATTTAAAATGACCCCAACGGATGACTATACAACCACAAACTTCCCTAAAGCACGGTCACTGTGGTACGGTGTTTATTTGGCATAAATCGAGCCTCAGTAGAAAGCAGACTGATGGACTTCTACGAAACTTACGCTCATCTGCCCAGAAGTCCAATGACTTCCTTCAGACACCTCTGGAAGGGTTCTGGGCGGCCGTGCTGAACAGCAGGACACCACGGAGGGTTCTTTGTTCTGCCACATCGCGCACATCTCTCAACCCATGCGCGTCCCCAGTTGGTGGCAGAAATGAGGCGACGGTGCCCAGCTGTGGCTTTGTGAGGCTTATTTCACTACTTTGAGGTCCTCGGATGGAGGACACGATGGAAATGCAATCTTATGGACTGAAGGAGAAGCTGGGAAGAGCATCTGACCCTTCATCACAAGGGGAACACGCTGTACTCAGGCCACCTTTCGTTCATCGGGGAGACACTTGAGTCGCCATCCTACAGCACAAGAGCCATCTGACAGCCGCCGAAGGCTGGGCTGAATTTCACCTAGGATCACAGAGTTTTATTTTTCGACTGTCTATGATGAATTTGATCCGACATTCTACGCTGATAACTTTGATTTGAAACAGCTCTATCTAGACACAGCTATGGCAGGAAATCGTTCCTGCTGCCTGACAGATGCAACTGCACTTACCTAACATTGCTTCCAGTTCCTCCATCATGCAGATTACATTACTTTTCTAGAAATTAAATGCACATTTATACTCATTAATGGTACGAAAATAAATCTATGGGGGAAATAAATCTCATATTCTCATATTTCATACGGCCGGTTCGCCTTTTTCCTTTAATTCAAAACAAAAAGTTTTCAGTTTTCTCCGCTGATTTCCCCAGTGCAAATACCTTAAGGATTTTCCCCTCAGGGATTTATTTTTCATAAAAAAAGAATCATCCACGGCTGCAAGGCCCAGCTTTCACTCGAGACTGATGTAATTAACAATCTAAGATATTATCTGGTAGAAGAAAATAAAATTGTCCAGGAACAAGTAGGTGTCAGACTCAGCCTCCAGCGTTCAGCAAGAATAATTCACTGTCTGACAAGGGGCCTGTATCAAGGGCCAGAACAGACTCACAGCAAAAATCTCGTTTCTGGCTTCCCTATGTCAAACCCCGCGCTAAATTAAACCAACATACCTTGGAAGAGTCCATCTTATGAGATTTCTGCTTTATCGGAATTGTGATTTTGTTAACAAAAGAAGTTCAAAGCCATCATTTAAAAACATTTCAGTTGTCCGGCAAGACGTGAATTGTGCATCTCAGGCAATAAGATCTGACCTATTTCTCCGTAAATTATCCATCACCTTGCCAATTATAACATTTGACTTTATTAACGTCAAATCTAAGTCTTATTTTAAATTTATCCTGCACTACAGCATTAAGAGAAACTGCAAAAATATTTGGGAGGTGCAAAGTCACAGTTAAGTTATTAAGAAACTAAGACTGTGATTGCTTTGAGGCATGCTGGCTATTTTCCAGAGCTCTATTTGGGTGTGACAAGAGTAAGGGGCATTTACAGCAGTCAATACGCTACTGCGGGACACACTGCAAAACCTGAATGACAGTGCTTCTCCATGGAGAAATTCAGAACACACGAAAAAGAACAAATAAGTGACAGAAGCAAAAAAAAAAAATAATAATAAAAAAAAATCTAACAATCTCATCAGCCAAGAAGCACCGATCCAGACTCAACCACAAAGTACATCGCGTGCATTGAGTTGTTACGCTGTTCAGGGGAATAACACTTAAAAAAATAAATATACACAACTGCAGTGCTGGTGCATTTCACTTAGTGTTATTAAAAGATCCAAGAATCATTTTACAGTCCAATTTCTGTATTTCAAAAGCTCTTACGCCACTTCTCTCTCTCCAATAGCATTGAATACATTCCCATATTAACACAGCGCCAACAGAAAGAAGTGAGAACAATCGCAGAAAAACAACATTTCCACACAGGATAGCCATAAAGAAGTCCAGAAATGAATTCTGGCTTGTCACTGCTGCTGTCTACGACTTCAGAAAAGGGTTCATGAAACCACCTGACATTACTACTAGAAATTAAACAAGAAAACAAAAGTGAGATAAATTAACAGGATCCATCTGCGGAGACCTCTGTTCCGGATGGAGAGTAAACAAGGTCTTCCCTAAAATATACGTAAGCACAGAACAGCCTAACTGTTGCGGCATACAAATATAATCAAACCATCAACCTGCTCCAAAATACAAGCAGAAGTGGCACAAAGTTTACAGGAATGTATTTGGAGCTATTTTCTCCGTAGAAATAACAGCATACAAAAGTGCGATATTACACCCAGGAAAGGTACCAAAATATTTTTTTTAGAATTGTTGCAAATGGGAAATAAACTGTTTCCAGCCTCTCCATCCTTTCCTGCCTTTGTAAACCTTGTTTGCTCCTCGCCCTCACCCTCCTTGGGTCAGTTGTTCCCTGTCGACAACTACCTGAACTGCTGCTGCATAATTGGCCGTCTTTGTATCCGAAGCTACAGAATTAGTGGAAAAAGTCAACATTTGTGCAGAGAAACGAGCAGTTAGCATAGCTTAAAACCCTTCATCAGCAGAGAAGCATCTTTAATTTGGAGCAGTACCATCTGTTACTTGATACACGCGCACATACAAGTTACAAGCCAAAGGATGCAAGACCATTACCCTGAAGTTGTTGTAACCTAAACGTATGTGAATATGCACGTACCTGTGCAAAAAAAAGTGACATATTGAGCAGCAGTTAATCAACTAAGACTTCAATTCATTACTTTATTTTTTACATTAAAAAAAATTACAACGTAACAAGGGTTTGAAAAGCCAAGTAAACCTGATTTCACACACGCACACACTTGCTAAGTCACAGGGTTCAACCGCTTGAAGTGATATTTTCTGATTTCCACCAGGATATTTTATTAAACAATATACACATTAAGAGCCTCATGACAAAGCCAGACACCTTTCTTCCCAATCTTTAAGGTGTGCAACTGAGCACGCAGAGATCCTTGTGGAACTTCCAACTTCCCCCTCAGTTACACGAGACATAGGTTTTGTTCGTTTGACTGCAATTCCATCAGACGCGTCCACCTAGAAACCGTCCAGCGTTACACGTCGTCGCCCCCAAGCAAAGTGAACATATTACATCGTATTGCACAGTTTTGTTCGCAGGGCCATAGATAACAAATGGATCCCGTAGTAATCTCACCCCCACAATGGTATAAAACCCGACAAAGCTGGAATCGGGATGCCACAAACAGTTACGAAGAAATGGAGAAGCAGGTCACTGAAAAAAAGAAAGTATAGCTTCCGTAGTACGTAAACTTTTTAACGCAAGATTCTTCAGCACGTTGAACTGCTTGAGGTGGGACAGATCCTCAGTGCTACTGGCAAAGCAAAAGCACGAACAGGACAATTTTAAGGCAAGTCCCAGAACAGGGAGCTATTTACTTTCTAGGCACGATTTCAAGCTATGCATCAAGGCTCCTGCTTTATCCTTTATATTGTCAGTAATTTATAGAACAGATTAACAATAATATAAAAAATAGTCTAAATGGAATTTTTAAAGAATCCACTTTTAGCTGAATTTCATTACTTGCAGCTTGTATTTCATTACCTGCAGATTTATAAACATTTCTTAGCACTACTGTTGTTTGTCAGGCCCACATAAAGCAGTTCTAGAACTATATTGCTCTCGATTCTTGAAAGTAGTTTTGGTTGGAAAACGGTTAAATTCAAAATAATCTCTTCTATCGCAGATACTTCTACATTTAAGATCTGCTGTACTTGAGAAAGAGGCAACCTCCCTCATTCCTCTCACGCCTTTGTTCAAGGGATCATTAAGTTAACAGCTTTCCTTCTACGCAAAGTCTGTACAATAAAAAAAAAAAAAGGGGCAGAGCAAGAGCTTACGAAGACAACTGTTTTCAGTTAGTTTACTCCAATCCGCGGTACATTCATTTTCATCTCACGCAGGAGGATACAGTCACCGGTCCCACTCACCCCTGCACAGAGGACTAAATATAATCCTCAAAGACTCTAGAACTCAAACACTTGAGTTCCTCTAGAATCAATGCGTTAAGAATCGGAGATGCATACCTGAGGGCACGGCTTGGCCCACAGACGTCGGCTAAACGTGTTGTTTCCTGAAGATTTAGAACTTACCTAAATGCCACATGAGATTAATACCGCCAAACACAAGACATGCTTTTGTGAGCCTGGGAAGACATTTGGCAGGGGTGTAATAGTGCCTCTGACGTGTTATGCTGTTGTGTGCACCAGTCCTTTGAATCACTTGCATATGAGGAATGTGTGCCTGAAGTGGGACACGAGAGTACAGCTCTGTTTATTAGGACAAACTGAAATATAAATTAAAAACGGAACAAACCCCACTATTCCCTGAAAACTGGATTTAGAAGGCTTGGTCTCATTTGAGATCAACTTTCACCATAGCGCTCCTCCTTATGATTGACAACTGCACTAAGTATATACTTTTTTATAAAAACACACAGGTAATTCCCCAACATTTATCAAATAAAAAGGGTTTAACAAAAATGGGTAATTAATCTCCTAAAATAAATTACAGTAGCATGACAACATTTGGCTTCTTTAGTGTGAGCACGTGCTTTTCCTTTGTTATCTTGCTGTTAAGACCATTACAGATCCAGTTCACGTCTCTGAAAGTTAATGAGATGTCTGTGACGATAAACGTATAAAACTCTGCTTGCTACAAGCAAATGTCCGGTATCAGTTTCACCTGGTCACAGATTATACGTAGACAGCCTTTTCTGGCCCCAAATAAATATTATATAGTATTCTTGCAAGTTCCAGCATAATTAGACTCAAACAGAAAACTCAGGTCCTCCTTTCTTTGCTCTGAGTAGAAGTCGCCTGATTCGAAATCCTGCAAAAGGATTGATCCACAGGAGAGAAGGCTGACCCCCAAAGACAGATTTCATTCCTTCCCAACGTAGTCTCCGCTCCCATGTTGGCTTTTCACTCTTCAGTCTTTCAATCTCCTGTACACAAACAGACATGCAGTGACGTACTGTTAAGTCCAAAGATTAGTAAACTCTAATAGCAGTTATCAAAACTGGTGACTATTTTGCATTCTTTTAATGTATAGCTAGTGAGCTGATTAGTTTCTTACTGTTTTTTATTTAGTAAGGAAGAAATAAGGATGGCTGATTTAGCCCTGTGGGTCCAGGGCAGAAGACTTAGAACACACAATGTATACCAGAAGGTTGGTCTACCTCTACCTCTCTCCCTCACCCCATCGCCAAAGTAAAAGACAAAAATGACCAAAAAAGCTGATGCAAAAGTAGAGGATCTGCATGCAATACACCTACACTAGCAGTTGTTTACTCAGTTAATGAAACCAGGCAATAAGGCTTCCAAGAAGGCTTTTGTATTGCCATTACTGAAGCTAGGCTTGCTCTCCCAAATGTTTTATTTTGATGATCATTTCCGTACTTCCCACTAATGAAGGCTGGATATTTACCAATTGTTTTTCACAGCTACTCCTCAGTACAGAAGTACACTTTAAAACAGCCTGATATGAGAAAATTCTGAACAGCCATAAGATGCAAATTCCTTATGCGTCCAGTCAATTATTTGTCACACAACATCCTCTCAAGACTTTAACACTGCAGATCTAAGGGCAAGGAGGCCAAACGTCCAACTCATGGTTAAAGTCTAATAAAGTATATCAAAATAGAGTAAAGCGTGAAGGGTTGATACAAGATAGCTAGTTTAAGTATAAACCTGAGAAAAGCAGTCATTTCTCATGGCATATATCAGGAGTTTGAGACAGTTGAGAAGTGCAAGTCCAAACTGAAGTCAGAAATTTGAAAACCAAATTATAAAATTTACATCAGAAAAGCAAATAATGCAAGAACTTCTGGTAGAAAGCAATCCCCAAGGAAGTATTTCGAAACTTACAACTGTAGAAAATAACAACGATGACCTATTTCAGATTTGGGGTTTTCTCCAAAATAAGAGCCTCCCCTCATGCAAATAAACCAATATCTAATCACATCTTCCTAGCATAATTGTTAAAGCCCACAAAAGTAGAGCTCTTTACCGTTTCATCGTTGCATATGGAGTGGATTTGGGTGCCAAACATAACTGCAGTGAAAGTGAGAAACAGAAAACCCTCAAGGCACAAGAAGATCATCAGGATCACAGTTACAGGTGGGGAGAAGTCACTGCATTCTGTGAAAACAACACATGTAGTTACAAAAAAAATTTAAAAATACACAGAGCATGTTCATACGGAGACATCCCCCCTTCAACAAACAGCAATAAAAGCTAAATATCTGACACTTGAAACAACATTTCACAATTGTAACAAACTTGTCATTTCTAGCACTGTAGCAGCTTTATTTGCTGTCCAAGGAAATAAAGAATTTAAAGGAAGTAACACTTTAGCCTTTGTATAAAGCACGTGGTACTGCATTACTGCAATCCTGCCTCAATATTTCAAGGATATCAAATAAACGTTTGCACATATATAAAGATCGGAGCAGCTGTAAGTTTCATGCATGACACACGCTGTAAAAACCATCGCCGCTGTCAGCTCGGGCTTGCTAGTTAATCCAGATTTCCGTTTTGTTGCCATTGCTTTACTATTATTTTTTTAATTCACCACACAAAGTAATCAGGTTCTGACTCACACTTACGGTCACATCTCTGGAGATCCTCTTATCAACTAATTAACTCAATTATAGTTAAACAAAGAATAAATGTGATAGTATGCAGGAAGCAGAGTGTTTCAAGTGAAAAAAGGACTGATTCCATCCATTTAACGGAATATTCAGGAAAAAACGGTTACATTGATTCCCCTACTGCTTCAGGTACCAGGAAGAACATATGATCAACCATCTTTCATCAAAAGCACAAGATCAGAATGAGCCCTGGCACACTGGAGCATTAAGAAATGCAAGTCAGAGCCCTAAACAAACAAGTAGGACAGTTTAGGAAATGTCTTTTTTTGCAAGAGCCCCACAGTTGGCTCCAGTAACAGAACGAGGGAGAAATTTGTTTAAGTTTCAGCTGTTGTTCAAAGAACTGTGGTGGGACACACAAAGCCCAGCTGGCAGCTTCAGGTAATGTGCTGCTGAGGTGGCTGAGGACCAGCTATCTGTTTCCTTCTGATTACAGAGGTGGTAAATTTTTACTATGTGGAAAGGGAGTGAGAATGTCTTTGAGAGCCACGGCTCTTGCAGCGAATGACTAAATCAAAGGAAAGAAAAAAAAAATTTAAAAAAAAAAGAGAGAGATAGGTAAACACATATGAAACATTTTCAGGACCTCACTTTAAAAAGATTGAAATCCCAGAATATTTCATACATGGGATGGAAACAGGTGGAATTCCATGACTTTCTCATAATATCTACTAGATTATGACAGTGAAAGTTAAGTATTTCCTTACCAGTCCACTGCCCTCGGACACAGGAGAAAAACTGAAACCCACACAGTACGAGCGCATGAGCTGAAATTAGGGCTATATACATCTGGAAATAAGAGAGAGTGCTTACTTTTACTGCTGCCAGGTAGGAAACCAGACATTCCTTTCAGCCAGCCTTCACCACCGCACAGTGAACATACTTTCCTATTTCAATTTTTAATTCAATACAATGATGTAAAAACAAATTCTAATTAAGTTTGAACCTAAAAATGTGGGCAACAATGACAATTTAAGGAATAGCTCCCTAAATCACAGAACCGTTCCACTCATTGTTACTACATAAAGCACAGCAAGATTAAGATAGTTTAAAGTAACAGTACTTTACAAGATTAAAATGAGTATGAGTAGAAATACATTCCTGCTTGGAAAATATCTTGCATAGAAGGAAAAAAACAAACAAGCCAACACAAAAAAAAAAATGTGACCTTAAGCCATAACTCAATAGTAAGAACAACTAAAATTGCCATAATCAAGGTAGATTCATACTGAGACCAAGCTGCTCTTGATTTTCACTTACCGTAAACAGAACAAAAAATCTCTGATTTTTCTCCCCCACGCAATTATTCACCCATGGACAGTGGTGATCCATCTTTCGAATACATCGTTTGCAAATACTAAAGTAAAGGAAGAAAGACTTTTGTTGAGAAAGAATACTTCGCATTTTAATGTAGAAACAAGGATATCTAGTGGTCATCAGAAAATGTGCTGAAATCTACTTTTTCGAAAAACTGCAAACAGTGATTTTACTCATGTTTTATTTGCTCACTTAAAACGCAGCTTTCGCTTGTTATAAAACCGTGTAGATAATTGTGTAGGATAAGATACCCTTCACATGAGAAAAACAGTATTAATACGAGCACTATTACATCTCCAAACACACAATCAAGTGAACCCAGTAACCATGTCACACTTCACTTCCTCAACATAAAACAAAAATATTGGAACTATAGGCAGCACACATTCTTTATATATTTGTTAACGAATACTTAAACACTACTGTTCTTTGCTAGTCTTGCAAGTAATTGCTTAGTTTCTTCCCAGTTTTGAGGCAAGGTTACTTCCAGAAAGAAAAGTCAAATATTTCAGTGAGTCCATTTTACATCTGCTAGGCCGTACAGCACCCCTGGGCTCATTTCTCTTATATTCAGGTCCATCTGCAGCCACACATCAACAGTTATACAAGAGAAACAGAAGAGTTGCAACATGTGTTGAAGTTCTTCCATAAATCAGTAGTTTAAGTCATGCTGATATTTCATTTTCCTAGCTTTGTACTTAAGATAGTCACACACTCAAAGTGTTTCAGATTTTCCTGCAGAACATCCAAAATATTAAACATTTTCATTTCAGCAGTTACAAAGCCTAAAAAATGCAGGCACTATTATTCAAAATCTTTTGTTTTCAATGCATGCTTATTTATGTACGATATCCATGAGGGCTGCAATGAGAAGCCATGAAGTAAAGTGAAGAAAAGGGAAAGTGTGTGTGTGTGTGAAATCAATACTCCAAGGCATAAAATAATTTTAAAGTCGTCGCATATTCTTGATTATAAGGTAATTCAGCAAGAGGCAGAACACACTCCCGTGCAGGTTATACGATCTTTCACTGTTCCTCTGAAGCTCCCTTTGCCCTGAGCTATCATAACCCAGGCCTTATGTTCCCACTGCCTCCTGTTTTACGGACATTAAAGACAATTCATCCTCTTATGCAAATTACTTTTTAAATACCGCCAGTTACAAATGAAAATCCCAATACCGTAACTAAACACTGCAACCATTCTCTAGCGCAGAAGAAACAGGTATCATTCCGGAGAAGGCAGTCAGAAGGCTCTCCAAAAGATTTTCATTTCACAGCCTGCTGACTGTTCAGCCTCTCATTAATTTCCCAAGCTCTGCGGGAAGGTAAGCTAACTCCAGTCCCCGCAACCCTGCAAGCCTCCTAATGTAACACAGAATATATACTGTCACTCTAAAAAGACTATTAACGTGAAGAATGAGTAAAATCATATCCAGACTCAATCAAGCCAAACAGTGGAGGATGTGGGGTGGGCAGGACACACTTTTGCTCATTCAGTATTTCTCACAAGCCCACGCAGAGCTCTCCAAGACATCAGATGTCTGGAACCTTGCCTTCATTTCTAATCTCACACCACAATTCAACGAACGCTTCCAGCCAACAAACTCACAGGAATGCTTAAAACAGTGGTTCTGCCTTCTTCCTACCCCCATCACTTGTATTCTACTCCTTCCCTCCCCTGTCCAAGCCCAGATGTTCATGTGGCAAGAGTTTTGGGAAGTCATTCCACTAGCTGCAACCTGGGTCATTTCACTATGCATGAACGCTCACGCCTACACAAGAGGCAGGAGCACTGCGGTAGTGAGAACAAGCAGCTGTGGACGAGGGAAGGTCTTCTCCAGCTTGGCACTGCTGCTGAATGCACTCAGCAAACTGCAGGTTCAGTTACAGTTTTGAATGCCAAATATAACATTCAGAAAGACACAGCTAATGGGTAAAGAGAAACTGGTCTGGAGAACAGAAATTCACAGGAAGACCGACGCAAACTTCTCACACACAAATGCAGGCTCTCAGAATAGGCTAGAAATAATGACAGCTGTGCTCCTTCACTGAACATGAAATAGCATTCATCCAGGGTAAACCTCGTCCTTATGCTGAAAACGTTAACTGCTTAGTAAAATCTGTTTAATGTATTTTCACTGAGGCTAGATATTTAGCTGTAAATAAAGGTTTCTTGTTCTTTTTCCCAACACTAATGTGTATTATGAAACTATTTTTCTTCCTCAAAAGAACTTCTGCTGCAGTGTTGCACAACAATTTTCATAACTACATCATGAGAGCCTCTTCTGTTAATAATTTACTACTCAAAACATGCATTGTGGCTTTGAGCCTAACTATTTCCCAACAGGAACCAACTTCAATTTCCATTTTCAGGTCTCTTCTATCAGCAAATTGCCACTTTGACTACTTGGGACTAGACCATCCTTTTAATGTCCTTTGAATGGGTTTGTAAACCAATAAAATATTGGCAGTATAATCAAGCAAACCTCTTTTCTATTCGGTACACTTCTGCAGTGCTAAATCTACGGCAAAGAATCAGATTCTGGTAGCTGGTCTATGCCGTATGTATTCAGCATTCAAAAAATCACAGAAGAATCTTTTGTTTTACTTCAGAAAAGTTAACAGCAACTACCAGTAGCATGTATTTTATGAGTAACAGAAACTACGGCAATTAAACCAGATATCCAACTGCTGAGAAAAACATGTCAGCAGGCTTACAAAAGGACAGCACATACACTTTCAGGCTCTGGCTTTCTCTTTCAGATGTTCTGGGAAGCCAGCTATGCACTGTGCAAGCATTAAAACGCATCCTTTGCCCTTACGTGGAACATCCCACAGGGTATTTTACCAAGGCATAGAAAAGTAAAACAATTCACAAGACCTGCAAAGCTAGGTCCCTGAACCAGTGGTGAGTGAAAACAAACCCTTTGAAAGTATCACAGATTTCCTCTGCTGTAGACACTACCCGTTCTTGCTCTGCTTTAACAATAAATGCCTCTCAAATTCTTGATACAAACAATGTATTTAAAGTCCCTACTCAGCTTATTTTTATTCTTCTTCCACGAAGAAATAATAATTTTCCAATCAAGACTGCCTTATCTGGGATCACAAGCTACTGGAACATCCAAGGTAATCCAGTCCCTGCTGAGGACGACGGCCCAGATGTACCCAAGGGACTCTGCAGGGCACAGAGCTGCAGCGGCTCTGGGCTCTCCAATACTCCAGCTTCTTTACTCATATATAGAGTTCAACATAAGACGTCTTCATTTAGGGCTGCTTCTAAATTAGCAAATCCTATCGGGACCGTGGATGTGGGAAACACTTTACAAAGATGCCTGCAAAGTCTCCGTAGGAGCCAGCCTAAATCTGAGACGAGAAAATTAGCAAGATCCAACCTACGCTCAGCAGAGGCTCTCAGGTGTCCCTTCACCGCTTCCCATGGACACAGTGCCAGGACATCTGAGCAGACTGCACAAAGCTGTTCTGGATCCCCAGAGATTAACAGCTTATATTCTGCCACAAGAAAGCAGCTGCACTGCTTCCACCCCCAGGGCCATCCAGCAATTGGTACAGCTGTGTTCATGTAACACTCATCTAGAGCTAATAAAGCCAGCCGGAACCAAACTCATTGCACGTGAAGGCAGACCTGGTATCTGCAAAAGCCAACGTACAATACAGATAAACTAACTGAAGATAATTCTAAACTTGACTATTTATACATGAAACTTCTCCCTTCACACTCCAGATACAAAAACCCACTCACATCTGAGAGAAGAGCAAGATTTCAGTGCCAAGGCAGAGTATTTATAATGGAAATAGCTCCTCAGCCATAGCTTTCACACAGATAAGTGTAATACACCAAGACATTTAATTTAGAAACCACAAATTTACAGAATAATTTGAGAGCCCTGACAAGGCTTCACTCTGTTCTTTTGATGGGAACTAACTCAGAGACTTTTAAATTTAATATGCCACACAATTCAATACACATCACTCCTCACACCTAGAGAGCGCCACCAGGAACATTTACATGTTTATGTAAGTCTTAATTATGCAGGCATATCTATTTGCAACTCTCACACAATAAACATTACAAATGCAAATCCACAGTGCCCGAAAAAGTGCATTTAACCAATTCTGTGTACAACTTTGGGAAAATAATCGGCCAATTCACACATTAACTTCAAACGATGCACTATGAAGACAAGGCGACACAAACTAGACTATCACTTTAGATAGTTTAAAACTAATCTGTATTTTCTGAATTTAAAACTGCAGGAGTCATTTCTTAAATCAGCTTCTATCAGAAATTTCCTTGAGATTCTTCCCTTTGCCCTGCAGTATCAACAGTATGGCACAATAATTAGAATGATGCAGAGGAAAAAATATTCACAGATCAAAAAGTATTTAAGACACCACCGTACGATTATTTTTAAAACCTCTCAAGTCTCTTGCTTCTTTCCCCTCATCCACATTCATTTTTGGCCACAGTATACTTATAAAATACTCTGCAATGTACGAATTTGGAAGTTTACTGGATATCAGAAGAAATTTGCGGGGAAAAAAATTAAAACAAGTATCAGGAACGTTATTCCAAGACTCAATATGCGTAACTGCTTTAAAGAAAACTCTGGCATACCTGCAATGGTGTGCACGTTCAGGTTTGATACTACAGCACTTTGGACATTTGTAGATCACTTCTCCTGGTTTCAGTTGCAAATTATCCATGTATTCTTTAGTGGCATTTCCTTTGGGTACAGCCCCCTGAAATCATTTCAATTAAAGGAGAGAAAGCTTCTTAAATGGTACGAGAGTGTTTAAAAATACATTATATAGACTTCATACCAGTAATCTCAGGATAGTTGCTGAAATAAGTTCATTTACTCAAAGCTACTTTGCCATAAGTCAGAATAATTTCCAAATGAATAAATTACCTCTGCTTGACCTCAAATTCAGTTCCGCTTTGGCAAGACCCATCTGTGGCCAAGTATTAGCATAACTCTGACAGAATCTGCTGTGATCAGCATACATAAAGTGAAGAGGAAGACGCATCTTTACATACAGATAAGAAGTATTACAGGTACAATATTTGCTGAGAATTTAATCTGAATGAGCACTACTAAAAGAGACGTGCTTTCTTACAGCAGCATATGTTAATTGTTGCAATGTTCAGACATTAGGCCAAGCCATCCACAAAAGTTAAATCAGCAACAACTACTTGAAAGATGTTATTTCATCTCTCCAAACCCAAGATTTAGCCACCTGCCCCACGTACACAAGCTTTTGAGAACCAACAATCATTGAAGGAATTGATGCAGAAGAAAAATAATCCATCAGGAAATTATTTTTTAGTGATCACTTCTCTGAGCTGTTCACCTCAGAGCTGCGTTAGCAGCTGTTTCAACACAATGAGGAAGATGATGATCGGACAGAAATAGTAGGCAAGACTGCTTCTTCCAGTAACAATTTTAATCTAAAGCTTGGCAAGATCAGAATCTAACTTTGGATTAGTAAAAAGAAAATAATGGAAAGTAACACTGCCACCTTGCTTATTTATAGGGTTAAAAGGCCTATCTGTGATAGTCAGTGATTGTGAAATAAACCAGGATGTGAAATATAAATGGAATGGCCTTTCTGTAGCAACTCCTCCAGGCCAGCACTTAAATTCAGACAGGGACAGCCTTCTCCCAGTTGGCTAAAATCATCTGCAACATTCTATAATTATTTCTCATTCAAAAAAAAGCCCAGTAGCAACATCACCAATTTACACAGACACCTTAAGGAAGTTTTTGGGACAGAATTAACAGAGCAGCAGGCACTTCAGATTCAATTGCACAACACCTCTCCAACTAGGCAGAAAGGGTTTTTTTTTTTTGCCTCTTGCCTGGAATAACAATCCTGTGTTTGTATTGCCCGAGACACAGCCCAAGTTCTGCCCCAGCTGAACTCTTTGGCTAAGTGGTGCTTCATCTTTGAGCCAGCTGGCATTTGCAGGGATACAAACTGAAAGAGTTTCTTAAACACTCACGTTGTATTGCTGAAGTGTTTTTTGCAATATGAATGTTCTCATTGAAGTTAATACTTTGGTGTAAACATGATGAATTATCTCAGAGAGAACTCCTAAAGCACAAATTTATCTTGTTCAGGCAACTTTATGCTTATAAAACACATCTCACATTCACCTATTCACCTGTCACTTCGGACAGTAACTTCATGCCATGATTTTAGTATTTTGCTGATAAAAATACACTCATTTTCAAACATATCTTTCATAGTCTCAGGCTGCCACCAATTCCTTTCAATGAAAAATCTGTTTTTATAGTTATAAGAGTAAATTTAATTCACATCTGTTTTGAGGCAGTTTATTCCTTTTTTCCTTGAATCTTTGTTTCTATAACACAGTCATGTCTTCCATGCCGGGAGTCAGCAGGAAAGGAGTGGAGGAAAAAGAAAAAAAAGGTAGTGATTCATTTCAATTTCTACTGTGTTTTATCCATAAAGAACAACATCGCTCTAGAAAGACACACAGTTTTACGAGGACATATTTTGAAGCAATCCATCCTTAAACGATTAACTTTCTTAGCTGTCACAGTCTGTAGAAGTCAACATTTCATCATTGGGTGTGGGTTCTGAAGTAAATCAAAGACCTAGAACACATTAACTACAACACCCTGTTGTTTTTTCTGAACACTCCCATAACTTCTATATACACTGTTACTGTCTCAAAAAATTTGGAGAAAATGGATGTTTTTCCTCTCACCAGATTTATTCCCTAAAAAGAGTACTAGATTTTAATACAAAATCTACAATTTCATCTCTCAAACCTCTGGAATTGAATAGTAAAACTCCTAAGAAATGAGTACTGTCAAGACCACCTACACTGTTGTAATGTGGATGCAACTTAAATCTCCCTTCCCACTGACTCCAAATACCTAAACACAATAATGTATGAATCGTGTAGGACAGTAGTTCTTACTTTATGTCAATATGTGACCGAGGTTTTTCAGCATGTCTACCTCTAAAAGTTCTTTCATGTGCCATAAATGGAAGATACATTTCAAATGATATGACAGGATGAAGCTACAACATCTTATGAAGTTTTGAAAATATATCTGACAAAGAAAAAGTAGGACAGTAAAGACTAAAACTTTATTAGCTTCTTCAGAACCTGGGTTATACTTAGCAAATAAACTGTATTTCTCATGATCCTACCTCTCCCTTATACATTAATCTTATATTGCCTGCTCCTCAAGTTAAAAATTATTTATGGATTCATTAACAAAACAACAGGAGAAGTACAGACATCATCCCTTCTACTTGAGGGTTCTGCATCTAACACTACTTTTCCTAGCAGGAGAAAGCGGATACCACTTCTCCAAATTTCTCTGCAGACGATGAGCTACAGGAAAGAACAATCCAATGTCAAGGAATGATCGCATACTTACTGGATCAGTTAGCATAGTTCTCAGATGTGATGACAAAGCTAGTACTGCCAAGCAGTTAAAGAGAACACCGTTGATCACAGAGTACCAAAAGTCTTTGGAAGGCAGCAACATGACAAAAGTCACTACGAAGTCTGCATAGACAACCAGAAGCCACGTCATTATAGCACAGACCATACCACAGCCATCTCGGATGAACCAAACCCTCTCTGCCATGTCGGCCTCTGAGGAAGATGAATCGTAGCTGTCATTTTCAGCAAGAAGCGGGTGGTGCTCAACATCACGGAATCTGTGCCCTGATGACTGCATGGTTTTCTGGCCTTGCCCTGCAGGAAGCACGGATACCATTATTATGCGTGAGGAAACTGGAAATACAGGTGGCTCTCAGTTTTTATTTCGGTAAGATAAAACATATCCAAGTTCAAAACAGACTACTGAGATATTTTTTCTTGATCAAAACCTGAACAGTTCTATGACTACATAAAGATGAAATATTTCTGTAATCGAAAGATACTTGTTTACAAAATTTAATCAACAACTTTGTAAGCCATTTACCGAGTTTTATAATCCCATAGCTTTTTTTTTTTTCCATCCTGCAACTTCAATGCTTGACAAAGGCATTTTAGAATGGTTTCATTTCCATCTTGGTGTGCCTGTAAATCATTCTTGCCCTTTTGTTAAAAATGTAACCTCTTTCTTTTATCTCAAATTTAAGCCACAAAGTCTTCATTAAATGACAGCTCATGTCTCTTGGAAAATAGCAAATTATGGCACCAGACTGTTCACTATTAATACTGCTCCAGCAACCCAGGGAAGTGCAGGAGGAAAAAACAGAATGGAAATAAGGCTGTTCTAGTACATTGTTCACAACAAAATTCAGAGCAAATAAGAAAAAAAGCTAACTTTGTTGACAAAAGTGCTATTGTGTTGAAAAAAACCCCAAACCTGTTACAAAGTTATATTGTAATGGTCTCAGATCAGACCAAACTTCAGGGAAACAAATGGTGGTGGTTAAATTAGCACGACAATGGATTACATGTATCAGATTTTCAAAGAACACAGTAATTAATTTCATGAAAACTCTTTCAGGGCTTTGTTGTTGTTCCAATGCGAAACAAAAACAAGACTTGAAACCTTAATAGTTTTCATGAAAACAGAATTATTTTCCAGACATGTCTAACAAGCAAAGATAAAAAATGGCAGAACTGAAGTGCTATGAACAAACAGGAGACAAATTAAAGCTTAAACATTATGCATCAAGAATAGCCTGCTACTTTAAAAGTATACCACGTTCTAAAAATCATATTGATTCATGCTATTAAAGGCCATGTCTGAGAGAAACTTGAAAGCATTTATATTGACTGATGACAGTCATGCAGAAATCTCCGTTTTCCCCCCTTATTAATGATAGCCTATATATGACTGTTAGGAATTATGGCACTTCAGTTTACATCCCGAGACCTTGAATATATGCCTTATACACTGAGGCCTCGATAAACATATTCTGCCTAGTAAAGCTTTCTGATTCTTAAATCTTAATGCTAGAACTAGGCAGGAATAATCCAAGAGACTAGATGAAAACAAGTATACGCACATTGCAGTGTAGAAATCCCAAAGTTACAGTTAAAATACTGGGATACTCATAGGAGACAGTTAAGTGTGGGCTGCATTGTGTTTTCTATACACAGGTTGGGGTTTTTTTGTTTGTTTGGGTTTTTTTGGTGGGGTTTTTTTTTTTATTTGGTTTTTTTTTTTTTTTTTTACAAAACAAAAAAGTCACCTCTCCTACCAGAATGCGGCTACTAAGACAGGGATAAAAGCAACCACACACTAGAAAAATACCTTAGAAAAGAATAAACTTCACCTCCCTTAAAAGCAATTCAAACAACTTAACCTAGAGAAGTAAAGGCCCTCTCTTTTGGCTGCTTGAAGTTACTCTAATCTTTCTAAATGTTTACAGTTAAAATTACAATCTATGCCAATTAATTTCAATAGCACTCTGGGATATCAACCACTCCTTGTGGTCAAGACTTGTAAAAGAAAAGTCAAGTTTCATAAAGACTACATAATTAGCAGCTGGAACACAAAGATAATTAGGCAAATTAGCTATTTCATCAAAACCGGGTATATAAAACTTTTAAGAAATATCATTGTCTAACCTTTTCTCTCTCTCATATGCTCTTATTTTCTCTAGCACACAAATTAAATGGAATAAAATTACTGTATTCAATTTGTTTAACTGTATTAAAAACAATCAAGAAATTTTTTAGCACAACAGGAGAAAAGCCCCACGTACCTCACAAATGTTTTGTATGCTATTCTGACATCATGGCCTTCCTTTGGGCTACCCTAGGCTATTCACATAGTCATATCTGATGTAATCTGAAAAGACATCATCAAACTGATTAGTAAAGCACTCTTGCTTCATCAAGAAAACCACAAATAATATACATAGATAGAAGTACTTTGAAATACACTGTATGTACTTGTAGCAAACAAGCTGCCGATCAAGAACAAAAAAACGTTTAGATTAAGCTATCAAAGAACAAACTAAAAAACTTGAAACGGTGTTTCAAGGAACATTATATCTGTCTCGTTCGTTGTTTTTTAAGAAGAGTTGGATATCCAGATTTTAGCATTAAAAACTAATGTATCCAAAGACCTACTTATTTTTCCTGTTTGCCTCTTCTGTATGACTAAGAGATAGACTATGAATAATCTTACTTGATTGTCTTCAGAGCTTACAGCAAGGCTTTTGGTAGCAGATTTCTAATAACAAGCATGCATGCCTACCACTGTTTTTATAACTGTAAGATAAGATAGGAAAAAATTGGTTTAACTCTAATTATTAGACCAAGCTACGGTCAATTTAAAATAAAGAAGCTACTCACTCCAGAATCTGTATGTAAAAGAAAATGACCCACAACTATGCCAAAGGGAATACACACTTAGAAAGTTCTCCTTGCTAGAATTACACCACGTAGGCAAATCATTACCGTATATGACTTATGATATATAAATCAGTATAAGGACTGAAATGCTAGCATAAGCCATTCTAACCATGCTTAATTTTACAATATGAATGTTCCACAATCTTGAATCACATTCCTTCCTTTTCACAAGGATGTAATACTCAAATCCAACACAAACTGTGCAAAGTAGGAGAGCATCAGTAGTTTTTAAAGTGTAGAAGATTTCCTTTTTCGTAATGAAAGAAGAGGAGGAACTTATTTTATTTAGAAAATGAAGTACCTCAAAGCTTGAAAATTTTAGTGGTTAACTTCTGGAAATCACAATGTGGCATTTGGAGCAGGGCTGCAGCACAAAACCTTGAGTTAGATGTCTGTTTGGGGAAGAGAACAGAAGAGGTGTCACCTCAATTTCTAACTGGAAAAGTTAGTGACCACACGCATGCTGCACAGAAAGCGCTGCTGCGCTGGTTTCTGGCAAATTAAGTTGGGACCCCTGTTCTGCACAACAACATTGACTGCCATTGCTGTTCTCTCACCCAGTCCTACTGCTGCAAACTGTGACATCTGTCTGGCAATTAAATCCCCAATACGTGACCAAGGAATATTTTTTTTTGCTTTTATACAGTACAGAATAAAATTACTAGCTTGGAGTAGGAATTTCAAACTTGCATCTGATTAAAGTTGGCTAAAGAAGTACCTAGGTTTATTTCTTCAATTGTTTTATTTTCTAGTATTTAAAATAAGCTTTGTGACATGGAAGCTTCACTTTTTTTTTTCTGGAAGGTTAGTTTAAATTAATATATTTTGAGAGTAATGTAAGGATTCTGACATTTAACAGCCATAGAAAATACTAAGCCACTTACTTCTAAAGGAAAGCTTCTGAAACTAGCTTGTTAGAAAAAAAAATATTCCAAGTACAGCGTTACTGATGGAGTTGTTCAGTATACAATTTCAAATTTTCCCAATTCAAGTGGAATTATACCAATGCAGACTTCCCTTGAAAATTAGAAGCCCCTTATCTTATTTGAAAGAACTCATATATTCTATTACAAGCCTAAAAGGTAATGCAAATGCTTATTATGCATATATAACTGCATGAAGCTAACGACTGATTTCTGTTTTGCTTCATAAATAAGCTTTTATACTTTTGTTAAACAAGTTTTCACAATATTGTGAAATCTACAATCATTAAGTTGGCACTGACATGGCATTTTGAGGAAGCTAAGTAGAAACACACAAGACGACGACAGGTTGAGTGTATCACATTAATTTGCAGTGTCACCCACCCATTCTGTGAGTTGAAGATGACAAGCAATCGAAGACGACATGCTAAGCCTCTGCAGGTGAAATATTAAAGTCAGAGTAATCATTTGAAATTGTTAACAGAGAATTCATCGACAAGACAGGGACACGGTTTGTTCAGTCAGTTCCCTACTCCTAAATGCAATTCTGTGCAAAACTTCAGTGTTTATTGTAGCCTCATCAGTTACGGGTTTACATGGAAGTGCCACCACAGTTCAGCTTTTGCAAGAATAATAGATTTAGTCATTCTCATGTGATCTCTCCCTTCCCTTCCATCTCCTCTGCTTCTCTGTGTTGTTCTCCTCTCCAGCTGCCTACACCATTAGCCCCCACCTTGGTTCCCTTCAAGGGGAAGAGGATCAATGTTTGAAAAGCACTTAGACTTTATGAAGAGCTAAGCATCCCCACTGAGATGCTCACAGCTTTCCTCTAGACTATTAATTTATTCGCTTCAATGTCTGTCCTAACCAAATTTACATTGAGTCTTTGTTGTGTGTTTAAAGCACAAACCTCCAGGACAAAGCACAACACTTTAGTCTCTAATACAAGCAACCCGTTTAAAAATCTTTATCTAGCATTGGAAGATAAAATGAAATTATTCAATGTTTCATGAAAAACGTCACCTATTTGCATACGTCATTGCATTAAACCTAATCTGATGCCATTCTACTCTTTGGTGGTGTTTGAAATTCTCAGATTGAGAATATCTCATCTGACCTGCACTTCATTGCTAATGAAATGCAGGCTCAAAATGCAGATATATTATTGGAATAAAAAGAACTTTTGAAGAAGTTACATAACAAACTCATGATCACTGGAAAGATAGTATTGCAAAATGACTGTGCCTAAGATGTTTTTACCTTTCTAATGGGGCTAAAGAAGATCTACTGCAACAGCAAACCTCCCTTCTCTAAGCTTACTGGAAGAAGGTTACCAAGGGCACTAGGAAGATGAATGACACAATACAGCTATTGTATCACGAGGCCCCTGCACTGTCAATTAAATTTAAAAAAATGGGGTTAAGTACAGTCCTTTTCCCTGTTATTTTTTGAGGATGAAAGGAAAAACATTGTTGTAGGAAAAAATTTAATTCTTTATTATTAATTCTTTATTTCTTTTTTAAACAGATATATAGCTAAGAATTTATATACAGGCTAAAAATCCATCAACTGTCAAAGCTTAAATGTTTTTTGATTGCATTTTCCTTCAAGCTGTACAACGGACAGTTCCTAAGATTCCTCATATTTTAGTTACAACACAGTAAAGAGAATGCTTTTGTTTCAAAATTTCTGATTGCATACTGATAAGTCAATAGTTGTAGGGACACTAACAGATACTGCACACTAGAATAATAATCCTGCAGCGCTTGCATACAATGGATTTAAATCCTACCAAGAAAGCACAGCATCAATAGCAAATCAAAATCACAGAACTGTAGCCTCATTAAAAGGCCACAGTGTAAACATTAACTTCAATAACTGCAAAAATTTTAAGTAAACCAAATGGGCACACCTACTAGTGCATCCAATTCCATGGGCAATTTGGACCATTCACTGCTGACATAAATATCCATCAGGTAATGTCTAGATGTAATCACGCCTAATTTAAGTGAGTAACCTACTTTTTATTACTGATACCTGCAATACAAACTGCAAAGCCGTTTAGTAAGTAAACTGTGGCTTCTTTCAACTTCTCAGTGACTGGTCTAGCAAAGAGCCTCACAGCAAACAAATAAAACTACTCCAATAACTACTTCAACCAGTAAGTGTACTGAAAACCCTTTAGCTCAGCCCCAGCAACAGCCTAACCATAGGCTGTTGTCAGCAACCATAACACGTGTAAGAACTGCTAGAGTAGCAAGTATTCAGAAGAACTAGTCCATCAACTACAACCCCAATTTAGCCCTGCCAGACTCAACTTTTGCTATCTGTAATTACAGAGAGACATGCCCAATTTCAACAATCTGGGGTGTATGTAACACAACGCACACAACTCTGGAAAAGAGCAACTGAAATAGCTTGTGACAGCAACACGATACCACCCCAAAGCGTTATTATCAACTTATCCCCAAACCTATCCCACACTCTCAGTGACACATCTCATCATCTCTCTAAATCCTTGTTGCTTTTGCTCTAACTTAATATATTTTGTACCATATTTATCTCATTAATTTCTTGTTTATGCTTTGTAGCCCTTCTTTGTACTGACCCATATCTGCTCTACTGCAGGCATACAGTGACACTTTACAGCGGAAACACGTAAATAATGTGATGTTGTTTATACACAAACACCTGGCAACAAATTCAAGAGACAATCTTCAGTAAGTGCATATTTAACACAGTCAAGTTTTTAGCTATTGTAATGATTCTCCTTACGCCCATCTCTTACTAAACAGCAAGTGTCAGGCCATAGGAAGACACTGAATTGTTTCTTTTCATGTCTGAAAAGGGGATATGCTTCTTCTAAATAATCTCAGAAAAAAGGGATATAGAAGTACTTAAGTACAAGTATGGATGTCTTACTGGGAAGCTGGTCATCTAACTACTTATGTCCTTATTCCAGTAGCATCTTTATAAACATCTTCAAAACACAGCAAGGAGAATTCAGGGTAAAACAAGTTAGGCAAAGTGAAAGAAAAAAACTACGCGTGTCTTCAGAACACATATTTATAATAAGTATTAAAGAGCTTTGCTATCAGCAATAAACTTGGTATGATTTGCGATATCAAGTCACTTTTCCATAAGTACCAAATAACTCCCGAGATGTTCAGCAAGGTATCTTTTTGGTAACAGATTTTTTCCCCCACAGCTGTGGAAGTCAAAGAAAATATATTTCATGAGACGCTGGTGCCCAGCAAAGGTATACACTATCCGATACACAGAGTTCACTGAGCTACAACAGGAAGGACAGAACACTTCTGGATTAAAGAACAACCTTTACCTGAGAGAAGGACACGAACACAATCTATGTGAGTAATGGCTGCGTTTTATATCTTACCTATTTTGGAATACGGCCACAAACTCAAATTCAGATTAGACTACAGAAAGCTAGATGCTTAAACCAATATCAGTATTGTTATGTGGAAACTGAAAGTTTTACTCATTTGCCAATGTCAACTGGATGCACGGCATTCTACTTTATAGAGTAAAAAATGATACTGTAATCTTTGCATTTATCAATATACTCTATATCCTCACACTCAATTAAAAATAGCTCGGGTATCACATTTACTGATCGCACTGCAATATCAAGCTGGCAAGCACATTTTTCTGTCAGTTAGTATATCCATATCCACACATGATCCTTCCTTCCAGGTGCCAAAAAGTAATGTCATAGATCAAAGCTGAACTATTTTCACTAGCAATTCTCAATACCAATTAAAGGAGCGTTAAAGCTTTTGTTTCAATGGTTCCTCATATCAGACACATGCAAAGCCTCACATTTCCTCTATATTCTTGATCTTCAGCCTTTCAACTGCTACAAAATTCTACCAATTTACTTTTCTTAAAAGTTCTATGTCTTCATAAAAGGCATAAAAAAGAAACCCATCAGACGTATATGACACAAAATATAATGCTTTAGAGCAAAACCGAGGAAGTTTTAGAGAGATGAAAAGTATTATCAATTTCTTTTAGCCACAAAAAGCTTTCAGCTATTTAATTCCAAACTAGAACCACTAAAATTTTACATCAGTTTCATCTACTAATGAATCAGCACGGCTCTACTTTATCTGTAAATTTTCAAAGTCAGAGAGCACCCACTTCAAAAGATCTAATTTAAGCCTGTTAATGTGAACAGTCACAGTGACTTCAACCTAATTACGTCTTCATCAGCGCGAACAATTAGATCGCTGTAATTCAGCATCCTGATACCATTATACAACTGTATATGTAGTATAGAAAATAGTGAATTATTTCCATCAATGATTTCCCAATCTTTTTTTGACGGCACGGATTAGAGACGTGCCGTGCTGTACCAGTCTCCCCCCTCATTTTCCAGAGTGTGAACTGTCTGCATTCCCGCTTCCTGTAAGCGCCGTTCTTCTCTCCTGGAAAGAAGGAAAACTAGCACCACACAAACGAGCCAAACTCCCCACAGCAAGTGCCAGGACGTTACTGGGAAGCGTGGTGTGTCAAATGGCTGATGCTCCCTCAGCTCCTTCCAGCTTCCCACGGCGGCAGATGAGACGCCACAGCACAACTGTGCCGGGGCGCAGGGACCCTTCCACGCACTTGTTTCCATGGCTGCTGATTTATTTTTGTTTAAATAACCCGAAAAGAGGGAGGAGCACAGCCAAGACCTAGAAACACCCCGTTAAGGACGGACACCCAACACCGGCCGGGACGGAGACCGACGGGGCGCCCAGCCCTCGGCCCCGACCTGCCCCAGGAGAGGAGGCTGAGCGCCGCTAACCCTTTCAGCGGGCCACCGGGCCTCCGCGGGCAGGGGAAGGCGGCTGCCCTGAGGGGAACCGGCTGGGTGAGGGGAAGGTGGCCCGGGGTTGGATTTACCTCAGCGGCGGCGGCCCCGCTGCCCTCAGAGCTGCGCCTGGCGCCGTGCCGCCGGCGCGGTGGGGCAAGCCGGGGCCGAGCCCCCGCCACTGGGCTGCCGTCGTCGCCACCGCCACCGTGCCCCGACGCCGGGCGCTCCGCAGAGCCGAGGACTCCCGGAAGCGGGAAGGGCGGAAGCCGGGCGCCCCGCACTGCGCAGGCGCCGCCTCGGGCGGGGCCCGGCCCCGGCCGCGCTGCGCAGGCGCCGGCGGGCGGTGGGAGGGCGAGGGGCCGCGCGCCGCTCTGCGCATGCGCGTCCCCCGGCGGGACGTCCTTGGCGCCGGCGCGCGTGCGTGCGTGCGTGCGTGCGTGCGGCGCGCGCCCTGCGCCGCCTGAGGGCGCGGAGCGGGAGGTGGCAGCCACCTGGTACCCGCCATCTGGTACCCGCATCCTCTCCGGCCGCTGCGGTTACGCGCTTTTCCCCCCTCAGGTTTTTCAAAGAATCACGATTTCAGGCTAAAATGGTACCGATAGGCTTCTGAGGCGGTACCTCAGTCGCGAGGAGCGGCGGTGACGGGCCTGCGGACAGGGCGGCCGCTGCCCCCGGGCGTCAGGATGGGGCAGAGCCCGGGCCTGTCGTCTGGCTCCTTCCATGGGGCAGGCGGCACCTGGGGCACGGGCCTGCCGCCATCCCTTGGGAGGCTTCACTTCCCTGGGGGAGCCGGCACCCCGGGAACCCACCGGCCTCCATCCCTTGGGGAGTCTTCACCACCGGCAGCGCTGCCGTCCGGCAGCAGCACGTCTGCCTGCACCCGAAATCACTGGATACAGGTCCAGATGCTTCTTCATTACGGTCCCTCGTAACTTCCAAGGAGTCGGTCTCAAGAGGGTGATTTGGCAGCTAAGTTGAGAGCCCGTTCTGTGGCCGTTTACTAAGCGCGCCACTGAACGAACCTAGGCTTCAACATCAGTAGTTAAATTAGACAATTTTTAATCTGGCTGAGGGGAAACCTTCTCATTCTCTACAACTACCTGAAAGGGAGTTGTACAGAGATGAGGGTCGGTCTCTTCTCCCAAGGAACAGGCCAAAGGACAACAGGAAACAGCCTCAAGTTGCGCCAGGGGAGGTTTAGATTGGATATTAGGAAAAATTTCTCCACCAAAAGGGTTATCAAGCATTGGAACAGGCTGCCCAGGGGAGTGGTGGAATCGCCGTCCCTGAAGGTATTTAAAAATAAGACAGGTAGACGTGGTGCCTAGTGACATGGCTTAGTGATGGTTTTGTCAGAGTTAGGTTGATGGTTGGACTCGATGCTCTGAAAGGTCCCTTCCAACCAAGACAATTCTGTGATACTACTTCATGATAATCATTCAGTGTATTCCACTGCATATCGGGAAAAGGAGATACCCAGTAGCTTTAAAAACAAAAGGTAAAATAAAAAACCTTGCGGTGTGTGAGCTGAGGGTACGTTTAAAGCACATAAAGGTAAAAAAGCTGAAGGGTGACAAACAAATTAGTGACAGCTCAGGCAGGCTTCCGCACCCTGTTTTTTTCTTGTAGCATGAACACCATCTAGTGGGACACGGGCAGCAAGTGCGTAAGGGTTGTGTATGCTGATAAGCGCAATAAAATACATCTGCCCCCATGTCTGTGTGTGGTTTGGGGTTTTTTTGTTGCATTTCCTTCTGCTTCTGTGCTGAAATAATACGGACCTCAGAAAAGATTGTTTTTTTGTCTAGTCTTCTATTTCCCAACAGCTGGTTTCACACACCAAAAGAAATGGGGTAGCTGATGCCAACGCCTCTGCTACTCAAAAGTATGTCAACACCTATAGATGCAAAATCATAAGAGCTGATCTTTTTCTAAAACTTCCTTCTCCCTCCATGTTTTCCCTTGATATCACTAGTACGTCATTTATTCAGGAATAAAAACGAAATGAAGAAAAGCATTTTTTTCTTGGGTACATATTACAGGGGCACAGTGGTGGTTATAGTGAGCTTAACCCTTAAGAAAATTGAAGCACGTTGCTGTCCTTGCGCTTTTATCTCGGGATGGCAGATATATGACAGTTACCCAGAACTTAGAAAAAAGTTATGTACTGTGTTGGGGTGTTTTTAGCAGTATCAACTCGACAGGACTCTGCATGTTGTCACACCCAGGAGGTTGTACACTTCAGCAGTTCCCACACATGCTTTTATCAGTGACAGCTTCTAATTCAGGGGAAGTTTTGCAATGGATTTCGGTGGAACTGATGTTTAATGACTTGTCACCACACTGTAACTAGTGCGTTTGTCCACTGGATGGTGCATCGCTTATTTCTGCCGCCCTGAGTAGCGTTAGTCATACTGACCATATGACACTGGCAAACAGCCTGCCTCCAGATGCAAATGCAGGGAGGAAACGTGTATAGGCAAAGCACTTATTTGACATTTTTTAAAGAAACATCACATAGAATGTGAAACCAGGAAATTCTCTCCAAGATCTGAGCTTTCTTGGCCATTCTTTCTGGAAGTAGTTCTGAAAATCCAGTTCCATTGGCAGCTCTCTGAGGAGGAGAGGCCATGATGCATTTTTTTTTTTTTCTCTTGGCTTTGATTTCTGCTCAAACACTGCTAGAGAGACTGGCTAGCTTTGCACAGCAAATACAGCCAGGGCTCACTGCAGTGCAAAGATCTGGAGAACCAGCCCGGACCTCAGGGCTACGCTTACTCTGATTTTGCAGGCCCTTGATTCCTGAGGACGTCGCATTTTTTTCTGAGGGAATATAGTCCTAACATACCAATTTCCTTTGCCAGGCAGCTGGATATAAAAGAGGCAGTGCTGTTTAAAACGTTTGCATCGCAATGAGAAGTTTGACAGTCAATACTGCAGATGCTTAAGAGCAAGTTAACAGAAATTCTTAAATTCAGCTTGCTTTGTTCTCTGTATTTTTAGCGCCGTGCAGGTCACAGGTTTCTCATTTCCTCCTGAACTTAAAAACAAATAAAACAGTTGAATATTTTCCTCCCCGCATTTTCACTAAGCGTGTGGAGCAGATCTTAAGACTGTTTTAATATGCACAGCATTGTTTTTTGCCATGCTAAAAACATTACCAGACATGTCAGGACTTTGGTTCTTCTGCGAGTCCTGCTGTTTTGGAACCCATTTCCACAGCAAACAATATTGCCAAGATAAATTGTTTGCCAGAGATAACTTCGAGTCCTCAAACAAATTACCTAAGAAATGTTGAAACATAATGCTGCACGAAGCAAATTGTTTCCATGCTTCCTGTCCTGGTAGGAAGGAACGGAGCTTATCTCTGTTATAGATTCCATAGAGACAGCCACAGTACCTTAACCCATGCGTTGTTTAGACTATGGGAGTTTTTGAATACTTCACATATCAGAGGAAGATACGAAATATTCACGCCCCATTTATCCTGCCCTCAGCAATGCAAATACCGAAATTGAAATCATTTTTATAAGGACTCCCAACAGTTTGGCAAAGGACAGTAGAGCTGCTCGTGGATTGCGTTAGAGAAAAAAGGAAGAGTTTACAAGAATACGTCATTCGCCGTAGGCGCTTACATCTCGAGCAGACTGTTCTGCTGTCGGGGGCTTAATTATGCGCATGTTTGTAAAGTCCCAAAGGTTTCTCATTTGTGTGGATTTTTCCCCATTGAATATTGCTTTGTGTCAATAGCGTGTTTAAATTTTAACTAAAAATAAAAGCTGGCTTTCATAATCCATTCCCTTTGCAGACTTTCTCCGTACTGAGACATATCTGCTGTGCTGCAGGTGCGGGGTGATACTGTTGTGACATGTCTCCTATTTTTGTACCATTTTCAGTCCCTCCACGACACAATCTGAAGAAAATAACCTTTATTAGCTCTCTGGCTCTCTGCCTGCTCTGTGCGGTTAACTTTAAGATGTACCCCTTGGATATTAACCGAAGCAATGGCGATTTACAGAAATAAATTTGTGAACCTTATTGTCTTAATTCTGGTGCCTCCTGCTTTTTAGTTCCTTTCTACCTTTGATTTGATGTGGTCTATGGATAGCAAGAAAGCGATACAGAACAGTTGTGCCCAGTCTCAAAAAAGGGGAACTGTGTAAAAATAAGGAAGCTTTTTAAGAAGAAGGTAAAAGGAACATCTAAGACACTAAAGGCTTCTGAAGCATAGATAGAAACATGATCGTAGAGGCAGAGTAAGTGCACATCGGTATCAGAAAAGATGAGGTAAAAGGCAAAAAGAAGCAGCAGAGCCGAGGAGGTTGTTAAAAACCAGTTGCATTCAAAGAAGAAAATCGAAAGAACCATAAGTACTGATCCGTTACACACAAACCACAGCAGAGGTGGTTATAAAACCAAATCGAGGAACAACTGAGGCAAGGCGTAAAAATGTACAGTAAATGCTTCTTCAAGTAACAGGACGTCTGTTGAAAAGTCCGTAGAGCTAACAGAGTCAAACCACTCAGAAGACAAAAGAAACCAGGGGTTCCAGGAGCCCCGTCTTTCTCTGAAGCGAGATCAGCTACACTTCAACCACTCCTGAGAGGCTGGGTTTATTTTAGTGTAGGGAAATGAGACTAAACGCTTACTAATTGCAAAAGGAATAAAAAGATCTATTGTGCCAGCCAAAAGCCTTCAAAAATATGGGTTCTAGAAATGGTACCTACAAGGGATGCTGAAGGGATGCCCGCTGCAATTTTCCTTTTGGTCCCTTGAATGAAAGGGGCTGCCAAGCCCTTCAGCAGGAGCAAGCGCAGGACCCACTTACCCTGAGCCCAATAAAATAGGGTCAGAAATCTAAAATTGGAACTAGATGATCTTTAAGGTCCCTTCTAACCTGAACCATTCTGTGATTCTATGATTCATTTTTGCCCGGGATCCTAACACAGGCTGAAGGCAGGAGTTAAGCGCTGCTCTTGAACATCATTCCGCCTCCACCACTCACTTCAAACTCTCCTATTCCGTCCACCCTCAGGAAGATCCACATCTCACAGGTCCCGTTGGGACGTTTGGCCAGACGAGCAATCACAAAGGTCTTGTTGGTCTCTGCAAAGCCGGTGAAGTAAACCGAATCCATTCAATGATTCTATGATCCGGATCAAAGAGATGGAAACAGCCACAACCTTCAGCCTCGGGGAAGAGCCACTGACATTGCCCTCATAGCCCCCGGTAGCCCCAGGGGGGAGACCCCAAAACCCACCTCTCCTGCCCCACAACGCTTATCCCGGAGGATTTCCTAGAAAACTTGTCAGTGCCTCTCCAGGGGAACTGCCTGACCCACCCTCTGCGCGCTTCCACGCAGCTGTGTGAACCGCGCGCACAGATCGCGTTTCTCGGGAGAAAAAAAAAAAAAAAAATTAATAATAAAAAAAAAAATTAAAAAAACCAAAAGTAGCAAATGCAACTTCCCAGGGTGACCTCAGCGCGCCGGCAGCCGGGACAAGCCCCTCGCGGAAATGACCGCCACCGGCCCCGGGACACCCCCGTGACCGGCACCGCCGCGGGCTTTGGCCGCAGCCGGCGCCCCGCTCCGCACCCCGCGCCCCGCTCCGCACCGCTCCGCGCCCGGCCATGCCGGGGCTGCTGGCGCTGCTGGCGGCGGCGCTGCTGGCGCTGCTGGGGGCGCGGCGGGCGGCCCCCCCCGGCGCCTGGTGGCCGCTGAAGCGCTGGGTGCTGGGCTGCCTCCTGCTCTTCCACGGCGCCTGCAGGCAGCGGGCGGCCGGCGGAGCCCCCGCAGAGCCGCGGAGGCCGCGACCGCTCCGCCCCGACCCCCACGTGAGTGTCCCGCCGCCCCCCCCCCCCCCCCCCGGCACCCCCCCAAATCCTGGGACCCCCCTTCCCCGGCGATCCCCCTTCCTCGGGAGTCCCTTCCGTGACACCCCTTTCCCTGGCTCCCCTGCATCCCCCATCCCTGGCACCCCCATCTCCCTGCGCTCCTGGGACCCCCCTGTTTCCCTGGGACCCCAGCACCCCTACCCCCCAGTCCCTGGAACCCCCGTCCCCACATTCCCCCACAACACCCGTTCCTTTTGGAGCTGCACCCCCATCCCCAATCCCTGGAACCTCCATCCCCTGGGGCCCCAGCACCCCCATCTCCCTGCACCCCTGGCACCCCCTGTTCCCCTGGGACCCCAGCACCCTTACCCCCCAATCCCTGGAACCCCCATCCCCACGTTCTCCCACAACACCCATTCCTCTTGGAGCCGTACCCCCATGGACCCACACCACCTCCATCTGCAGGACCCCACAAGGACCTGCACCCCTCCCTGCAACCCAGCACCTTGCGGCCCCCCCTGGGACCTGCATCCCTCAGGAACCCCCACCCCCCGCGTCCTGGTGCCTGGCACCCCGGTGCTTGACCCATAACACCTCAGGATCCACATCCTTTTTCCTCTTTCAACACATCCCAGGGAGGGCAGGGTGGGGATGTCGCCTTGGCTGTCCCTTGCAGGGAAAAGGATTTGCCTCTGATCAGGCCAGCTGATATTGGTGGGGAAAAGCAGACACGCTATGGGACACAGAAACCTTTCATTTTAACACACTTGGTGAATTGAATCTAATTTTCCAGGGCGGGGGTACTTGTCTGCTTCATCCCCCTATCTACAACCTGTACCTCGCTTGTGTTCGTGGACCACCCTGCCAAAATACTCCCCGTGCCTGACAGGCAGCTCTGGGTGGGCTTTGCTGCGTTATTTGGGGAGAGGGGGAACCAGGAAGGCTGACGAGATAGGATTTCCCTTGGTTTTCCTTGCCTCATCGAAATTCGTCTTGCAGATGCCAGCTGAGATTTTGGATCCTAAGTCATTTTCTGTGAAAAATGAACTTCTTCCTAACATTTCCCGGAGCCTTCTGGGAATCCTGAAGACATATTTAACAAATGCACTGAGGCTTTTGCTTCGCCTTTTAAAAAAGAAGCTGTTTTCTCTAGCTTTTCCTTTCTGCTAATTAAGCTGCCGCTTAGAGCGTTTTGAAGTGTTTTGCCAATCTCGCCCAAATTTGCTAGGGCAGGAGTGGCACCATCTCCCAAATCAAACTGACATGCAGGGTGCTTTGAGATACAGCCAAGGGCTCTGGGCTTTCCTCTCCGCTCCTCCCAGCAGCAGCGCTGGAGCAACACTTAGAAGGGAGGTCCAGAAACGGACCTGGAAAATACTTCCAGAGATGATGTCCTTGAATTTTTGCGTTGGCATCCAGTAGGCTCGCTTTGTGGGTATTTGCAGATCCCGTGCCCTCAAAATCCCCCCTCGTCTGTATGCATAAAGGGAATAATAATCTGATTTCAGTTTGGGTATTTTTTGCATTTTACGGTGGATAGTTTTTCAGAAGCAGAACGTCATCCGTGCCCAAAAAATGCATACGTAAATATTAATTTCCCCATTCCGACTTTTAAAGTTCTGCACAAGTGCATGAAAATATACATCTGAACGTGAGGTGTGGACTTCGGTGCCTAACGGGTTTTGAGGTTGGAGCTGTACACTGGCCCTACGCCAGCCCAGCTGCTAATCATGTCAGTCAAGTGCTGGGTTTCTTACGGCTTTCTCTCTTTCTCTTCCTTTTTCCTTCTTATTTCTGTTTCCCTTAAGTATAAGTCGTCCTAGATACTAGATAGTCGTCTTAGGTACTTGGATACTAGATGCTGGAGCTAGATGGGGAAACAGCATGTTTGTGGCTCAATTTCTTCTTCTTGAGGACACATTTCATAAGGATTTTGGTCAAAGGAACTTCTCGCTGCAAAATAATCGCCTCAATTCAGGTAATATTTGAGCTCGTCCGTGGCTATCATGCAATAATTACGTTCCGTCTCTAAAACTGCTTCTCATCTGCTCCCTCTCTGCTTTCTCTGATGAGGGAATGGGCAAACGAGAAAGGAAAAATGCTTTTGTGTCAATAAATACCGTGCGTGTTGCATGCCGGATTAACCCCATGCTCTCTGAGGACGTGGACTGTCCTGTCTTGTGAATGAGGTTTCACTGCTGCCAGCAAAACTCTCTGGCTCTTCGCTGGGGTCCCTGCTAGTAAATATAAAAAGTGAAAGTAAAATGTGATTCCTGAGAAAAAAAGCCCATGGAAAACAAAGGATTACTCACCCTCTCCCCCTCCCTTCCTGCCTGCAGCTGGAGCTGAAATCTGTTTCCCTTTCCCTAGGCGCTGGATTCGGTTTACTTCACCGGCTTTGCAGAGACCAACAAGACCTTTGTGATTGCTCGTCTGGCCAAACGTCCCAACGGGACCTGTGAGATGTGGCTCTTCCTGAGGGTGGACGGAATAGGAGAGTTTGAAGTGAGTGGTGGAGGCGGAATGACGTTCAAGAGCAGCGCTTAACTCCTGCCTTCAGCCTGTGTTAGGATCCCGGGCAAAAATGAATCATAGAATCACAGAATGGTTCAGGTTAGAAGGGACCTTAAAGATCATCTAGTTCCAACCCCCTGCCCTGGGCAGGGACACCTCCCACCAGCCCAGGTTGCTCAAAGCCCCATCCAGCCTGGTCTTGAACGCTTCCCGGGATGGGGCATCCACAGCTTCTCTGGACAACCCGTTCCAGTGCCTCACCACCCTCACAGTAAAGAATTTCTTCCTAATATCTAATCTAAATCTCCCCTTTTTCCATGCCCTTGCATGTTCTCTGCATCTTCACTCTCCTAACGGTGCCACATCGGTGCTGTGACTGCAGGCAGTGGTAGAACTGGCCAGATTACTGGTTATGTCTCGTTTTAGGAGTGAGGTGTCTGACACTCATTCCCTTTTTCCCATAATGTGCACAGAACAGAGCATATTTTCTAAAATACATCTTGGGAAGTCTCCCAGGAAGAATTTGAGCATTCTGTCTTTTTGGTGACGTGCAGCACATGGTTAATACGTTACGTTGTGTGGTTATGGGTGATTTTTTTTCCCCTTTTCTAATGAGTGAATACTGTAAAAAGCATTGTGGAATTGGCTCTTTTCAGAGAGAAAGGAAAGCTATTGGAGAGTTGTATGTACATCTGCTTCATTCTTGCTAAAAGGAAGACAGTATTAATCATTATTTTGCCCGTGGATTTTATTTTTTGTTAATAGCTGAATGTAGTAAAGAAGGAGGGAAGATCTGACATAGATCCCTTTGCGATCCACTGACTATCTTTACGTCCACAAATTTGTTTTGCTAAGTAGTTGTGACCAGAAAAAGCAGGAGGTGTCCGATTTGCCGAAAAACAAACCAGGGAAGATTGATTGTAGAAGCGCATGATGCGGTTTTCTAGGAATATTTAGTAAACCAACACTGCTTTGGGGCTTTGTCATTTAGAACTGCCAGCCAAGTTCGGGATCTTCTTAGATCCTTCCCTACAGCAACAGGCGTAAGCTCTCTTTTAGAAAAGCGGCAGCTTTAAGAAACAAGATGTATTTTTCGAAGAGCAGCTGAAGAGTTTTGGGAGCTTGCGTGCACTAGAAATTTAAATCAGTTTAGTCTAAAAATAAATTCACCCACAAAGCCCTGCCCCAGAGCGACAGAGTCACTAACGCAAGGAGCGGAGCTCTTGCAGTGACCTCCCTGCACGCAGCTAATTCAGTTGCGTTATCTGAAACAATCCTGTATTATCTTAGAACGCAGGTGGGTTAGATGCAATTTCCCTTCTCTAATAATCTGATTACGCGAAGCAGGTAGAACTGAAAAACCAGTTCAACCAAACGTTCCCCCTGCAGAGGACCGTCGGAGCAGGAATTCACCCGCGTTGCATCCCCACAATTGTATTAAGCAAATGTTTTCCTTAAATGCCTTTTTAGCACCCACAGCATCCAAACATGATGGTGAGTGATGAATCTGAAGAGATTTGGAGTGCAGGAGGGCTCACTATTGAATACCTGGAGCCCCAAAGTCGCTGGAAAATAAGCTTCGATGGATTACTCAGGTACTGCAGCACCCTGTAGTTTCATTTATCTACACTTCAGATGAAGGGGTTTTGAACACTGTCTGGGAATATATTTAACCGATTTGAACCAAAAGCTATTCGGTAACAATAGCGTGCGTTGATTTTTATGGAATGAAAGTACAGCTAGTAATATCTGTGTCTGGCGTAGGGTTGTAATACAGCATTGCTATTCCACCTTAGCACACAAGAGCCCCATTCTTCTGTGGCGCCTCCTGTTGCGTCCACTTCCAAGCACATAAGAAACATTTTGCTGTTCGTTTGGGAGGGTTACAAAATTGTAGCGCTTTGCCTTACAGGAAAGGAGCCTACCGACAGCAATGGAGTGAAGAGGAAGGCGAACTTGTGCCGGTTAAATTCTCTTTCCAGTAAGACCATTTCACTTTTGCTCCGGGATGTATAGCTGAGTTCATGGATAGAGATTTGGTTCCTGTTTTCAAAGGCTCATGTGCACAAAGTAACGCATGAAGCCCTGCCTCCGCTTTCTGTTTATGGGCTTCTGTGCCTGATGCCTGATACAGACCTTTTGTCTGATAAAAAACGATTTGCTGTCGAAGTAGCACAGCAGTCCTGGAGTAATGCTGCATTTGTGCCTCTGAAGAGACGATGTGAGAGAAAGCAGCACGCTATCGCTTGTGGCTCTGCCCTGCCAGCTTCCCTTCCTGGGTAATCTGTTGGGTCTTTCAGGCCGTCATTGCTCTTCTTGGTTTCCTTTTGTTTGCTGCCTTGAAAAGTCATAACGTATTTCAAATGACAAAAATCAGAATTTTCCAATGATGATGTAACATCCAAAGATTGCCATTGCCAGAGTAGCAAGTGCACAGCTTGGCCTGGTATGACCTGAAAGCTAATAATGTCTCTTATTTTTTTCCCTCTCTTTCCGTAGTTGGGAGAACTTCACAGAAGTCTTTAACTTTAGTGTCGACAGTCACCCCAGCACATTTGCACGTGCTTTTGCCCAGGAACCGTGGACCATCGAGTTCTTCCAGAGGGTCAAAAAGTGAGAGGCGAGATTAATTTCCTCTGGGGTTAATAGTCATTTTTCTGCAGATCTCTTCAGGGTCTGTCGTGTGCTGTTGTAGGTGATTTTAGAAGGTGGGTTTCATTTGAAGTGAGCTAGTAAAGGCCATGGCTCCTGTCAGGTGTCTCCTGGTTTCATTGCTACATCAGACCTGGTTTCATTACTTCATCTAAGGAGGATCCTGCACACAGACGGGGTCTTCCTGATGCGTGGGTGGAGGGACCTGCCCACAGTTTTGGTCTGTAAAACCTTGAGCATTGGGAATATTTCTTATTCTGACTGTATTTCATTGCTAACAACCTGATTTGGGCCGCTTCCAAAGCCGATGGTGCAGGTGTAGCTAAGCAAAGGATCGAACATAATCGTGTGAAAGGAGGGCCAAACTTGGTGTTTCAATTACTACACGAGCTCCGGAGAGCTGAAAAGACGGGAAGAAAAAATGAGTTATCAATAGCGTGTTGTCTAAATACAGGCAGAAGATACGTATACCGAAAGTGTATTGTGCTCGGCGATACCCGCCGACTTCTAAGCAGCGACTGTTTGGCAGTGCAGCACTTTGTCAAACAGCGGGAAATTTTATAGTCTGTCAGGGTGGAAATTTGTCGCCGTTTCATTCTTCAGGTGTCTCAGAGCCATTATTAGCAATAACTGGAAAATGTAGAAGTGGTTGCTAATGTGTAAAATCTGACATAGCCGTGATCCAGATGCTCTGAAATCTCTCCTTCATTTTGGAATATAAGTCTATCAGATTGGCATTGGGGCCGCCTTGATTTTGCCTTGTTGATTTGGCCTCTCCATTTACCCTTTTCTGTCTCCCAGGCAAAGGGAACAACATTTCCGACATGAGCAGTGGGGCCAGTCTGTTGGAGAAATTGAAATAAAAAATCACGAGAAAACGGAACTTTCCCTCAAAGGCGTTCGGAGCCACTCCTACGGTAACAGCACCAGAAACAATTCGCTCCCTCGGCTGCCTTCACTGTAGCTGGTGCTGGCAGGGCAGTGGGACTATAGATTATCCTTAAAAATGACCAATTTCATGACTGGGCACGATGTTAAGACATTTCATAGGAAATACCATTACTGTTTTGGGGACACGCATATGCTTACCATGTTGTGAATTACTGGATATTTCTTTATCCAAAGTTCGGTTCAAGTCGGGTACTAGTTCACTTTTTCCAGCAATGGTGAACTTTAGGTTGGGTGATTTTGCTCTTTTTTTTTTTTGCAGGTATCCGGGACTGGTCTGAGATTTACCGTTACGTCATGATTTTGGCACACTTTGAGGTAGGTATTAACATGCCGATGTGCTACTTGACCATGAAAATGGAGGCATTCCTGAGCTTGTCAGTCCTATTTAAATAACCAGAAATAAGGCACTGGGAGCATCCGCGGTGTGCAATCAGAAGTGCTAACTGGTGCCATCATTAGCACTTATCGGTGTTGGGAGCCTCTCGTGTGTGTAAAAGCTGAGATTTGGCTACACTGGTTGAGCCAACGGTTGTTTTGGTAACTTGAAACTGCTTGTTTTGGCATTTTTAAGAAAAATTAGATAGGCAGCTTTACAGGACATGTTCTCAGTTGCCGCAAATACCCAGCACTTGGCGGAGTTGATGCAGTGCTGATTCACACCCAGTGAGAGCCTGAGGTGCTCGAAGGCATCCTAAGCCTTCGTGACAGCAGTCGGCAGATAATTCTGCCTGCGCTGAGCTCTAATTCTCTGCTTTGCCGTTGTGGCTGTGCCGGAGGAGAGCCAGCGCCGTGGCTGCTGGGAGCGCACAGCCAGGGGAAACGCTGAATGCTGGCCATACAAGCTGGCACGCAACCCCAACAGATGGTCCCGAAGTGGCGTTTCCTTTGCCAACGCAGGCGTGAAGAAATTTAAACTCTCTATTATAGGCAGAATGACAGGAGGTAAGACTGAATTCAGAATAAAAGTTCTTTTGCTGGCCAGCACAAAACCACACCTTGGAAAACCCCACATACGTGCAGATCCAGTAGCTGTTGCGATTTAACATATGCCTGCATACCTTTCAATAAGACTGTGCTTTTGCGCTGTAACGTGTACAATCAGGTAGTAACCTTTCCCTTTTCTTCATCATTATTCGAGCCTTAAAAGGACTGCTGCTCTTCCCCTCCTAATTAAAAGCTGTCTGACTGTTTGCTAAGAAGGAATTAAAGTTTATTGCCAATTGCAGTTTGGAGTCCTCGTACCCTGAGTGTCTGTACATATATAACACCACAGCGTAGGCTTATATTTGCCTCAGAGCAGCCCAAGTGGAGCATGAAGGGATTCGGACTCAAGGATGGAAGAGAAATGAAAAAAAAACCCATGAGATTCTAGTTCCTTCTTACTTAACATTTTTCCTATATGCTGTCCTTGGGCATAGAATAATATAGGTTAGAAGAGATGTCTGATGAAAGTAGGACCAACTTTGACAGGTTGCCCATCAGATTTGAACATGGCTGGCTGACGTCTCTGCAGGTATTGTTTCCCACCTCCTCTTATGCCTGCTTGCTGTGGGCTTTTTCTTGTCCTTAATGTCCTTAACTTGTCCTGCTTTATATTCTTGGGCTCTCTGCAGCCAGAGTTTCATGGAAGACGTATTGAGAAGATTTAAAAGTACGAAGTCATAGCACGCTGCACAACCCGAGTTGTACCTTCTCGGTCAAGCCAGAGTATGATCCGCGCAAAGGAGCCCACAGGAATTAGACTGCTTTTTCTTTATTGCTCTCTTACAGGATGGGACTGCGGCACATTTGACGGTCATTAATATGCCAGCTACCACAACTAAGTGAGTGACCAAGAAAGTTTATGCTGCTAAAAACAAATGTTTTAAAGGTGACAGAAGTTGCTCCGCAGGATGTCCGTATGCACATTCTTGCTTTGAACCTGGTGCAGCCCAATTTCCATCCACATCTTCTTGCTCCCCACTCCCTCCGCCCAATTTTCCATTTGCAATTAGTCACAAGGACAGCTTTTGCCTTCAATTACTTCCTTTCCATTCAGTTTCTGTTTGGCTGATGCAGCTGCCCGTCTTACTGTCCAGATGATTTAGAGCTACAAATTGAGCGCTTCCAGCTATTTAGGAAGGTGTGTCCGTCTGTAATGGGGCATTCCGCAGGGAGCCCTGCCTTGCTGACTGCCGCTCTCCGCATCCAGACGCTCAAAGACCAGCGTTCATGGCCCTCTGACCGAGTGGGACCAAGTGACCTGCCTGTCCCACCACAATCCATCCTGCAAGCTTCATCTTCCCTGCATGCCTGGCTTTCCCCGCCCAGCGCTTGCAATATCCCCCAGTATAACCTTTTTCATTGATTCCTGCTGCTTTCCAGGGATGAAGGCCGTGCTCAGCATTGAGCTCCCCTGGAAGGCCAACGTGCCGGTCCGTTTGAGCTTTGGTTGAACTTTAATTCTGCTCCATTTCTTCCTCCTTCAGCCTCGCTGTAGGTTACGTCTTTTTCCCCGATGGGAGGAAGGCTGGCATTGAGTGGTCCAACGCCTCGCTGGCTGAGATGGCCGATGACGGCGTTATCAAGGATGAATACGGAGTCAGTTTTACTGCTGGTAAGCGACGTGCAGCCCTGTATCTGCTTTCAGCTTTTTGGCACGCAGTTAATTTAGTGGAGGAAAGACTACTCAGTAAAACTCCTTGGAGCAAATTTGAAAGCTAAGCGCATCGTCTGACACCCTGAGAAATTTACTTCTGCGCTTAAAGTTAAGTCATATGTGTGGGGTGTCATCGGTGAAACGGGGGGGTGTGTGTCCACTGCAGGCAGCTGTGTCAGAGGGAGAGTTACAGTTTCTATTTGTGATGACTGTAGCTTATGATAATCCAGATAAATTATGTGATTTTCACTTTTGGGGCATCAAAACGTATGTTATGAGGTGGATTCAGCTGCTCTGGAAATACGGCTTGGTCAAAGATTTTACTTAATTTACAAACCAGACAGGGAAACTATTGCTGCTTAGAAAAGCACGAAAAGAAACCGTATAGAAAAATAATAGATCTTGGGAATTTTGGAGATAAAGTACTGTTGAAGGTTGGAGACTTTCTACCCTTTTTACTCTTACCAAAGGTGGCGAGTACTTCGATGTTTCTGCAGCGCTGGATAAGCAGGCTTGCCCCGCGGTGTATAATGGCCTGACTGGAAGAGGCGTTTTCCACGAGTGCATTGCGGATTTCCAACTAAACGGGTCAACGCAAGGCTGGGGCTTGGTTGAGTTTTATTACAGGTAAAACAATGACAGGCAAGAAGAGGTAAAGAATTCCCATCCTCCTGTATTGACCTATGTGGCTACAGCTCCATAGATATTTGAAGCGTAAATGCACAGATTTTTTTACCGGATGTAAAGAAATGTTGGTCGTTTAATGCTTAATGTGTTTATTAAATTGGCAAACAAGATATATATTATATATATATTAAATCTGTACCTTAAAAGAATGATTATGCAAGCACTTCATACACGAAGACAAACCACGGGCACTTGGTGCAGTTGTTTGTTATATAGGGTTATGCAGGATTTTATATAGATTCCCCATACAGGTTTATGAGTTAGTGGATGGCACATTCTGGAGACTGTCTTAATTAGGCAATCTGTCATGTTATAAAAATACTGAGTCCTCTGCCCCGAACAGCAGGCTAACCGCTTAGAGGGTGAAATTTGCTCACACAAGTATTTGTCAGACTAGAGCACAGAACAGATAAATGATCAGAAAATCAACACAGGAATGCCTCTTCTAGCGGAAAGGATTACATCCACAAAATATGTGCTTCTCGGTGAATTGCTGTTTCTCCTGCCACGTGATTATCACAGTCTTTTCCTGGAGCCTTTTCCCTATTGAGTCTTTTCTCTCATGAAAAAAAAAAAAGGCAAGTTTGGTTGTTTACATTTAGTTTGCCTTTTTAAATAAACACTAATTCTTGGCGGCCGGAGGAAACGCCATAGGTGACTTAGTGCTTAGAGATACAACTTCGCGATGGTTTTTATCAGAGTTAGGTTGATGGTTGGACTAGATGATCTGAAAGGTCCTTTCCAACCTCAGCGATTCTGTGATTCTATGACTTCCAGAAGACTGAGAACTCAGCTTCTTCTGAAAACCAGACACATTTAAAGCGCATCAAATAGGCCACTAAACCCCGAAATGCCCGCTGGTTGAAATTGAAAGCCGTGGCCTGTAGCTGCTGCCCGGTACCTGCTCCACTCCCTTCACTGGCTGTCAAAACCTGCATGGTGGAGGAAATGACCCAGCCCAGAAAGTCTCTGCTAAAACCCAAACAAGGCACCCTCGGCAAGTCCGGACAGCCCTGGACATTTCTAGATCCGCCCCAGTAAGGCTTAATTTGGCAATGCCGACAAAATTCCCCTAGGCTCCCAACTCGTGTCTGCTTCCAACTCAAAACCATGTTAGAAATTAAAGGGCGGGTGTCTGGTTCTTCCCCCTCGCCGCAGAACGCCAGCTCAGCCTCGCTGCTCTTCTTGCAGGGACGAAGCCGCCCAGCTGGTTCCGAATTTGCAGCTTGGTTCAAAAGCCGAAGGACCCAACCATTCTTCTTGGAGCCCTGTGGCTGATGGCTCTCCCCCGTGAGCGTTTGCAAGCTTGTCCCAGCGACGTAAGAAAGCAGCTTTCAATAAATAAATAAATAAATAAAAAGTCATTCTCTGCAAAGTGCACAGTTTTGGGTGTGGAACTCATTGTCACAGGATGCTGCGGGGGTCAAGGGTATAAAAGGATGTGGAGAGAAATGAGAGACACTGGTGGTTGGTAACCGTGATGGTCTGGAGGCGATTTAAAGGAAACCTGAACAGTTGATTGCAGGAGGACTGGACTAGGAGGGATCGCTCTACGCTCTGTCTTTCGGTATTTTTCCTAAACTGCTAGCTGCTCCCCACCATGAAGACCAGGACACGGGGTGACGTGGATCTCTGGCCCAATTTAGCAGTTCCTCTGTTCTTTCAGATCTGTTTTTGAAATAAAAGCTCTATCTTTCTGAACTCTCTGGTTGTTATAGTCATTAAAACATGGGAAAAAGCTATTACAGGAGACTACAGTGATTTGATAGTCTTGTCTATAACTGTATGAGAGCTGAACTGGAAGAAGTAGGAGAAAGCACAACTCAATGAGGTGTCCTCTAGGAACAGCGTTAATGGCCAATGAAATAAGTGATACAAACACATTTTTCCCTTGTCCGAAGCAAAGCCAGGATCTGGCAGTCCGATTTAGAAGATGTTCTGAATTTCTCATCATTCACTTGCATTTAGATGCCATATTAATCACAACGTCCGTTAGTCACTGATAGCTGCTGGCCCAAGGTAACCTATAGTGCGTTCCCTGCCCAGATGCCATTAAGTACTGAAAATTAAACTTACTTAAGATATGTCAAGAAAAAAAAGTTATGTGGAAGATCTGGACAGAAGGAATTAAGGAAAGATGCCTCACTCTGTATGCCAGGCAGCAATGCTGTGCAACTGCTGGGAGCATCATAAGGATAAGGATCATAAGGATCATAAGGGCCTACAAGAAAGCTGGGGAGGGACTTTTTAGGATGTCGGGTAATGGTAGGACTGGAGGGAATGGATTAAAGCTAGAGATGGGTCGATTCAGACTGGACGTTAGGAAGAAGTTCTTCACCGTGAGGGTGGTGAGACACTGGAACAGGTTGAAGGTGTTCAAAGCCAGGCTGGACGGGGCTTTGAGCAACCTGGTCTAGTGGGAGGTGTCCCTGCCCAGGGCAGGGGGGTTGGAACTAGATGGTGTTTAAGGTCCCTTCCAACCCAAACCATTCTATGATTTTGTGATTCTAAGATATGTTATAATAGTACCTCTACCCCATTTAAGAAAGTAATGGAATCTGGGTGCACATATATATATATATATTTATAATCTCTGCTTAGGTTGATTCTGGAGGACAATTTAACAGACTTTAAAGAAGACTTTCTCCTTTCTGAGATAGTTCTTACACTTATTACTATTACAGCGTTACATGCAGAATAGGTGCGTGAATGTAAAATTATTCACCCCATATGTATCACAGGAATGACTGCCTGTCCAAATTTGGGATGCGTTACTGAACAAGGCTGGGATGATGCAAGCAACAGCCTGATGCGATACAATGGGCTGATTTTGTCAGCAGTCTCTTTGGCAGCCGTGCGGTAGGGTAGAGAGATTCCCACTCCCTGATTTATAACGTTGTCCCTGTTCGGCATTTGCGCCTGCGAGCTGTGCCCCACCGAACGCACAGGTTTGGGGTGCAAGCGCCGTGCCCCCCCTTGCACCCCAAACCATCGGCTGTGTGTGCGAAGCAGACTTAGGATTGCATTTCTTTTGGGATAGTCATTGACTCGGAGCTTTGGATTTTAGCCGGGCTTCTCCTATAAATACTTCTTTAGTTACAGTGGATTAAGAAACGCATTCTTGTGAGCCTTGCACAAGTTTAAAGATGTCTTAAATCTGCCTGAGCGCTGGAAGTCTCAATGCAGCGAAACGGGGAGCTTCTAAATTACTTGAGACAATGGTACTTTGACAGAAGGGAAAGCCTTATGCCTCTTTTTACACATAAGAAATCAGTCAAATAGGTAATTTTAGAAAGGTTAGAGAAACAGCGGCATTCTGCATCACAGTTTGTTCCTCCTAAGTATGTAGCTTGTCTTGCTATGATCTCAGGAACATCTGTTCCTTTTTTCTGTGGAGTTTTTGTCATCTCTCTCTTTCCTTTTTTCTTTTTTTTTCTTGAAGACCAAAACATTAACATTTAGAAAAAAGGAACATACAGGCACATCATGAGCAAAGTCTTTGGAGGTGTGCGCTTCTGTTGGATAACGGAGATAAGGAGAAGGACTGTTAGTTATTACTCTGGAGCGGTAGTTCGGGAAATTGCTGTAAAAAAATTCCCTGTCCAGGCCAAAAATTAAAAATCCATCCCATCGAGGAAGGTATTGGTCTGGCTGTTTCTGATTTGCAGAAGCTGGGCTGCAACTAAGGATACTGGGGGGCAAATGGTAGGTATCTCCCCCGAATCGTAGTCTCTGAAGTTCACGTTTCTGCAGCGGAGGAGGCAGAGGAGGATGATGCAGCCTTCATCGCCCTGCTTTTGTCCTCTTTACTTGTTTCTTTTGGTACCAGCGGATGGAGAAATAGAGCACTCCTGAGTTCAGTTTGGAAAAGTTCACGCAGGGTACAGAAAATGATTAATAAAGTTTTGAGCTGGCAGGTTTATTTGCCAGGTGATGAACTACTGGTACAGTATTTCAGCTTGAAGGACTGAAAAATTGACTGTCGGGGGTTTTCTCCCTGGATTTCAAATTAGTTTATAGCGAGCTTGTGTCCAGGACACATGGAATAACTTATTTAATTTAAAATAAATCTACCAAGCACCACGCTTTGACCATATGAAGTGGTCCTTCTCTTGCGGCTCCTTTCTCGGTGGAAAAATCCATCTTGGGAAATGCTTCTGCAGCCCAAAAGCATTAATTTTGAGCAAAAAAAAAAAAAAAAAGCAGTAAATGGAGGTAAGTCCTGGCCAGAAATGAAATGTAGCATATGATCTGCTCTCGTCCGGCATGAAGGGAGGCAGCTGGAGCCTTGTCGGGATGAGCTGCTTTCCAGCATCTGCGTTTTGCACGTCTGGGAGGAACTGAACACCTGTAATTCCTGCTGCTGTCAATGGGCCAGCGCCTGACGCGGCAAAATACTCGCAAAAAAATACTTGCACGTCCCACTGGAGCTCACATGCATGTTGAATTTCAAGATTCAGGCACTTATAAAGAGGTCACTTAAAGGCTGTCAGCCCCAAACTAAGCATTTCCCATCAATCTGGCCTTGGCTACTGATGTCTAGAATGGTAAATATTTCACTAGGCTTATTTATTCTCCTTCCTTTTTGCAATCTTTCATGTATTCATAGTAGAGATGTAAAGGCCATTTTCAGTGACGTTGTATTTCACTGGTAGAAAGAAAGGAAGAAAAAAAATCTTTTTCTGTTCGGATTTATGTTCTAGCTTTACAGTCGGTGAAGCGAAGTGTAGCCCAGGGAGTTCTGTAATCTATCAAAAAACAAAAATGCGCTGTATGGCTGAATTATCCCTGCAAAGCAACCAATTATTTCAAAAGTAGACTTTTCCCTCCATAAGAACAAACTCAGCAGCCAAATGACTCAAAGACATTCCAGACAAAATGACTGATAACCACCCACTCCCTTCTCCCATTTACTGGAACCCCGACGGCCTCACGCTCCCTCTTGTTTACCATAAAAAGCCACAGCAGTCTTTCTCCGTCCAAAATTGCTCTTCCCTAAACAGTGGCTCTTTAATTCTTGCTGCTCTCCCAACATACTTGGGCTCAGAGCTCAGGTGTCTGAAGCAGGGCCTCCAAAGGGATCTGCTCTGGGGGGCTTTTTGGGTCCTGCCCCCCGGTTTTGAGCTATTTTCCTTTCCTGGTTGAGACTGTAATTAGTTACAGCATTGATTTTTGCTTTTATTCAGCACAAAAAACTTTACTAAAAACATAGTGCAAGTGAAGTTCATTCTAATCTGGCCATAAAATTTTACGAGGGATGTAAATCAAAGGGAGGAGTGGCAGCTAATGCTCTGGAACAGTTGAGCCCTGTTCGAGTTTTCTCAACAGAGTTAAATCCCTCCAGGAGCAATTAGCCTAACAAGCTGTTTGGTCCACTTTTAAATAACATCACCGACGGAGACGTCTGGAGGTGTCTGCTCTGTGCATAGGAGACTTTCTAAATATGCTGAGTGGTGAGTGGCTTTTTTTTCCTTAATCCGCAGCAGTGGGGTGGAGATGCATATCTGACATGTCCCAGCAGCTTCACTCACATATTTATCATGTTTTCCAGGAAAGATAAGAGAGGGGAAAGTAGGAGTGCCATGCTCTTCTGGTGTGTCCTACATTGCCTGGTAGCTGTGCATGGAACAGCATGTCCTAAGCGCTGAACGCAAATGCTTTGGCCAAAGTACTGTAGAAATGGCCCTGTGCACGATAGACCTGGAATTGTTCGTAGCTGAAGTCCTTGTCGCAGCCCCTGTGAGAGCTGAGACTGGAGAGGGACTTCTGGTTGCTGTAGGTGTTAGAAATGTGATTTGCAGAAGGAGGTCCATCAGATGCCATTTGAGCAAGGAGATGTTGCCAGGAGTGAGGGTCTGAGTGCAGCCCATGGCTGTGCCAGTCCTGGAGGGCTGGGGCATGGGGGAGTGAAGTTCTGCCTCTGCAGAGTAGTATCTTTTCTGATCGTATTTGTTGGAGGGACTTCAACAAGGTGGAGACTTCTTTGGCATGTGACCAAGTGACTTTGGTTTCTGTATTCAGGCGCCTCTTGGCATATTTGGCCCCATGACCTCAGCTAACACTAACAAGAAGGCCTCATTTTTGCCTTCTGCTTGAGAGCTGGCCTTCGTTTTCCCACCTGGCCCGCTGGCTTGAAGTGTCGTCTTCGTTTTTTTTTTAATTATCATCTGTTTGTCTTTTCTTTTTCTAAAATGCGTTGTAAATTTCTAGCCTTTGTGCTCTTATGATTATGCAGCACGTAGAGAGCTTACCCCATAAAACTGGCTTTGTGAAATGCTATTTAGAAGTTTTCAATTGCAAGGACAAATAACTGCCCATATCGCTTCAAAGTTCGACTTTTCAAAATGGGGCTGAAAGGGGGCCTTAGGCAATCTCTGCCAAAGCACGAACCCCACCATTGCTGAAATAAACACCCACACAAGGAGAAAACAGCACTGGGTAATTACGGTAGCCTTGAGGTGGTGCCTTTAACCATAAAAAATGGAGACTTTCTCAAGAAAATAAACCTCAGCACAGATGCTGCCTTGGTTTCAACCCTCATATGACTCCGTCGTTTGAGTTTGTTCACCAAACCCAGCAAATTCTCATGTGTCAGGAGGCAGGAAAAGTTTTGGATGAGAGGAAGAAAAGGATGGGAAAAAGATGAAAGGCCTTTGGTCTCATCCTGTTTGCACCTTGAAGGGACAGATCGGTGTTCTGCATATTCCAGCACAGAAAAATGTGCTGTTGTGGGCAACTAAATACGCTGATATCTGGGTGCAAGTGAAAACGGCAATTATCTCTCTCAGAAGATGTTCTACCATAAAATCTAAGTTGGTTGAGGCCAGGTTTGGTCAGGTCCTGTGGCAAGGGGCTAAGATACAACACATCCAGGCGGGACTATGCAGCTCAACACCGGTAGGATAAAAATTGGCCTGCCCAGAAAGCCCAGCGAGCCGAGGTGCCAGGGTGGGGCCCAGAGCAACGTCGTGGTTGAAGGCGTGGTGCCAAGCACACGCCTCTGGTGACATCTGCCATATTGTGTGTGTATCTATAAACAGGGAAAAAGCGACCATGAGGACATCTGGGACCTGACTTACACCTTTGTGCAGGTCAAAAATTCTATTCATATTTTTTCTCCACTCTTATGTTCGTGAAAGTTGTAACTATTCAGGCAAGGAGACAATAATGATATTTCTTATGCCCATCACCCCTTTCCCTTGGAAATTGCAATTTTTCCCTCCTGCAAAATGACCCAAATTTTGCATAGTCGATACATTTTGATTAACTTTTTAAACCTTCCTTTTGGATGAAGCGCAGGAAATTCCACTGTTTGTCGTTTTTGTTGTCAATCCTAAATGTCATAGAATCATAGAATCATAGAATCTTCATGGTTGGAAAGGACCTTTGAGATCATTGAGTCCAACCATACACAGGCACACACAAAACCAAAAAAACCCGAAAACACCCCCCCCCCCCCCGGCCCCCAACAACCTACAATCTCCACCCTCCAGAGCATGCCCTTCAAGTAAGGGCTGGATAATCAGTTGGTAAGGAATTAAAAAAAAAAATAATTACAGGCCCCCCAAGTTTATGAATATTTAATAGCGTTTTGCAGAGGTGAGGAGTGGGAAAAGCTCTGAGGTTACACAATGTGCCGTGCTGCTGGTTGTCTTCACTAAAGCATCCAGATCTCAATGTTTCCTTTCCCAGTCTTGTTTCTGCTGTTATTGTAAGGCATGTAGGCTTCTACCACATGTTTATAAGCTGATAAAACCATAATGTCAGGAATGTTTTCCTTCCTCTATTAGATTAACAAAATAAGTGACTTTTCAGATACAGGCCTGTTTACCATACTCCACACCGAAACAATAGTTGTGAATAGGTGTCGTAACTCGCGGAGAGGTGAGAAAATAAGAGCTGCTCAGCGTAAACGCCGACGTAAGATGAATCTGTGCATCTCAGTGCTGATGAGAAACGTTCTGCTCTCCTGACATGCTCTCCTCGCAGGACCCCCGGTGTCGCACCGCTGCTTTGCCGGGCTGGCAACCCTCAGCTGTGACAGGAGGGGTGACATAACGTTCAGTCCAAATATCTAAGAATTAAGTCCCATCAGGCATGACTGAGTCCTTCTGCAGCCACTCTTGAGCAATTCATAACTGTATGTGTCAGGCGGCTTTCTGACGACGCGGGGTTTGACTCCCATTAAGACAAAACAGCCACACAAAAGACTTTTCATAATGAAGAAGGACTATTATAAATGATCTGTAATGAGATTTTCCCGAAGCCATAAATATACTCCTTTTGGTCTCTCGTGCACTTAACACAGCCGTGTGTTGTGTGAGGCTTTCAGAACAAACACCGACATAGAGAACTTTTGGGGATGGGGAAGAGCCTTGAGCCATCAGAGCCAATTACACTAAACTCCCAAAATACATAAAGCATTTCATCAAGGGAGATCAAAGTGCCTTTCATGGGAAGGAAGAGCTACGGTCTGTCTTTTCCCCATGGGAAAACTCTGGGGAAGAAATTGTCTGGCCAACTCTATAGCAGCATTTTTTAAATGTTAACCCGAGAGTTTACATTCGTCGCAGCTTCCCACACGCCCTTCCAGCCTCTTGTGAGCTCTGCCCAGACCTACAGCAGCCTTTACGCATTTTGGGGTGGGACATGGAGCAGACGAGATGAAGAAAAGAAGGGGGGGAAGTCTGCAAAAGAAACAAAATGCAGTCAAAACCATGAACAAAACATGTCAGCATCCGCTGGAGATACCTGGGGTGTGTTGCACCACATAAATGCTGTGCAGTCACCTCCAGTAAAAGGGCTGAGGAAATATTTTTGCAGTTGCGTTGCCCGCTATTGGTTGGAAATTGTTGCTTTGGACTGTGAAGAGCCCAATGGCTACAAAGAATCCACAGTTTTAATATATCTTATGAATATACCATGATGGTAATACCAAGGTTTTTCCTTCAAATCACTGCTAGTCTTTGGGTTCCATAGTGATGACTGGATCAGCTCAAGCAGCACAGTTAGCATCATCTGGATATTTAGTGGAGCACCTTGGTCCTGGATAATCTGGCAATCTGGAAATGGTGGAAAAGCACTGAAATGGGTGATGATTAGCTCAGTTATCCCTCACCTTAATCAACTGTGTATAAAATGTTCCTTAAACTTTATTTCCGTGTTGTCCCATTTGTCTCGGGGAGAAAAGGACGCAGTGGCAAAGCATACAGAGGAAGTCCTGCTCTACACACGAACAAGGAGGCGTGGAGTCAGGCTCACAAGAAGACTGAGGGTCTGCATTCGCATTTATGATCTCTAAAACACAGTAGTTTCCCATGGACAAACCAGCCCTGATATTACCAGAATACTAAACGTTTCCGCTGTGATCGGGAAAGTGAACACTAATTAGGTTGATGGGCTTCATCAGGCTAAAACATCTGGTTCTTCCATTGTTCCACCTTTTGTTGAGTTTCCTTCACCAGGACTAGTCTGGGCTGAACTCTCAGGACACTCGTTTTGCTCTAATAAACATGCAGGAGTAACTGACGGGCACCTAGTGAAGTCCAGCGCTTTGCTGTGCCCAGTCTCTGCTGACTAAGAGGACTGGAAGTGGGAAGTGGTTATGGAGTTTGGTTTCATCTCTTGGATCCTGAATTTGGCCATCACTAAGTCCTTGAAAGGCTCATGTAGCATTTGGGAAGCGCTGGAACACAGAGAAGCTCTGCTGATGTTTGAGGCTCTTCTGGAATGGGTATAAGCTGGTTAATGAAGACCCATTTCCAGCCATCTCTTTCTCCCTCAGGCTTTCTCAGCTTCATTGACGGGCTGTGATTCTCCACCCTCTTTTACATGGACTTGTCTGACTCCGTCTCAAGGGAAAAATATCAAATCATGACACGGAAACTCTTCTCTGCGTTTATTTTATTCAAATCCTTCATCACTCACACCAGAAATCTGGTTTAAATGCTATTTGTTATCATTACTGAGCAATATTTCATAGAAAACGATAAAGTTTATGGCACTTCATTAGTTCAAACTGACTGAGAACCCGGGGCAATTTTGTGCAAATACATGGACAAACTTGTGCCAGGGGCAGGAAGGCACCCGGGTGTGTTCATTGCCTTCCACGTTAGCTGGAGTTGTGTTGACACAGACACTCCTGGTGGAAAGCTCCTCTGCGTCTACGGGCGATGCAGTCCCAGAGGAGAGCATCCCCCCGGCCGCCTCTTTGCTCGCTTCGCGTTGCTGCTTTCTCCTTTCGTGAGTTCGGGATGGTTTTGCTGCCTCTCCCCCCTCAGTCTGCTGGGACTTGCACTTCCAATTTGCCTTCTCGAACGACTCCAGAGGGTGTTTCCGGGAGGACCTTGTCTCTTGAATTTGTTTCCCCTGTCTGATTCACAGAGCCTGAGCTTGTTTGATCTCCCAGGGCCGGCATTTCCAGCAGCTCCCTGGGGCTCCATGAAAGGGGAGTAAGGAAGAAGAGTTCACATATGCTACACAGAAATCTCCATATTTTAAAGGGTATCCTGTATCTCCGCTGGAACATTTTTAATGGTCCACAAATCAGGGGGAGGGGGGGAAAAAGTTGAAAACCACACTTAAGGCATTCATTGTTCAAAGCCCCGATCTTCTGGGGGCCGCCGTCTTCATGAAGGCTCCATGGGGCCGCGATCTGAGGAAGTCTGTGCTGAGATCCGACTCGGAGACCCCGCTTGCCCGGGGCTGGGTGGGGGCGCCGAGCCCACGCTCTCAGGCACACGGTGTTTATCTTTCAGGGATATGTTTCCATTTGTGGTAAAGAAAGCAAGAGAAACGCTTTACAAGGAAGAGCATGCAAAGGTATTAGCCATGGAGATTTATGCCCTGCTCATGACAGCCGATGGGGGTTTGGTGAAACGTGTGTTCGAATAGGTAAAGACTGATTTTATTCCCCTTGAAAACTCCTAGAGCAGGATTCTGCTTTCCTTGTGACACCCTCTGATGAGACCCGACAGTTACCACAGCTGGCCAAGACAAAAATTGTTCTTGGGGTTTTCAGGAGTGCTTGGTAAAATCGGGGCTAATTCAACATGTTGCAGCTTCTGTCTTCCCTTCGGTTTTCCCTTCGCGCCATCCGTGAATCCACTGTGACTAACACAGGAAAACGAACAGCTCCAAAAATAAAGTCTGCTGTGAACTTCTTAATATGTGTCTTCTGCTTTAGTCTTTGGTGGTAAGAGGAATCACCAGGTGCTGAGAATGCTCCAGCTCTTCAGCAAGGAGATACATTTTGTGGGAATTATATAAATATATATATATGTATAGGCTGGGGTTTGTTCTTACCGGACTGAGAAGAGCAGTTACGTAGGCTGAAGAAACGATATCCCATAGGAAGCAAATGATGGGACTGGCCAACAATTTGCAACTTATCGTTTAGACAAACGGAAAGAAACAAAATCTTTTCTTGTGAGACCGAGAGAATAGATTCTCCAAATGTGTCCGCTGTCATCTATAATTACTTTCAGCATATGTTTGTTTTGCAAAGTCTTCTTGGGGTGGGATTTACATATAAAAGCATTTGTGCACTAAACATTTGGTAATTTTGCTGCTTCCTGGTCAGTAACTGACTAAAGCAGAAATAGTTGGTAATTATAAACCAAAGCATAATTTCATTTGATTTCTGAACGTTCTGAATCAAAAGGTACTTTCTATAACCATTTTGCAAGCATAGAACAAATATTTGTAAGGAGGTTCAAAATCGATATTAATGTTTCAATAACAAAGTTGTGCAAACTCTTAAGAATGTTTACAATCTAGAAAGGTCAACAGCTTGTAGGGAATTCCCATTATTTCAGCAGAGAAATTGCTAAGGTAACCGCTCGTTTGCTAAGATAGCATCTTTTGCAAATATCCTCCAGCATAGGAGAGGTCTCCAGTTAAAACCATTAAAAAAGGACTTGACACTTTCCCCATCCCCCCTCCAGCTTGCAGTGCCAGCCGTGCTACCGTTGACTGACCTCTTGTTTGGTACTAGATAAGATGTTTTCACAAGGAAAAGTATCTTTTCCCCTGTTTATCTACAGGATAAGCAAGAAATACTTGCCCTTTGCCTTAGCTGCTCTCGTAAGCCATGGACTAATCTATCTTTTTAATGCCCAGGGAGAGCATGGATGCAACCACAAATGACTTCTTTCTCCCCTTTGGAGACATTTGCCCACTCCTGCAGACGCCCTGTCCATCCTCCTCCTCCTCCTGGCTGAGGAAGGCCAAAACGTGCCAGATCCAGAGGGGGCACGCATGGGGGTCCCCATGAGCTGGACGTGAGCATCCAAACATCCGTCTGATTTCAAAGGAGGAGAAGAGCAATCCATGGAAATATTCTGTGATTATACAGGGCTCTAGAGACCTCTCGTGGACAAACACACTTGTTTCCATCACGCCACATGTTTGCGTTAGGGATAGGCTGCGTTTCTTTCCCAAGCCTTAACCCAGTTTGGTATTATTAGTGGTCCATGGTGCCGCAAAGGCTGATTCTGATCCTACGGTGATGATTAAGCAAACAACGTTTTGAATATTTTTAATTGACTTTCTCACTTTGCCTTGTTCTGCAGTTTGTTTTTATGCTATAAAAAATACAAATTGTATTCTCAAGTGGTATATGGCAGTGAATATCATTCACATTCACGTAGCTGCCTTATGGCTCTTGACCAAAAGGGGTTTGGTTTTTCTTAATATTTTAACTTGTTAGGCAATATAGATGCTAGAGGAGGAACAACAAAACCAGTAACAGTGAGTTTTATTCCTGTGTATTTCTTGTTGAACATAAATTATTTGAAAAGTGGTATTTTTTCTCATCCTAAAAACCTATCAAGATTCATCGATTTTATTGACTCTTTTCCCCCCTATTTTGTATTGACAATTTTTTCCTCTGTCACAAAGCAGAGAATTGCCATCAATTAGAGAGAAATCTGGAGGTTACCGAGCATTTCTCAGGCTGGTGGGAGGTATGGAATGGTTGAAAAACACCATTCTTAAACAAGAAATAAATCAGTGATTGAGTTTTTATTTACCGATGAAAAAAAATTCAAAATTTTTCCCTGAGAAATGCGTGAACCTGGTTGGGTCCAGGCCCCGGGAGGTGCCTCCTAGGAGACAAGTGTCATACCAAAATCCATATGTTTCTACCCATCTGCCAGCGCAGGGATAACTTGCTTTTTCTCCAGAGATTATTCGATTTTTTCCATGATCCGCCTCATTTTCCAGTTCCATCCTTTCCTCGCTTAGGTGAATTATTGGTGACCCCTGATGTTTTCACTTAACGAAAAGCATAAGGAGAAATGGCTGTTTCCTTCACTGCCCTGGCGTTGCGTGGAAGTGCCATAAAATCAAAGGCAGACTAAAAGTTTTCTATTAAGGGGATATAATTAAAGAGCGCGCCCAGTTCTCAGTGCTTATCTTCAGCCTCTGTGAGCAGCCCACTGCGTGGAAGTCAAAGGCAAGGTAATTTTTCTTTTTAATATTGCAATAACTCCAAGCTGTTTCAAGAGAAAAATCTGCTGACAATTTTGGACAGAAAGCTACATCCCAAAAATAAATTAAAATCTTGGCAGGAGGCGCCTGATTTCACAGGAAAATTTCAACGTAGCAGAGAGCTGACAACCAAATGAGCGGGATATATTTTAGCTGAATACCCTTTGTGGTTTTTTTGCCAGGGGAAAAACACAGATCGGATGCTGCCTTTTTAATTCTTTTCTGTCATTTTTCTGCAGGGGAAAGGACCGGGGAATACTTTTTCGTCGTACTTCGTGGCTTTGGTTGCGGGTGCAAAGCGTTAACGGGGGGAATAGGGAAGAAGAGGACAAAGCTGTCGAGGTTCAGAGCTAGCTCTCCTTTTCCCAACCCGTGCTAGGAATGCTTTAAATGCGGTGCTCTAAGCAGATTTAAAGTGGATTTTTAAGTGGATTTTAGAGAAAATTTCTCTCTTCAGCAGGTTGCTCTACTCAGCTCCTACGCCGGTGGAATTTTAGCACCGCTTTTTAATTTATTCTTGTCCCTGTGCTGACTGTAAACCAGCTTATTCTCGCAATAAGGCTCTGGGTATTTTTAAGACATCTGGGAAAGACTGGAGCAATGTGGTAGTGGGTTTTTTAATTTATTTTTCCCAGGTTTTTTTCCCCCTTTTATTGCAATCCTGGATATCAGCTGTACCCAGGCCAAACACGGATCTGGAATCCCAACTTCTTGCCCCATTTTTCTCTCTATCTTTGCCTAAAGATTTCTCATTTCAGTTTGACAAGCCACCAAGAAGTTTGAGTCTGGATATTATTTTTTGCGGTACATCTTATCGGCCAATTAGTGTTTTAATTTAAATGTACAAGTGCCTATCTCTCCCTTCACAGTTATTCTGCCTGATATAAAACAATTGTTTGGTTACAGACTTCATGAATCAATGTTATCACGACTCGTGAAGTATCTTATTTGCTTTGTGATATCAATGTTTAGCGTATTTTTAAATTGTTTTCTTGGTTTTTACTTTTATGTGCCATGAAAACCAGAGTGATCTCAGCAGGCTATTTTCCTGTTGTTAAGCCCTGAACCCTAATCTGAAGGAAACAAACCCAGCTCCTCTTATTTTCAAACAGATAAGATTTGCGAGGTTATTAATCACAGGTTCAAATGGCTACGCTGGGAATTGAAAATGATATACAGTTTTATATAAAACTTGTCAACATTTATTACAGAGACGGACCATCCGTCCAGTGGGAGCCTTAGAAAGTCATTATGTGTCTGGTGTATGATAAAGAGCGATTTAACTGCATAAACAGCCATGACATCATGCTGAACTTACATGTTCTTTCATCTGCCCCTAAACGATACCGTTTCTTTTTGGCTGTAGCCCTGAGCTTTGATTTTGGATGGGGGAGTTCTTTCTCCTCCTGTGTATCGAGTACTCTATCTATCCCTTTTTTTTTTTTTTTCTTAAATAGAGCAAATCGCTGTTGTGGCGTTTATTTTTCTCCAAGATCTGAAAAAAGCTTTCTGGCTGGATTCAGAGGATTAGCTCCTGGGCAGGTGTAAATCAACATTATCCCGCAGAAGTTGGCTTCCGTCAGACAAGGGTTTAGCTCGTGTTGTTTAATCTTGGTGAATTTGTACGCTGGAAAACAGGAAATTATATCCTCCCCCACATAAACAGATCCTCGTAGGCGCTGAACACATAGAAAGATGAACTCCAGATTGCTTTCTTTCCCTTCTCAGCGTTGCTCCTTGGACATTAAACTTATTTCATGGGTGACCGATACATTAGGGCTACCCAACCCGCCGGCTATGCCGACAATTAATGACGCAGATAACTTAAAAAAGAGATTAATTTCTTTCTGCTGTAGCTGCCATAAGCATTACGAGTGCTGACCAGCCTTTAGCTGGACGAGCTTTCAGCGTGCGGTGTAACATCCCCATTACTATGGCAAAGCAGTTTAAAGCCCTCATAAATATCCCATCAAGACCTTCCAGTGACCGTTTGGTGCTGAAATAAACTGACAACATTGCTTGAAAAGGGTGAGATATCTCTATCTCTATCTCTATCTCTATCTCTATCTCTATCTCTATCTCTATCTCTATCTATCTATCTATCTCTATCTCTATCTCTATCTCTATCTCTATCTCTATCTCTATCTATCTATGTCATCTATATCTATATCTATATCTATATCTATATCTATCTCTAATCATCTCTATATCTATATCTATATCTCTCTCTATATCTAGGTGTGGATGTACTTTGCAGCAGTTCGTGGTGGGAAGGGTCCCCTTGCATGGATGCCACGCTGCAATTGCACCCACCGCGGGACACCCCGGACACCCTCCCCATTTATTGCCACGGACTGGAGTAGCTGGTGATAAGATCACAGTATGCAATAAACCTCCCGAGCCCCTTCCAAGGGATAAAAGATGGGAAGCGAAGTGTTTTAAGCGCTGCCAGATTGCCGTCCTCGGCTGGGGAGAAAAAAGGAAAAGCAACGAAACTGGAATTTGGAAAAGTGGTCTCTGAACCGTGTAAAATTGCGTTTGGCATTGAGAAATTAAGTTATGTGGAGGCGAATAAATGCAGCTTTTTGCAAGTGGTGGTGCTGCAACCTTGAACTGGCATCCCCAGGGCTGCCGATACCGAAGGGCAAAGATGTGTCAGAAGTGAAGTGGAGAAACCGAGTCTTGGAGAATGACGAAATTTCTCTTGTTCCTTTCTGCGAGAGGACGAAGTGCAGGAAGACTGCTAGAGAGAATCGCTGGATTTTCCCTCGTGCATACAAGAAGGTGGTTGTCAGAGCAGAGAGGAAGAGCCGCGTGTCTTACAACGAAGGTGTTAGGGTGTCTTTTGCAAATTCACAAAGGAAAAACAGAATTTTGTGGGTTTTGTTTTTTAAATCCCCTGTTTAAAAAAAATAGTCTCTTCTGACCACCTTATGTGTACGTTTATTAAACACCACTTAAATTGCTGCTTGGAGCTGCTGTACATCTCTACATCTACACTCTCATCCCTGATAGTGCTTGTATGACTTCTAAGTAGAAATGTCTTCAGAAATCATCCTGGATCATCCTTCAGCGTAGACGATAGTCTCCATTTTCCATTTTTTCTGGAGAAAACAAAGTGTTTTCCATTGCTTTCTGAACCTGATGAGCGTCTGGTCCCTCTTCCCTGCACACCTGCTGCAAGGGCAGGATGCTCTCATAACGTTGACCACAGTCTGCCAGAAAATATCCTCAGTCTTTAAAAATCTCAAAATCCCAATAAAAACAATGCAAGGAAAAGAAAGATGATCTCATTGGAAATGGGATTTCCACAGGGCGTTTCTCTGTTTTCCCAGAGATGGATGCCGCAGTCCTCTGAGATGCCAGTCAGGGAAGAACTCTGTGGGACATGACCACGGTGCAGTTAGCCATAAACGTGTCGGCCGTGAACTGGTTGCTAGCTAAACTCCAAAATATGTACCCCACATCTCAGAGGAGTTCTAAAGCCTGTCCTGAGCTTTACTTTGCCTCAGCTAAGTACAGCTGAACCCCAGGTGTAAAATACTAACGCAAAACACTGACAGCAGAGTGGCTCTTCCCTGCAGCCGGGATATTCAGTGTAGATCATCCTCCCTCCAGCTGAGTTTTTCCTCTTGCCACTGTTTAGTTAAAGTATTGTACTTGCTGTTATTTGGAAGAAGACATTTCCACGAGCTGGCTGCTCATGAAGTCCCTGGCGGTCATAAGCAGCCGAGATGGCTGTATCTGAGGATAACATTTCTTGGGAATGGCAGTGATTTGCATGAGTAATGCATCTACAAATGGGTTTTCTCAAAATCCACACGCTGTGTTTAAAGGGAAACATTTTTCTGGGGCTTTCTCCGTTCGCGTTTCAGTTTTTGCTGTAGGTTGTTTTGCCCTGAAGTTGGCATCTGATTTTGAAACCCAAGATTTTTTTAATGCAAAAGACGACTTGATTATTGGCTAAAGCTGATGCTGTAAAATGCTCTGCATTTTACAGCATCTGAAAAAAGGTTCACTGTTTATGCAATTCTAAATTCTTCCTTTTAAAATAAAATTTACAGCCTCCTGAAATGGCTTGCACAGACCTCCCAGGCTTTGATTTCTCGCAGAGTTTTTGAAATGCATATTAACCCTGAGACTGGTAACAGACTGAAATAATTACACTCAATGGTAGGTGTTAATGCCTTTGACATTGCCTGCCAGTTGTCTTCGTGCTTGTGAGAAATTTATGCACCAACTGCCCAGCGTTTTACTGCCAAACTGTATTCTTTCCATTCCTCTTAGGGATTACCCTCCATGCCACGAATCTGCTCGTTCATTTGTCACAGCAACTCTTCAAGTCAGATTTATTTCGAAGAAGAAAACAAAGCGTGGGCTACAAATTGCTCAAATTGTGGTGAGGTTTCCAGAGAAGGTTAAGGCACAGCGCCGAGCACCCTGCGCAGGCATGGCATTGCCTCGTGCGTTTGCTGTGCACTGATTGCGGGACAGAGGAAAAGCTGGGGAAGGTACCTGGGGCGTGCTGTAACTACAGGCAATGTGCTGAAAAGCAGCCTCCAAATCTGCTGAGATGCAGATTTTGGAGGACATCTAATGACAAAAGCTTGGTAAAGCTCCACCTCTCAGTCTTTGTCTTGGCTGGAGAACACGGCATGGTTGGTTTTCCGGTCCCCTGGGTTAAACATTAGCTGTCCCACTGCAGAACAATATTGGAGATGAGAAAATTCAGTGTTTCTGTGGAGTAAACTCAGCTGTGGTGGCACTTGGCCCATCTCCCAGGAGCTCAGAGTCAGCACATCTGGAGCATCACCTCTCCTTGCTTGGTCTTATGAAATCATTGAATCACAGAATGGTTCGGGTTGGAAGGGGCCTTAAAGATCATCCAGTTCCAACCCCCCTGCCATGGGCAGGGACACCTCCCACTAGACCAGGCTGCTCAAAGCCTCGTCCAGCCTGGCCTTTAAATCCATTTCTTCTCTCCACAACCTCTTCCTCATTCGCCTCCATTTCAGACTTTACAGCGTGATAATGCATGTCTTATAGCTGAAGACAACTCAGAAATCAGCTTTTTGCCAGATTTCCAAATGCTGGAGACTAAACCTGCCTCTTGGAGGTCTTCTATGACCTTTGGAGAGAGGACGGGGAAGGTCAGCCTGGAGGGAGGCAGGAGGAGGACAGGTCACGGAGGACTGAAACCTCACCTCAACCAGGCTGTGCCTTCATGGGCAGCGTTGACCTCCTCTCCTCTCAGCTCAGTGCCAGCTCTGTGGTAGCTTTGTAATGACAAAACGAGGATATACTTGCTAAGGTGCAGGTCATGCCCGCTGCCTGTGCTTTATTGGGTTTTCATCCAGGCTCTAGGTCAGAGGTGGATCCAAGGTGACATTGCTGCGTGTCCTCCACCCGCTGCTCCCAGCGGTGCCCCATGGCAGGGTGTGCCATCAATCGCAGCACCTCCCAGGCACAGATACTGCTGTGGTTTTATAGCAGGGTGGGACCACACGTCCTCTCTGATGTCTGGGAGTGCTGAGCCAAAAAGTCATGACATGAAACGGTGTGATTTCACCTTTTGTTTCCTGGCCCACGAGTGTGTGCACCACAGTGCAGGAGCATGTTTAACTTGCCCACGTTGGGTGGTTTAATTCTCTTCTTGGTGCTCTCACAGTGGCTTTGCTTCCAGAAAGCAGATGTGCAAAAGCACTGGAGTAATTTCCAGTTTGATCATCTAAATAGATGACCATCTAGATAGCAGGGAAGCGATGTGTTTGTTTCCAATAAATGGCTTTGAAGGGAGGGTTGTTCATGCAGATAACTGACCTTCAACACAGACAAGTCACCCCCCACTTGGAGAAGTCAGAGCTTGATGAGGTTTTGCATCGCGTCCTGATTCCAGAAGAGTTGAAAAAGCTGCTTTTTAGTCCATGAAAACCAGCACTGAGGTGTGTCAGTGTCTCCCATCCTGTATGCCGGAGTTGCAGAGCGCAACACGAGGCACCGGTATCCCTGCAGGAAACGCCGTGCTGCGCTGGGCAGATTGGATCTGGGCTTTATTTTTCCAGGTGGTTGTGGAAGAGGCTGGTTCTGTCCATTGTGGTGACAAATGGGGCAATTTTCCTATCGGGTTCTGACATGTTAAACTCTTCTGAGTGATGCTGAGGAGACTGTGAGAGGATTTGAGCACCTGAGCAATTATAATTATCTGCAGCCAACACACGGTCAATACTGATGCTGGAAGCGAAAGCGTTTGAGTGACAAGTAGCAAAAAAAGAAAAGAGGCGTGGAGAAGGAGGAGCAACATCTCCACTCCTTCTGTACTTCTCAGAAGGGATTTGTTGGGCGTATACGAGTGTCCTGTAGAGCAGCATCTGCGCCCACGTTTGTTGCTCTGGCGTGTTTGAGGACCTCGGGACGGCTGTGTGCAGCGTGCACAAACTACCTGCAGGGCTGGAAAACAAATACAGCATGAGGGGGCATTTGTCACCTTCCACACGTGCTTCACCAACTGCCTTACGCCTTGGTGACATCTTGGTTCGACCATTAGCTTAAAGAAACCTGATGCCTCACAAGCACCTTGAAGGGCATATTCTGCTCTCCAGGGGTACGCTGGTTCTCTTTTCTCTTTTTTGCCCGTATAGGGGCTTTTCTAATCACCCCAGAATGTAGTTATTTCAGTGTCCAGTGCTCATGGAACACAGGTAACCCAAATGATCTTTTTGTAGACTATTTCCAGAACTTTAGACTAATTTTGAAATCCAGAAAATCTGATAACTAGTAATTCATAGCTCTTGCTTTTAAATCCATCAGAAGTGAGGAAAGGGAAGATCGGTGGAAAGCTGCTTTCCTCTTGGTCTCTTTAAAGAGTTTTGCTAAAACAGTGGAGTACTTTAATAATGTTTTCAGCTACACTCCATCAAATTGTGTGGCTAAACAGGGAAATGGCCAGACCTTTGAACTATTTTTGTGGCTCCTCATCACTCACTTCCACGCAGAACTCTCCCATAACAGTGATCCCGAGTAGAAAGGCAGGAGACATATTTAGTACATGAGCAGTGTTTCCTGCCAGACCTCAGCTGATCTCAAAGAAACTGTAAATGATCCTACATCTAGACAGAACCATGGGTTGCATCGCCATCATTTTATTTTCATTAATACCTTGGCTGGGTGTAAACCGTGAGGAGGTCCTTTGGCTTGGACCTCTGCAGAGGATGCGGTACAGATGAAACCTCCCTATGGGTTGAAAGAGACCCTGTGAACCAACAGCTATGTCTTTTACGTTAAAAAAATGAGAACTATCCTCAGACTCATTTATCTCCCCCTGCAGTGAAAGTGCCACGGGGATTTGGTTCCTTTGAAGTCGGAGTTAAGAGAGGAGCGGGGAGGTCGATATCTGGGGGGAGGCGCTGCTCCAAAGAGGAGTCTCTCCTGGGTTAAGAACAAAATAGCAGTGGGTGAGCTGGTAAGAGGCAGCTCTTTTTGGACACGGGGTCCCCAGGGTGGTCAAGCAGATCTAAGAGGTCTCCAAGACCTCCCATCTTACCGTGCAGGAAGCTCATGTAGAAAAACCACAGCCTCCCACCCACCTTCTACCTCCTCTGCTAACCTAGCACCAAACTACCGGGAAGCCTTCCTGGGTGAAGGAGACCCAAAATATTACAAAATCAGTGAGCCTTCAGGTGAGTTTACAATCCTCATCCTGAGGCTGGGATGCCAGCCCCCTTTCTGGGCGCGTGGGAGCTGGAGGGTGGCCGTAGCCACGCTGATGTCTTCGTAGCCACAGCCACAGCCAGATCAGACACAGCCCCGGCTATGGCTGGGTGTTTCGGGTCCGGTTGTTGGCCGGGGGTGGGAGACTGCATGTCTCTCTTTAATAGGAGATAACCAGCTCTTGTGGGATGCAGGCTAGCAGGGCTGAGCCGAGCGCAGCCGTCGGCACCATAGTGGCATATTTCCTCTTGCAGATTAAAAGCCCTTTCTATAACCTCAGCAACACCCGCTGCCAAAAGCATTGTTTTACAGAGCGCTGTAGATGCTGCCCATTAAACAGCAATTAGTCTGGGTTGGATGCATGGCCCGCTCTCTCTCCCAGATGGCTAGTTATTAAGATATTTATGGTTAATATGAATTTCCCCTGCCATAAATCACCGGCCTTTATACCTGCAGGGAAGTCACAGCAATCAGCGACCCCGCTCAGTCGGCCCCGGGCAATGAGCGCTGTCTTGTAAAATAAAGATTGTAACAACTTATCGTCATCGTAAAAACAACAGGAGAGGGAAAAATCCCAGTGCTGGTATCTGATAACGGGCTGTAATCAAGCGCTTGCATATCCTCTTCGAGGAGGCTGGTAAATGGAAAGTTACACAGATTCATTTGTCACTCGGGGACTTCTGGACAAGGAGCCAAAGCCTGTTGCAATCCGATGGGTGGGAGGATGAAGGAGCAGTGATGCCGTCGGCTTGTAGGAGCACCGCGTGCCAGCAGGCGTGGGGGGCAGCTCACCCAGCACGGGGAGATGTGGGGAACGGCGGATTTCAGGAGCTCTGCTGGGAACTGGGACGCCACCCCCTGGGACGCGCTACCGTAGGTGCTGCAAGCTAAAGTTGTTCCCAAATCAAGGCTGTTCTGAGAGGTGTACGTGTTTTCTGCGCAGTTTATATGCTTCACAATACACATGTATCTCAAAATAAATACCTCCTCAGCAGTAGTAGGTACGCACGTGGCACGTCGTTGTGCTGTCGTGATTGGCATTTGGGTGTAGAGTGGTTAGGAGCAACGTGAAAGTACACGGAGTATTTCTACCTCTGGGGCTGATCTCATTTTTACCCTGTGACTTTGGTGTTATCAGAAACGAATGTTCATATCGGCACCGACTGGTTCTAACCACGGGCCTCCAAACCAGGAAAATCACGGTTCTCTTTCCTCTTTTTTTTTTTTTTTTTTTTTTTTAACCTATCTGGGAAACGTTAATTCAGTGAAGTAACTCTCCCTAAAGTGCCTTAGCTGACAGCGGCTGGCAGGAGACGACACATCCTCCCGCGCAGGTGTGCGGCTCCCAAGCAACCTTTTTTCTTTTTTCCCTCATTTTAAGACACCGGTGGCCCCGCTCATGTCACTGCCGCAAGCCACATCGCCTTGTCGCTGGTCCTTCCTTTCAGGTGTTTCCTCTTGTCTTAAATAACGTGAAAAGGGATTTCACGGGCACCTCGCACAGCGACATGCCTTTCGAGCACGGCGGAAGACAACTGACCATCCTCGCATCCCCCATTGCGTTTTGCAGGGGAAAATCCACACGTGAACAATATCTTTGCCTCTGGATTGACACCAGTAGGTTTAACACCTGATAACGGCCCTGCTAGCACTAGTCTATTTTCTTCCAGTATCAGTTTACAGCTGCTTTAGTACCATCTGAGCGGCATGCCCCGCTGAGGGAGATAATACAACAACGAAGGGACAGAAAAATCAGCTTTCAAGGTCTTGTGCTGAGTTCACAGGAGTTGTTTCAACCGTCTGGGGAGAGTCTTAAAATACAAAGTCAGTAGATGGCACTATTTTATACTTTATGAGGACACAGCACAGGTAGGGAGGGAGCGGTAAAGCTCAGGAGATGTTGTTAACACAGATTTCCTCTTTCTCAGTCAATGCAAAGGGCGCGAGAGAGGTGAGGGCTTGGCTCTGCGTGATTCCCCCTTTTCCCTTTGCTTGTACTGAGCCTTTTGCAAAGGTTCAGGTTTAAGGACAATCGCTATCATTTATGGTTCTTGGGACGATAAGCCCCCACTGCCACGCGAAGGTGGAGATGTGTTCGTGTGCTTATTAAGCATCTCTAGCTGATCCTGCTCGGGGGGCATTCGGATCGCTGCAAAGCGCTGCGGATGGTCTCATTTGCTCCCAGAAACTTGCTGAAAGTGGGCCAAAAGGGACGGCATTTCCAGTCCTCTGAGGCCCAGAGTTGCTTATGGAGTGCTTGAGAGCAGCTTTTTTTTTTTTTTTTTTTCAACTGGGCACGATTTCAAGGTCTTTCTAACGTAAAATGGAGCTGGGTGTTTTACACCTTGGCATAAATCATTCCGTGATTAATACTGTGTTGTAACCTCACTTGGGCAAACACGAGGAGGGAGGAAAGGTGCAAACTGGGGCAAAATGTGGCTTTTCTGGTACCCGCTGTAAGGCAGAGATAATAGCAGCCTGTCTCCGCAGCCTAATTCTTTCACCCACTGCCATAATGACGGGATAATGCTGGAAAAATCCACTGGGTGACTCCGGTTGGAGGCTGGGATGCGGGAGCAGAGTTTGGCCGCTGTCTGTCCGTCTGTCCGTCTGTCCACAAGAGCTGCTGCCACCGCGGTGGCGCTGGACGCAGCCACACGATGCCGCGGGTGTGCGGCTGGAGCCACCCGAGGGACCAACTCTGCCACTTGTGGCCATTTCTTCAGAGCTGGCCCGGGTTTATTCTGGAGGCTTTAAAGGTCAGAAAGTTCAAAGTTCAAAAATGCTCATCAGAGTTAACATATATTTTGCCTTTTAGTTAAAAAAAAAAAGAAAAGGAATCTGTCCTTCACTGCTAAATCCCTTATATTAGGAATTCCTGTCATCCTCTGACAGTGACATTTTTATTCCCTTTAACTGATTTTTTTTTTTCTTTTCCCCAGTGCCTCCCTTGTTTTAATTCTTGCCATTTATTTCTTTTCTTTTCACTTGTCATCTCGGAGAACCGTTGCCATTCCGCTAGTGTGCTACTCTGTCCCTTCATACATATGTTTTTTCTTTCGCTGCACTGAAAACAAATAAAAGACATGCCCGAAGAGCAGTAAAACCTCCTGGTCTTTGCTAATGCTGGTCGGCAGAAAGACTAAACCGTTCCCATTTACACCCAAGTCATTTCCCCCTCTCTGCCCTCCCGCCTGGTCCCTTTCCGCTGCTGATGCAATGCAAGATTTGTAAAAAATCCTGACTACTATACTGTTTTTATCTCGAGGAACATCTAAATCACTTAGAAGTCTGTTGGCTGAACTCAATAAATAAATAGCAGAAAGCTCACTGGTAGCAGTGAGTTATGGCTTTTCTGTCACTGCTACGCGGGGTTGTGTACAGCAGCTGCACTAACAGCAACCCCTCTATTAGCATATGTTTCTTTTAATCCAGTTCAAGAAGAATTAAAGCAGTGTTCCCCGCATTGGGGAGCGTGGCGTTTTATAAACTATCCAGATTAAGGTCTGCCCAGGCGGCGTTTTGCTGCCGGTAAATAGTCACGAGGGTTTGGCCGCGGCCCCCTCCCGCTGCCTGCAGAGAGGATGCTCGGACCTAATCGACACACGCGACCCCCGTCGGGTTTGACGGGGAAAATGCTCTCTTCTCGTGAAAATCTCCGAGGAGTTGGCAAAGCCCAAAGTGAAGCAGAAAGCCAGCGATGCCCTCTCGGACGTAAGCCCAGCTTCACGAGGAGAGGAAAGGAAAGCAGAGTCCCGCCTGGCGCTCGGAATTTCCTTCCACATCTCTGTACGCGTGTGTGTGGCCATATAGATGCAAGTGTCGGTACAGATGTCATTAAGTCTGTAGCATATTCATTTCCACTATGACTGTACGCACGACATTATAAAAATAGGCACGATCTCTATCCTAGCACATCCACTACATGTGTTAACCGTATAATACCTTTACAAGTCACTCTGTACGTGCCTGTGTGTGACAGAGATCTAGTGTAAATACGTTTGTGTTATATATTGTGTCAAAAGTACACATGACATCTGTGATTTAAGGAAACAAATAACTCATTATTCACTTGTCTTCTCTACACCGGTTACAAAAACCCTAGTTTTCAGTTATCTACATTTTGAATATGTTTTCTGCGCCACTGAAGACTGATGGCTTGGTTTTTTTTAAATATTCTGATTTTTTTCTCATGCGAAAAGCACACTGAGTTATAAAATATTCTTTTTTCTTTAATCCAGGATAGCAGCGTGACTCGGTCCTGTTCTCAACTTTTGATAAAGTTTACAGTTTTAGGTTCATTTACAGGGTTTTTTTTTTTATTACAGCCTCATAAAAGCATTTACAATATTTCATTATATTTTAAACCAAAAGCACCGAGAGAAAATACATCAAATAAAAAATGCCCATAATTTTCCAGTTCCCTTGTCACTGTCTGAAAACCTTATCAGAGTTCCTCATTACTTTAATGGTATAGGATTAAGGGTAATGAAGAAACATTTAGGGTTCTGCAAATCACTTTGATTTCATTGTATAATGTAACAGCACTTCTCTTTGATTTACTACTCCGTTGTTTGAAATAGCCCATGGTATTTATCAGTCTTGGAGGAAACTCTGTTTCCTTGAACAATTAACTACTCAGACTAAAGTTGTGTAACTCTTTATTCGTTTTGGTTTTTTGTTTTTTTTTTTTTTCAGAGCGTTTGTGGATGAGAAATGACGAACTCTCCACTGGATCCTACCTTTAAGTTTAGTGGGGTAGAGATGAGTATTTTTACGGCAAATTTTCTTGCAAATGTTTTGATTGCCTAGACATTTTTCCCCCTGTTTGAAGGTTAAAATAAAGGTTGTTTAAAATAACAGTTGATCACTGTTAAATTTGGTTTACTTCTATATTTTTGGTAATTGTCATTTGCTCATCTTGATTCTGATTTTTCGCTTGGTTTTCAGTTCAGATCTGTTTTCCTCATTGCCCGCGTGGTTTTCTCAATTTCCTCACTGAGGGGGGTGTTTCTCAAGTTAAAAAAGATTATGTTTTGAAATAAAACACCCGCCTTCAAACAGAACAATAACATTTCTGACTATTGCAATGCTCATAAAATAAAATAAGAAACCCAAAGAGCTCCAAAATCACCCGTATAAAAACCTTGCAAAAATGCTGCAATTTTCACGCCAATTAATCCTGATGTTTCTGCTTTTCCTATTCATTAGCTACTGAAGAAAGAGTCTTTCTCCATCAAATTTACCAACTTCCGCGGGAAGATGCCCTGCCTCAAGGTGAGTATGGCGGTATAAAACCAAAAAAGAGGTGACTTCTTGGCTTATATTTCTGTCGGCTCAACCCCTGGCACACGGTTTTGGAGCTGTGCTTGCTCCGGCGCTTTCTGCAAAGTGATTTCTTCTGCTTGGGATTCAAACTCCTCCGTGGTCTGAACTGATGCTGCTGCATCAGCCGGGTACGAGGAACGCCGAAGCCCCCCGCCCCGGGTTCATGGGCAGTTCAGCGCATGCGGCGGCACGCAGGGCTTCAAACAAAGCGCTGGCATCGTGTCTAAAATGTTTCAGAGTTCCTCAGTGCAGTAAGCTCCTTTAAGCAATTTAATAATTGAGGATTAAAATAATGTATCTGCGGTTTTGCTTTTGCTAAGATGAGATGAATGTGTAGCCGGGCCAATTCTTTAATTCCCTTTGATGAATTTTTCCCAAGGTATGCACTAGCCAGGTAAAATTCACTGTCGGTTTGGAAAGCCTTTCTGTAAGCACAGGCTCACTTCAGGTTCAGCCCTTCGCAGCAGGACGATCAGGAATTCGCCCTGACACAATTGTGGTTGCAAAAAATGAATAGTATATGGGATATCTCCACCCTTTAAGGGTTGATCAACACATCTCTGGAGCTGGAGATGACCAAGTAGGGGAGGTGAGGAAAGAGTACCGAGAGGTCTAGGAATGCCTCTGAAGCCTGGAAGGTGGTGAGTATTGGTAATAAGGCAGGCATCTCCCAACAGGCACAAGGAATTTGGTACGGAGGAGGCGGTGCTGGGCATGACTCTCTTCCCGGTCCATTTTCTTAGGGCACGAGCTCATGCTGTAATTCCTCCTCTTCCAAGTTGCGTGGAAATTGCCCATCATGCGGTTGTGCTTTGCGTCCTGTAAACCACTGGACAGGTACATGCTGTGAAACAGCTTGAAATGCCAGCGTGATTAAAACACAACTGATAATACCGATTCGATGGTCTGTCACTTGGCAAAGATACCGTAAGAAACGGCCATCCAAAGCTTTCGAAGCAGCTAGCTACAAAAGGCACCGTAGGGCATCTCATGATTTTTTTTTTTCCCTTGAGAAATAAGGAATATAGAACACAACCTTAAATCCCGAAAGACCACTGTCAAAAGCGTATAAACAATGTAAGAGCTGACAACCTACATTGAGTCTAGCTTTGTAAGGCTTGGAAAAGTTGAGTCCCACGTCTGCTGTTTGGAAGTCTCTTCACGGAATTCACAGAGCTCGGATTAGTGCCTGTTAGTTTCTAGCTACTTGCTTTACAAGTTTTCAATGATTTCTTTTTAATATCTCTGATCTTGTAAGCAGAGAAGTAGCGTAGGAACCATAATATATCATGTGCCATATTATACCGGCAGTATAATCCTATATTGCTATTGGGAGATAGCAATATACTTAAGAACTTCAGGAATCACAGAAGAATTTTGTCGTGTAACCAGTGCTACCAAACCCCCTCTCCCAACATTTTTCGGGGAGGGGCAGGAGGAGGGAGACATTTCAAGCTAATTCTTTCCATCTGGGCTTCATTTACGGATTATGGGGGGAAAAGGCGAGATTAATGCATCGGAGGAACGAGCACACATTAATTTGCCGTCAGCGGATGTAAACAGGAAGCCCAACGCATCGTGCCTTAATGCGTGCTTATTGGTTTAGTGCGGAAAGATGAGTCGACGCCATGGGTCTTATGCTGAAAATATTTTAGTAAATTCTAATAAGATATTATAAACAAGTGTCAGTCCAAAGCTTTTCTAAAAAGGGGAAAATAACATTGACCTTGGATACGAGAGCAGCTGATAGGAGGGAAAAAATCCTTTGAATGAATTTGGCAAGAAAATCTCACTTGCTCGAGATTATTTTTCTTGAAGTTTGACTTTTTTAAAAAAAATTTTGTTTGAATTGAGCATGTAAATGAACCCCCATGTTCAACTTTGGAGCTTCTGCTGCTCCTTTTAAAATTTAATAACTGGCCTCGAGGACCGACAATGCTTTTAGAGCACAAGTTTAAGAATAAACCTTTTGTACTGTGATGGCTGAGTGAAAGAGGGATGATTTTCTCCCCTGGCCTTTTCTTTTCGTTTCCCGTGCATTCATTCAGACCGGCCCAGACCACCTACGTGAGGCGTAACCCGGACGTCTCCCTGCTTTGCTCCCAGGTGATGGGATCCCATCTCTTTCCACGCTTTCACTCCCTGAAATACATATCCCTATCTTTCCCGAGCGGGTTTCTCCGGAGAGGTGGAAGCTGAGTAGTTAAACAGAGACGACACCGATTCTTCTTCTCCAAGACCCGTAGCTCAACTCCCACCTTCCTCTCCCGTGGCAGGGGGTGGTCGCTCCGGCCCCTCCGTCCTGTAACCGCCACCGAAATGCTGCCGCGTGGTTTCCCATCGTCTGCACACGCAGGATGCCGGCAAGATCCTGCAGCAGAGCGGGAATGGAGCCCCAGCAAGAGCACGCTGCAGCATCACGCCCGGGGAAAGTTGCGGAAGGGCCCTATGAAAGTGGCAGCGTTTCATTTCCCTTAGGCTAAAAAAGCCTGCATCAGACTCCGTTTGCTCACAGATTATTCAAAGGGTGATTTTTGTCTGTCCGGGAAGTGGCTGTCACACTGGGTTTCATAAATACGCCCAGCTCTCTGCAGACAAGTGGGTCTTTCAAGCCAGGAGTGTTTATTTGCTGTCCCTGATTCGAGACGGCGATCAGGGCTGAGGACAATAAATGTCAAGCCTTGGCATTCATAGCTTTACACAAAGTTCATCTGAGAAATTAGGACAGGTTGTTTTTACGGCTGGCTGCAGAAATGGCGCACTCCTTCCTCATTTTAACCCGCCTATCCAGCTCTCGGGATCCGCTGTGGACGTGGGCATTCCCATCCAGCAAGCTTTGCAGGGTCGGGTGCTCCTCGCCCTTCTTTCATCTCCATGCACCCTACGTCGCTCCTGGCCCGGGAATCTGCTCCAGGGATGTGCTTGGTGGTGGCACAGCGTGAATTTCATTTTTGGGGAATGTGTGGGGCTCCTCAAGACTGCTAGAATCCCACAAACCTGGAAGATAACTCATCTAAACCTCAGAGCAGTCTCCTTTCCTGTCCATATCTCGTAATTACCTTCTATATTTTTTCAAGTACATATGTGTATGTGTGTGCGTATGTACGCATCTACCATTAATTGTGGGGTTTTATAAATTTCCATTTCTGTCTAATGACTTTTTAGAGGCAATGTAATTACCAGCTCTTTTTATTGCTATTATAATGATTCAAACATGCACATAAAAAACAGGGTACTCCAGCTAAAGAAACAGCTGCTGTAAAATTCTATATATATTTTCTCCACATTGCTTTAAATTAATCCATTTTTATTAGGGTGCTTGGCAAAAAAATTAATCGGAAACTGAGTCCAAACCGATTAGGATTTATTGCAGCTCTATAACTCTGAAGAAGGACTTGATGGATTTAAACCATTTTTACAATTAAAAAAGCTTAAAAGCTGGAGAACCATTCTCCCTTCTCCTGCTCTGCAATTTGAACCAGCTGAGACGATAAACTCCAACTTCGAGTCTTTCAGCGAGGAAGACTGATGAACTCAGACCAAACAGCATTTGGGAACTCAGCTCTCAGCAGCGGCGGGGACTCCCGGTGTCCCCATAGATGCTGCTTGGTGTCACAGCACGGCTCCCTCTGGATCCGTGGTCGGGAATTTGGGGATTCTCTGTGGGCAGCACCTCAATCCAGAAGGAGATTAATTGATTGCAAATTTTGAAGTCGGATGTTCATCAAACGTGCGGCAGGGTATCGAAGTTTAGCAACAAGCACTCTGAGCTTCAAGGATGCTAAACTCTTCCTTCCTCATCTCTTTAAATAGGACATAATTTTATGCTCCTTTATTTTCTTTGGAGTTCTTTGTGCAGAAAAGTAAACGCAGTTAAAGCAAGGAGATGCCATTACGTCTGGGATGCCCTGTGAGATCCAGTGCCTCTCTGTACCGCGTCTTGATGAAAGCTAGTGCTGGTGGCAAGTCAGTGGGTGCTGAGGGCTCCTAGGACCGCCTGTGACCGCAATGGGCTGGGCAAGTGTTAATTAAACCTCTGCTCCTTTGGAGGAATGTTTTCCAAGACTCATTTTACAGGCTTTAAATCAAAGCACAGAGAGTTTCCTTTGTATGCTTTGATAAATGCTTTTTTATTATTTATATTGCCATGGTGTTCAGAGGGCTTTAGAAGAGGCTGGGGTCCTGTTGCAATAGGTGCTGCACAAAACCTCTCTGAAGAGCTGACAATTTAAACAGCTAAGGCAAAAATTGGAGGGATGGAAATACAGGGAAGTGATTTGCCAAAAATATAAGGAGGCTGGGACCAACTCTCCTTCCCCACTGCTTTGGTCACCCAATGGTCCAGCTAGAATGGCGTAGCTGTGGCCAAAATCATTCCACTCTCTTAGATGTTGGCTTTATTCCTGCCTCGGCATCTGCTTTGGAGAAAACAAGGTCTTGGAATGTTGTTCAGCATGAGTTGAAATCCAGGAGCTGTAGGGAGAGAGCGTATTGGCATATCACGAGAAGGAGAAATGATTTGCAGCAAACTGGGAGCAACCCTGCTCACCGCATTCCTCTGACTATCTCTTTTTGGAAAATGAACTTCAAGATTACAATACTTTTCATCCGTTTTAGGGATTTTTTTTCTCAACCTTCAGAGAACTAGGAAACATTTTCTATAACACGCTGAGCAGCCTCTAAGAGTAAAGTGAAGAGCCACTAAGCCTCTTCTGACCCAAGGGCAGCTGCCTGTCCCTTGTCTGTCACAGCGTGCCTTGGACTGCCACATGCTCTAGTTGCTTTCTCTCACACAAATGAGCAAAGAAAGTCACTCAGCCCCCACTGGGGACTTGGTCCCCATAAAGGAGCACAAGGTCATTTATAATAACTAGCAGGGGCCGACCCACCGGCAAAATGTGAAATCCCAGCGCAAACGTACATCTGGCCATCCTGGTTTTTAAATGATGTATTTTCTTCCTTCCCTCCAAACTTGGTCCATTATCCTGACTGGTGTGGACAAGACAAATAGCACCACACACCAATGTGTCTCTGTCAGAGGACGGAAGCGGCAACGAAGGCTGCAAATGCCTTCTCAGAAGTCAGTGTTGACCTTACTACTAACACAGACGTTTCTGATTCAAGAGGCGTCTCCCCCTGTGCTCCTATGCGTTCCCAGTTCCTGTAGTTGCTTGGTTATTTTTCTTTATCTCCTTGCTTTTTTTCTGCTAACTTCTTCCACCGGCAATGGCCATCACTCACTGGGTCACCCCAAGTCGTCCTGAATCGGAGCATTGGCAGCGCTTCACTTATTAGTCAGCCAACTCATGGGATTCTGGCAACCTTTTTCTCTCTATAAGGATAGGGTCCAAGCTGCTCTTTGATGTTGTCAAACCATGACTTCCACTGGTCTCCCCGCTGATTTCTTTGCTCTTTCTCCCTGGGAGTAGAAAGCCGCAGGGAAGCACTTAGTGTTGTATCAGGCACCAGGCCAATATGGTTTCAGTCTTTGTCACTGTGTGGAGCAGACAGCCTGTCCGGTCCAGGATCTATACGAGGGATGCTTTCATCTTATAAGAATGTTGTGTATTTCTGTCGTTCAGGTTGTTCCACCTATAGGGCCCATCCAGGCAACCTCTCTAATAGTCAGGAATAGCAATAACAGCAATAGGAATAACAAAAATAACAAGAGTTCAAAGTTTGCCCAGAATTTATGTTTTATGGATTCAGAAACACAGAGGACAAGGTGAAATCTGCATTTCTGGTGGGATATTGATTTATTTCTGTTCCATTTGCCTCCTAAGGCTTGACATATGTGGACAAAAAGGAGTCACTCTCCATATCTGAGGGTGAAATTCTGGCCCCCATTAAAGTCAATGGCAAAACTCCCATTGACTACGGCGGGGCCAGCATTTCACCCCATGATTTCTCATCTTGCTTTATTTTATTGACCTTTCTCTTGAATGCTAGCGAAATGCAAATATTTTTTTCCAGCACAAGTCTTTGTACTCTATGAACTCTGCTGGATCCAAAGTACTTCATATGTATATAAGAAAAACAGTCAAAAACCGAAAGAGAGCGCCGTTAACTGTACAAATAATGATCTCCAGCATCTATAAAAAATGGCCGTGTTCAAAAAAGAGACAGTGGTTTAAACGGTCAGAATAAATAAAACAGGCTTAAGGCTAGCATTTGCACCACAAAGAGCATTCTTAAGCCTGCATGGTACAGACCACACAGCTTGGGAATGCAGATCGCCTCTGAGGCCACCTCAGCATGGCTCCGCAGTGGCCATGAAATCACAGACACTTTAATATCATTTTAACATCATGCTGATGTACAGAGCCTAAGGAATCCAACAGTCTTGATGTGAGAGGATGGGGGATGCTCCCATTCTTTTGGCATTGTTATGGCAAACTCTTCACAGGGGAAAAAAAATGGACGTTTCTTTCGATGTGGGTTCAGTTTCATCATGGAATGAATAAAAAAGCTGATTTCAGAGGCAAAGAATTGCCCTCTTTGCTTTCTCCCAAAGCCTTGTCTCAAGGCCTTAAAATACTTCAGGCTAATCCCCTCTGTGTTGCAATTGTGAATACAGGTACCTTCACAACTGATGAAATTATCATTTTGCATTTTTGTGGAGAAGTGTACGGGCAGTGCAAATTGACAAAGCTGCTTTTCACAATAATCTCGCTTTTCACAGCACCCACCCCTTGCCCACCAAATCGGCACTTTCATCACAAACCTTTCAGCCAGCATCGTTCATAATATTGAAGGGCTGAGATGGACCAGAGATTCAGGCGGCACAGTTGGAATAGACCTTCCAACAGTACCTCAGGGATTTGCAGATGGTTTGCATGGCTTAGACGGTCCTCAAAACGGTGGAAGGATGTGACCCTCACTAAAATGATCCTGATTTTCCTACAAGCAAACAGAAGTCGTGTAAATGACAAGCCACAGCTGTGGTGGGAAGAAAGCAGAACTCTTGACTCCCAAAGCAGACGTGGTATCATACCCAGCACCTTGATATGACACAGATATCAGAAATGATACAGGCCAAATGATTTGGAAAGCTTGATATCACTACCAGTGCCCCGGTGCAGAACAAGAGCAGGCTGCGTCCCTCATTCCAGCCTTCCTCTTCATCTGCTGCCCTAGTGCTTTTCAGCATCCTTAAACCCATGGACAACCTCACTTTTGCAGGGTGTCAAATCCAAGGACCATCTTGTATGGTGGTGCTGCAAGGGCTTTCCTTTACAGCCAAATTAAAATGAGGCTACATTTTAAGTGCTTTGGGCTTACATTTTCTCCCTTTTCATTTTTTTCCTGTTTCAGAATGTGCCTTTCTATTTAAAAAAAAAAAACCAAACCCACAACAGAGAAATTGCTATCTTCTGTTGGGCCATGTTCTGATGCCTCATGGACCACCGGTGGTTTGCAGACCACAGGGTGAGTAATGGTGCACAAGAGAACATTCCATGCTAAGTCCTCCCTTCTGGCTCCTTCTGCCAAAGTAACTCTGTTCACACTAGCGCGTTCGCCCATGCTTTGTCAGACCCAATTCTGCGTGATTTGAGTTATGAAGCTTCCATCATATCTTGGGGGGAAATTATTTCACTGTCTACCGGGTCTCTTGGGCACCGATGTGGATTTGTGAAGCCTGCGGTGTGTATTTAGTAGAAGAGCTCTTTGAAATTAATAAGGTTGTGGAAACGGGGCCAAAATTCTGTCCTCAGCCTCGCCGGTGTGGTGCTTGTTAGAGCGCAGAGGAGCCGGATGAATGACAAGGAGTGGAGGATGGGGGGCTCCTATGGGGGCTGGTGCATCACTGAGTTTTGTTACCTTTGGGAAATCCTTTGACTTTAATCACCCTAGCTGGGAAACCGAATAAACCATCAAACCCTTGCTAAAAAGCCAGCTTCTGCAGTTAATCGGTGTTATCACTTACATAAATAACAAACAAATCATACGGTTTGGGCTCTATTTCCTGGCTGGAAGGAGCGTGAAGACTGATCACTCACATAAAGCAAATTTTATACCAGTTTTGCTTTATAACAAGTGCTGTATTGCGCTTGTGAACATGGGTTAACAATATTGTTCTTTCTGAAAATGTTAGCGCTCACTGAAATGTTTCAGACAAACATCCTATGAAGACTTAGTGGCCTCAGCTTGTTTGACTTGGAATCAGACTTGATTTCTAATTAGCCAATCTTCAGCAGTCTGTCAGAAAATGCAACAAGCTGCCAATTTTCACACCTTAGCCCAAAAAAAGATCCCAGTGAAAGTCTTAAGAAAAATGGCCTAGCACTTCTACTGCTAGCAACTTCCCAATGTGTTCAAGGTTCTTCTTCTCCATTCACACACACGCATACATACATGCATATATAAGTTTGTGCATACGCGCATACATGACCACCACCCAAATCTTCATATGCATAAGCTTAGAGAGCCCAAGGTAAGAACATTTGCTTAATTTCCTACAATTTTCCATAGAAAAGGAAAGTTCCATGTATTTAAACAAGCCTCAATCATTTAAAATAACCAACGTTAACCAGCATTTTAGCTGTTTAAATCAAAACACGTGCACTGATGTTTTTATAACAAAAATCTATGGGGAAATTAAAAAAAAAAAAAATGAGAGTGGATAAAACATGCTGAAATATAAGCTATCAAACAGCTGTTTAGGTCAAGCATAGATAGAAGTGGTATAAATAGCATAGCTCAAAGGAGTTGAAACTGCGCCCATCATTATTTTTGAGGTCTTTAAAAAATTCCATCACAAACGTATCCAAAAAGTCCCAAATGTATCTGTCGCGTTTTCCTTCCAAATTTTGTTCATTTGGATTCATCGCTGATCGTATTCCATGGCCCACAAATCTCAGATGTAAGTGGCTTCCAGGGAGACACGAAACTGCAACCTATTCTGGTAAGAAAAGAAGAAAAGCTTGGTAATTTCCATCCAATTTTTTCTCTGGGTTTTATCAAGATTTCTCTTTGCTAGACATTTCATGACTAGTTTTCGTCACTTTTGCATGGCCATTTATCTTCATGCTTTGATTTTAGAGCCTTTGTTTACAAACATATTACAGTCTTCACTTCAGCATCTTGCTTAGAGAAACGGCTGAGAGTTTGGCTCCGTCATAAATGTGTATAATCTTGACTCAGATCCATCTCAGAGGGAATCCTTGAAGGGACTGAACTCACCATGGACCTCACGTGCCATCCTCTTCTACAAAAGTGGCTAAGAAGCGGCAATCTGTACTCCATCTGCAGATAAGCTATCTTTGGTACCCAAAGGATCATGGGCATAGCTTAGTTCCCCCGTACTCTCTGACCCTTCTCTGTTTGGAGAAGTAACTTTTGCATCACGGAGATTAAAAATCTGAAAACCCATTCAAAAACCCCAAAGGAAGTATTGCTGCCCTTGTTCCTCAAGTGGTTAATTTCCCTGGAGGTTATTTCTCTACCTTCACCCCTGAGGACTAGAACAAGTTAACATGTTATTTCATGGAACATGGTAGAAACGGAGATGAAACAGCAAAATATGTGCTCTTAATGGTGTTGGCAGACCCAGAGATGTCTCCATCTAACTTTTTGCTTGTGCTTCACATTTTCAAGTACGGTTCTGTCTTCTTTTCTCTCTCTAATAGTATTCAGATGCGAGGGAAAATATTGTTCGCTGTCAGCCACAGTGGTTGGACAGCTTCAAACCCATATACTGTGCCTATAAACTGCCTTGTGGGGTCTTCTTGACACTCAATCAGAGCATCTGGTACAAGAAAGAGCAGTGAGTTTTAGTCCTGAAGACCCTTTTCAGCTGTTACGGAGCCCCTAACCCACGCAAATTCCAACTGACTTCAAGAGAAATTTTGGCCAATTAAAATCTAGGTGAGAATTCCCGGATTTGGCCAATACTAATAAAATTAGAGAAATGTGACTTGCTTCCTCAGCTAATAGTTTCCTTAAAGGCACTACCACATGCCACCACGTTTCTCGAATCTCCCTCGGCTGCCCAAAACCAGCTCCTCTTGTTTCAGTCCCTGCTTCCATAGATGTCAATGGCAGTCATGTCTGCTAGGGATTATTTGCATTCCTTAAGCAAGCATTCAGCCCATAAATTATGACAAGAAAGGCTCTTCTTTGAGCCCTCGTTTTAAAATTCCTCTTTAGGAAGGTTTTCACTCATATCACGATCCATTAACTAAACCATATGTAGGTTCCTCCATCCAGAACCATTCCACTCCCCAAAAGCACAACTGCTAGCGAGAAATGAATATTTGGATCCGTTTCTTGTTTTCTTTTCTGGGTGTTTATTTAACACCGGAAAGATTATTGAAGATGTTATCTCAGAGAGAGTTCACTGGGGCATTTTTCTGTGACGGTATTATTGCAAGCGCAGTCGGCTGGCTCTTATCTTCAGCTAATAAAGGTGCATTAAGCAGGCAAAACTGATCAAATGTGCGTTGACCGTAATTTCATTTGAGCTTTTCTTGGTAAAGTAAATATTCTATTTCTTACATCTTTTGTTCAGTTTTAAATGGTTCTGCTTTGCTTTCCCTACCTAAAAACTAGAGGGGCTTCATTTCGAAAAGGACTATTTGGGTGGCTCAGTCCTTTACAGCCACCAGCACCTACATAATAGTGTGTAACCCAGAAAAGTCCATATGTTCACTGTGGAAAAGCTCTCCAGCATCCCATGGCAAGCGTGAAGTCCTTGCTAGGAGAAGTTATATATGGATGGAAATGCCTGGATGGGACTAAAGCATGATTTACAGTCCAGGCTCCTGCAGAAACTGGTCTTTCTGCGCCTCCAGTCTCCCCGGAGACTCCTGCCTGTTTGAGGAGGGGGAAAATGTGTTTCCAGTTGCAGATCTGGCCATTTGTAGTCATTCACATCTGCCAGGGCTGCCATGGATCTGTAGGCACTTTTGGTGCCCCACAAAGCTCCTTCGCAGCCTGTTCTGACACTTCAGCAAGGTATTAATCCGTGCAGTAAGGAAACGTGGGATTCTTCTTATTAATACCGTGTTAAAAAAGTGCAACAAGTATCATACAGACTTTAAGAAAGGCCTCGACATCATCTTTTGGGCAGATGAAGTTTAACTGTACTCTTTTTTTTTCCCCATTTCCAGCATTTTTAACAGACTGAGACTGAATTTCATGGCCTGTTGGTAATTTGTATGCATTGTTACCACTCAATGATCGTATTCTTTCTGCTGACCCCACTTGAACTTGCTTCCCTCGAGGCCACAGCAAGTCCAGGAGGCAAGGGCTTGGTTTACTGCAACGAGCCCTCGGTGGGACTACACCTTTGGACCACCCAGGACCAGCAGCGAGCTGGAGCGCTGCTCATATCTGGAGCCCACCTGCGCTCCTTGACCCGTGTTGGCTTCCCGTTCATTTCAGGTCTCCTTCAGACCTACCGTGCCCCGAATGGTTTAGCTCACGGGTACCTCAGAGACCTCATTTCTTTCCCCGTCCCTTTCTCTCCTCTCAAAATCGACTGCAGTGGTGGAGCTGGCGTTATTTGACTTAACCAAGAGCAACTGAGTGCAGCTGGTGTGAATGCAGCAGGCTTTGCTGGAAGCCGCGGGAAGTCCCATGCCAATTTGCATCCTCTAAGAGCCTGGCCCAGGATGTTTTCTATTTTAATTTTTATGTCTGCACCTAGCGTTCCAGTTGGATGCATTTTAAAGTAAACAGAGTTGATAAATAAAAACTTGTGCATTTCCCAGTCATCCCGGAGTATTTCTGTTCCTCCCTCCTTGCCTCCCCCTTCCTAGTCTTTTACTGCTTGCACAGATACAACAATTAAATATTCAGCCAACATGCCAGTTTCCTCTTGCTCAGTTGTTGATTCATCCTGAAATCTGGTTTTTGAATGGACTTATTCTAGAAGTAGTAGCACCAGAGTAGAGAATTTAAGTTCTTGGGTGGAAAACTCCTTATGCAGGACTTTTCCCCCCAAATTAGTCATCAATCATCAGCAACCAAGTACGTTTTACTCTGACCTTGGGCTTTTCCAGAGCCAAAATGCAGAGGCTTAATAAGAAGGATGGGAGCAGTAACACCCAGACCATCAGCAGCCGGCAAAAAGCCCCGTGATTTCTTCTGGATCTGGATGGTGGTAACAACAGGGGAGCATGCCCACGTTCCAGGTGAAGGGGAAGGGGGGCATAGAGACGGGTCTGCCTCCCCCATCAGCTCTCGTGATGCTCACCTTCCCTGGCCTCCTGCATCACCAGCTCCGTACTGTGTGTTTAGGCGCTTTTCCAAATCTGTGACTTCAAGAGAATTTGCCTTAGTTTGAAGCACCAGCCTTTGATCCTATAACCAAGGTCTTTATTTGTTTAAGATGGTAATTAACTGAAATTAGTAATGGAAAGATTTTTTAACTTAATGGGCCCCTAAGTGTTTGGAAAGCACTGTTGGATTTTTAAAAAAAATACAAATCCCACCGTTTTACCATTTTGTGAAACTGCTTTCTGTTCATCCTTCTCATGAAAGACCTCAGAGCTAAATGCTGGGGCTTGAGACTGGGAGGCATATGGATTTTACAGCCCATGCAAACCGAAAGACGAGGCATTCATCTGCACAGACCATTCCTGTTTGTTTATTGTCCCAGCAATGGGACTTCTTGGCTCGGCAGCCATCGGAGCACAGGTTCCAGACTCTTGGCTTTTCAGGCTCTCACTGTGTGTCCCAGCTGCTTTAAGAGCCTGGCAGGTCTAATTCTTCTCCGACGGCCACCTTCCTTCACTTAAAACAAGCCTGGGGATCGTCAGGCCTTGGTTCATTTCCAAAGTCTATTAATTGAACCTGGAGGGCTTAGTTCTCCTAGCGCACAAGGAGTCCAACTCCGTAAGCTCTACACAGCTGCTCTGCCTATTGCAAATGCAGAGCACACGTCTGCCTTACATCGCTACGTGGGAAATAAGGGACTATTCCCAGTCCAGAGGGACTAAAAAAGAATATTTTTATTTTTTTTAAAAAAAGAAGGTCTCGTTGAAAGTATGTTTCCTGGCTATGAAGAAATTATTCCTACACAAAAATTGTTTTTGTGTCCACACAGAGCTGTGGAAAGGGTGGGATGAGAAAGAAGTTTGCCTCAAAGGCCCTCTGAATAAAGGAAGACTTTCTCACACCCTGACATCTGCTGCCCAGAGTCCATCCATCCTTGCCCATAGCTAGAGAGAGTGCTTGGTGACAGGAGCCACTGGGGGAGGGACAGGAACTTGTTCCCTAAAGTGGCCCTTTTGATGCAACATGTCACAGCTCAAACATGAGACATCCCGAAGCCAGCAGAGAACTTCCAGAGGCTTCTGAGCATCTTTGCCCACTTCTCCAGAGCTTTTTGTAGCTGTGGTTCGATTTTTTTCAGACACATGGGAAAACAGAAGAAGGAATCCAGGATTTGCATCGTACCTTCTCCACAGCAAAGGGCTTATTCTGAGGCCGTGCAGAAGAGCTGCAGGTTTCTGCTGAATGACGACTGAGCAAAACAGACTCCTACTGGGGTCCTCACCCCTCTGAGGAGTCTTCACCTTTGCTGATGAAAGCAAACACCTCCTGCCTTTGTGTCTCCTTTGCCTTTTCCTCTTTCAAGCAGGGGACACATCTCTTTTCTGTTTATCTTCAGCTGGGGATTTTCTGAGTCTCCAAGCTTCCAGCCAATCTTCGGACAGAGGGTGATTAAAAGGCTCAAGTTATCAACCCACATGTAGCTGTCTAATGTTTAGGATCTCCTCAGGGTTCTCTCTGGCCCCAACAGTTACTCCCAAAGGAAATGGGTGTCCCACAGGTCCTGTACCAAATCTGGCAGCCCTTGTAGTTGCCTCAGAGATTTCAGGATGTCTCAAGGCAACACATTCAAGCTCCAAAAGTCTATGGCTGGGTCAAGGTCAATCCTCCATTGCCCTACTTGGACGTAACTACTCAATGTCCATGACCCCTTGCAAGCCTTGCTTCACCTTCCAGCCTGCTTGGGCCCAAAAAGCTGGAGATTCCCCAAAAAGCTGGAGATTCCCATAACAAGCAATAGTTCACTGCATGAAAAGGGAGTGAGAGGTAGGCACAGCCTTATCCCACCACTGGTGAATGCAGGAGAGCTGTTTCCATCAGCCTTTGCCTAGGTAGAACCAGATCCCACAACTGGCTGGGGGAGGCAGAGAGCAGAGGGGAGCGAATGCACAGAAAGCCATTTGTTTGAAAACTGGGACACACATTGACTGAAAATAGTTTGCAGCATTCACTCAGCCCTAATAGGAACTCACACATTCCTTGAAATGGGCTATTCATTATACAGCAGCTAGTAAAAAAAGAAGGGATTTTTTTCCCCCAGCCCTTAAACATATGATTTTCAGCCCCAACAAGGACTTTACGAAGTTCACGTGGAGCAACTTCATGGAGGGCAGCGTGCACCGCCGTTGGCCGCGTGCGGGGCTGGGGCATTTGCCCGGCAAGCCTGGTGCAAACCCGTCTTCATGGGCCCCTTGTGCCTGGGAAGCCGTGCCAAAGTCATGAGCTTTTATTAGCACTAACTTTCCATTTAGTCGGGAGGGACCTTTCCATTTGCTTCCCCGGCAGTATAGCACTGGCTCCACCTCAACATTTGCACCTTATAAAGTGTTGTCATGACCCGACTAGAGCAGTTTATACAAGGCCCTTCAAGATCCCCAGTAATGAAGAGTAAATAACCGAGGAAAGCTTTCTCTCACTTTGCAGCTTTCTTTCAGTCTCAAAAGAAATAAAACAACTTACTTAACAGCATTCTTTAATCTTTTGCACCAGTGGCCTCCTTTATAGGGTGTTATACAGAGCCAGTGTAAATCCAACCTCTGTAATGGGGTCAGTGTTTCTCAACAGGTGTTGGGTGGATACAGTGTAAGATCTATTTTTTCAATAAATGTCAAGCCAGAAAGCTTGCTGTTCATACACAGGCAACGTTAACATGTGGTTCTCTCACGCGCTCGCCCTCCCCTCCCCAGTACCCCTTTGCTAATCTTTGGGTTTTTTTGGTTTGTTTTTTTTTTTTTTCCAGCAGCCCACGAAGGCCTCCAATTTAATAAAGGAAAGCCGTGAATGCCCATTGCCCAGTCGCAGGAGCAAAAGCACAAGAGCTACTGACCTGCCATGCTGCGGGAATAACAGACCCCCAAAAGATGACAGAAATCCTTCATTTTCTGGAAAGAAATCCCTCCTCCTGCTCTCTTTCCGCAAAGGGGTTGCAAAATGCACTGACGGTGCAGGGGAAGTCCAGCAGACGAAGTCCTTCGAAAAGACTCACTGCATTGTTTGGGAGCAGCCCCGGGCCTGATCCTGGAGCTCTTAATTATTTCTTCACTAAGGCAAAACACTCTCTGGAGCCAGCAGAAAGCTCACCTGAATAAGGATGACATGGCCCATGGCCACCCAGTTAGAGCCAGAACCGAGTTTGTTGACCAACAGATTTGTTTCAGCCACGGCACCATTTTAAGTCTCCTATGCAACGGTCCAGGAAACCATATCATTAGGAAATACGATAATTAGCTATACAATTAGCTCCCAGAGAAGCAAGTTATCTAAATAATGCAAATTTACGCTCATGCATATGACCATTATTTTAAATGGCTCTTCTTAAATATTTGCGTTTTAATATAAATGGCAATCTTTGCACGTGCCTTCTTTGGATCAAGCTGATGTTCCTCAACTGGTAACTGCCAGGTAATTAGTAATTAGGCAGCTCCCTTGGGGCTGCTGCTCCTCCCTGGTGCCAAAAGCTGGTGGAGTACCCCTTCCCCAGACGGTCTGCCCCCGGGAAGGATGGGTCCAGAGCACGAAACCTTCTTTGCAGTATTTACTTGTGGCTACAGTAGACTGTGCTGCCTCCCTGCTCGCTTGTCCAAATACCACATGGGAAATTAATGCAAAATATTTCCGTGAGTATTCATTTGATGGGGGGGGGCGGGAATCGCACTTTGCAATCATTTGGGTTTATTCAGAAAAGTATTTACTTATGTACTTAACTTGAAGCATGTTCTTAAGTCCATCTCCTGTGCATCAACACATTTCAGCATCTAAATAAATCCTTAAGCACTTCGCTTTATAAGGGACTATAAGAATGGAAGCATACTGGGAAAACATTTGTGGAAAGCAATTTGCTTATTATTATATAAACCAGATCTTAAATTTGCAGGTTCAAATATCCTTGCTATGCTCTTTCAGTGAAAAATACTATGTGGTCTGTCAAAACTGAGCAACAAAGTTCTAATTCCAGCATTTCTGAACAAATTTAGGGTCTGATGAAAAAAAATATCCATATAGATTGTCATCAAACAAAGCAGGAAAAAAAATAGGTTCAAGGGCATCGCAAACTGTTCACATATATTCCATGAGCCAGTACAAAAACACATTTCAAGACATATTAGATATTTGTTGTTAATTTTTATCTGGTGGTGGGCATAAAATTACCAGCGGTATACAGCAAATAAAAAATCTTTGTTCATATCAGATTTGATTATAATGGCATTTTGTGGCCACCAACCCAGTTTCGTCTGGCTGGATGTTAGTCAGTTAAAAAAGAAGAGGTTTCTTTCTGCTCTGTTTTTATCTGGTAAACCAGAAACCAACTTAGTCATTATACATTCTGAAAGCAGTTTTAATAATCTGGGTAAAGTGCTGCAAACGTTTATGTACTTGGGGAGGAAGAATGAAACTGCTGCAACGTAGGATCATGTGGGCTGTCTGAAAATCACATTTTCTTTTTTGTTTTCTTTTCTAATCCAGCTTGAATAGTAAAAATTACCAAGCGAGTTGGTCTCTGCCATTGGTTTTGCATTCGTGTTGCTCAGTTCCAGTGGGTTTGGATCACGTCTCTACTGTTTAGTTGACAGAGTTGCAGGAGAGTAGAATGCAGTCCAGGGATCCATACAGTTTGTAACCAGCTAGGGGAAAAAAAACCCCACATGGATAGAAGTACTTTTAAAACACAAATAAACAACAAGTACAAAGAATACTGTGTTCAGTTTTGGACCCCTCACTAAAAGAAAGACTTTGAGGTGTTGGAGGGTGTCCAGAGAAGGGCAACGGAGCTGGTGAGGGGTCTGGAGAACAAGTCTTGTGAGGAGCGGCTGAGGGAGCTGGGGGTGTTCAGCCTGGAGAAGAGGAGGCTGAGGGGAGACCTTCTCGCTCTCCTCAGCTACCTGAAAGGAGGGGGTGGAGAGGTGGGGGTCGCTCTCTTCTTCCAAGGAACAGGCCATAGGACAAGAGGAAATGGCCTCAAGTTGCACCAGGGGAGGTTTAGATTGGATATTAGGAAAAAAATCTTCACGAAAAGGGTTGTCAAGCATTGGAACAGGCTGCCCAGGGAAGGGGTTGAGTCACCACCCCTGGAGGTATTTAAAAGGTGTATGGACACTTAGGGACAAGGTTTAGTGGTAGAGACTTGGCAGTGCTAGATTAACGGTTGTGCTCAATGATCTTAAAGGTCTTTTCACACCTAAACAATTCTATGAGTCTATGGTTCTATGATTCTAAAATTAGTGAAGTAGTCATAAGAGAGAAGGAATGAGATAAAAAAAACAGCTGTGAGATCAAGTCCTTTATTGGTAACTTCCAAGAATCTTTGGATGACAATAAAATCAGGAAGAGACTCCATCTAAACACTTCCATGGATGAGTAATGATGAAAGTGATTTATTTCTAATGAAGATACAATAACAGATATTTTGAAGACAGATGGGGTTATGCGGCTATCTAGGGTGCTTTTGGGAATACATTTTTTTCCTGATGAAATTATATTTGATTGAAGAACCTAGTCTTGATCAGAAGACTTCAGAGTTTTAAGAGGCATGAGAAAACACAAGATTTGAAGATGCAGCAGAATGTAGTTACTTCTAATTTTAAATTAAACATGGATAATTTGTAATAATAATAATAATAATAACAATAATAATGCTCTCGTAGTAGCAGAGAGTTACTGGTATAGGGAAAAGAGGTTAAAAACAAGGGCAAGAACAGAATGATCCTTTCCCTGGTTTGTCCTTCCAGCTCCCAGCAGCTTAGGAACTAAGTAAACCAGACATTGCATCCAGACTCCCATCTTTGGTAGCCACCACCGAATTTATCCACCATTAATTTGTCTAATCCCTTCCTGAATGCATTCTTTTGGCCCCCACGACATTCTGTGGCAGAGATGCTGAATAAATACGATCTCTGGATATTTGTTCAGATTTTGCAAGCATAAAACAAATAGTAACATAGGGCTAAGTCATGATTGTGCAACCTCAGCTCTCACGTATCTCAATGGGAGTTTCAGCTGTTAGGTTTCATTTGCAGTTTGGTGTTTCTGTAGGCCAGCAGCTGCGTGTTCCTCTAAGTTTTGTTCAACACTGTGTGAGCTAGCATCCCTGGGAAAGAAAAATGGAGCCCATTTCAGTACAGAATTTGGACAAGGGCACATTATTGTCCCAACGACATGTATTTAAAAAAAAAAAACACGTTTGTTTTCCTAAAAATTACCCATGCCTTTGCAAACTTTTGCCACAGAAGAAAAATTGTGCAAAAATTGAAGTCCAGAAATTGAAAAATTACTAAGAAAGCACACATCTTTCAGTTTTCATTGGAAATATTGCAGAAACCTCGCAAAATTCTATTTAAAAATTAAGGCAACCAAAGCAGACACCTTTTGGGAAAACTCCCTGAATTCAAGCCTTTAATTTTCGGTTAAATAATGGTTTGGAAGAAAGTTTTCAGGCAACCCAAGTAATGAGTAACTTTCGTTTCTTTACTTCCTTACAGAGATCAAAACCTTAGACAATATCAGTTTCTTTCGAGCAAGGAAGTTGTTCCTGCTTTCAGGCTGTGGGACAGCCTTTCATTCAAGTGTGGTAGCACCTGTGAAGTCAATAAATTATACATCTTCCTCTTGCTATAGATGTGTGAAGGAGAGATTTAGAGAGTAATGGTGTTGTTTATTCTCTAAACATAGAGATTCAAGTTACTGTGGATATAAACAGCCATATCACATGAAGGATCTTCCCAGGTTCAATGCTGGTATTGTTAGATTTTGTTGGTGAGCTCCTGAGTCAGAGCTAGCTTTATTTTACTCATTTTATGCCACGCTAGTTCATTCCCTAGTCGTACCTCGGTCCGTTAATTAGGGTATATACCATGTTATCCATCATCACGACAGTAGCGTCAAGCTTTAAGCAGTGCCATATCTTTTAATTCTCAGAAGATCATTCACATTTTAGGGTTTGAACAAAGATCTGAAATATTATTGGAAAATGTAATACCACAAGGAATTTTTTCGACACGTGAGACCGCAGCTGCCAGACACAGATGGGAGGACAAACACTACTAGTAATGGCAAGACCTGGTTACCCTCAGATGTAATTACCAGTAGATAACTTTACCAGAAAATTGCAAAAGTAAATACATTTTAAGCCTTTTTTTTTTGGCACGTAGAGATGATCTTCTGGAAGGGGAGACTGAGAATCAGGATAAAACTCCAGCCACTGTGAGCTGACACAAAGGGGAGGGAATAAAAATCCCAAACTTTGTGGCTACCAGGTCCGCTTGCTCGCTTGATTTTATTTCAAAGAGTGATCTTCGATTATTAAAGGCTCTGATTAGGGCAATCAGCTCCAGCTAAGCTTTTGCTGACTTGTACTTGCAGGATGTTTGAAAACTCTGTGCACCAGAAGTGGAAAACTGATGTGGGTCTCACACTGCAAATAAGAGAGGAAAAACTTGAAGGGTCCAGAGGGAACTGGCTCACTTCATAGGCTCTGTTAGGGATAAGAGTGGAAAAAGAGATGAATCTGCAAAGGAAGCTGCATTTTAGAGGTCAGCAAGCATAGGGGTAAAGTGAGAACTGCCAAAAGTCAAGCTGAGTTAGACCTTGCAAAGGATATTAAAATAAACAACAGAAGTTCTTTAACCAGAAGAATAAAAAGAGAACCAGAAAAAAAGGCGTGGGTTTGCTATGCAGCAAGGATGGCGATGAGATTAAAAGAACCTGAGTATAATTCCCAAAGTTCAATGAATGCGTTGCATGTGTTTTCGGTAAGGAAGAGTGTATAGAATATGGGGTAGAGGTTGGATGGCTCATGAGTGGCTGGGAATGGAAGTTACCACATCTGAAGTGGCAAGAAAACTCAGAGGACTCAATATGCTGAAATCAGTGTACAGAGGGGAAAAAAAAAATCACCCAGAATAGTTGAAAAACTGGCACGGTCCATTAGCCAGGCTAGAAATAAATATGTCCAACTGGAGTGACCTGAGCAACTACAGATGCCTGCAGCTGTCCTCAGTAATCTGAGAAGCTTTAGGAAAAAAGGAGAGAATAAGGGTTATTACAGACATCAAGGTAAAGAAAAGAAAAAAAAATGTGACATGCATTTACCTGAGGTAATTCTAAATTCTAAGTCTTTCCCTGATCTTTTTGCATTCTCTAAGCAAAACTAAAAAAAGCAGGTAGTGCTTCAGAGGAAGTCTTTGGGTAAAGAAAAGAAGATAGGAGCCTGCACCAAATTGTAACCGAGGAATAAACCTGCTAAACGGGAGCCGATCACGTCTGGAATAGTTGGATGGTGGGAGGTTATAGACGATTCCCAAAGATCCATCTGGAGACCAATTTTAATTGGCGTTCTCAAGAACCAAAGTTCGGACAAGATTAGGTAAAGAAGCAAAATTAAGCCTGGAGACCTAATCATTACAAAAGAGGCTCAGCATAACATCTAGAAAGAACTAGAGGACTGCTTCAACTAGGGGCTGAAGTAGTAGAAAAGACATTAGGTTTAAGACTGCAAGATATGCAGATGACGGAATGAGAGTGAGAATTTCTGCAAGTCTGAATCTATTCTACTCTATTCTGTTCTTATCGGTGGAAAAAGATAGAGGGAAGGACAGACCTGGTGTATATACGCAATCTCAATAAGACCAACAGCTGCCAGTGAGACTTGCTTTTGAAAGAGAGAGGTGAAACACTGATGAAGGCATTGAAAAGAGGGAAATAGGAATGTGACGGTGAAAGATACTGGTCCTCACCCGGAATACCATGTGCCTTCAGGTATCTGATCTGAACCTGAAAGGATGCAGTGGATAGGCATGAGGATGTTGGGTGGAATAGGGACCTTGCACTCTTTAACTTGGCAAAGCAGAGATGGAGCAGGGACACAACTGTCCCCTGAGACCGCGTCCAGGGAAACATGCTGGCGAGGAGGGAGAACTCACTGGATAAAGAACAATATTGGCATACACAGCACATGCTGGCCAGAAAGGCATTTATGGGTTTAGAGGGAAAATAAATGATCCGAAAACATCTAGTTTGCTCAATTTGGTGGTCTCTTCAGACCAAGTCATTTCCATTGGCAGCAAGAGGCTCTGGAACAAACTTCCTGCAGAAGTAGCAGAATAAGGAGCAAAGTAATTAAAAAGAGGAAACAGACCCCTGAAGTTCTGTGCAATTCCTTATTTCTGGACCAGTAATTTGAGGCTTTGTCCAGAGCTTATTAAATTGTGCAGAATTCTCCATCCAGGCCAGCATTTAATACCTGTCCATATAAAAGCCATCAGGGATCAGCAGGTACTAAATATAGGTATTAAATAGTCCAGTGCTCTGTTACACTGGGTTTCCATTCCACTTGAAACTTCTGAAGTCCTCTCTTTCCTTCCCAACCCTCCTTTTCAAACAGACATTTTTAACAGAGAATCGGGCCTGAGCCATAAACGAATTTTCACGGTTTCTAGGCCAGTTGGCATAAATCATTGCCACCAAGCTGCTGACCAAAAGAAGCATGTATTTAACAGATAATCTTTGTGAAAGGCAGCAATAGTTACAGTTTTACAGAGCCGCATAATTTTAACCTCTAACAAATGTTACAAGGAACGCTTTATCCTATTTAACCTTGAGTCACTATCAAGAGCTTATTTCTAACGTGTTTTTCTCTGTTTACTGTCTTTCCTAATGTCATCACTGACATTCAAAAAAGTTCGTAAAGCACTGACATGTGGAATAATAAAGTGAAGATCAGTTTTTAAACACAGGAAAAAATCTCTTTCCATTCACATGAAATATTTTCAAGTTAAATAAAACAGTTTACGCTTACCAAGTTTGCTTTTGGTTTTTCCCAATTTACATTTTATGAGCAGCCCCGTTCAATGTTTTAAAACTCATCTTCTGAGTACTTTTTAATTGAGAGAAAATCTTTTAAAATCAAGGGGACCATGAATAAAATCTGAGGAACACAGGTTTAACTGATCTTTCTTTGCAAGCTCTGTGCAAGTCGGGATGTGGGATAGTCACTTCCTGACCTGAAAAAGCAATGAAGCACTGTCCCAACGTATATAGACGTCAGTGCTCAGATATAATGAATTGCAGCCCGATATTAAATCTGTGCAATTTCCCAAGCTCCGGATATGCTGACCCAATCACATGACCAATAAATAAAAAAGAAAAAACCCGACGAGGATTTCTCAAGAGAAAGCATCTAAGTTCTATTTTAACTGTGCAGACAGGGTACAAGGTGCCTCTCCGTGATTAAAAGCTGTAATTCATTCTCTCAGGCTAGACTCTGACCGACAAAATACACCAGATTCTGCCCAGAGCCTAAGTTCATACAATTTAAGACCAAGAGGGATGATTAGATCATCTAGCAAACAACCCAGACTCTTGCATTTCACCCTCTTGCTCCAATATTGAGCCCTAAAGCAAGTGCTTAGTTAAATCATATTTGTGCTCAAGGTATCCTGTCCCTGATACAAGACCATGGAGCTCATCAGTTCAGGAGATAAAATTGCCCTTTGAAGCTCTTGGGCTGATAGCTTTCTGTTTTATGGGATGATGGCTTCAACAAGCAGAACCCACCGTCGGCTCCAAGGTAACTGGTGGGAGAAGGCGGTGGATTGCCTGCACGAGCCCATGAATGCCAAATCCTGAGCCAAAGACTTCTCTATATGGCCAGTGTTGCAAGATCTACAGGTCAACCCATAGCTGTGGGACCCCAAGAGTGTCCTGATCTTTATCTCTGCCTGGGAAGAAAAAACGGTTAATGCAGCACATGAAAATGAGATCTCCACACAAAAGGATGAAGGCTGCTTCTTTGGTGATGGCAATTTGGGGAACACGCCTTGCATTCTGCAAGGGCAAGGGACATCATTAACCTTTTTTTTTTTATTATTATTATTTAAATCTGTAATTAAGAATATCACTCAACTTTCTGTTTTAAAACAGAGTGTTCTCATGAGAGCTCCACAGGTTGTTTGAAATCTGGGCCTCTTCCCAGTATTTTTCAGCCAGTTTCCTGAGCTTGCTGACAGAGCTGTCTGGACGGCCACTGGCTCACATTCCTCGCAGTCTCTGCTCCAAGCCAGCTTCTTTGGGCCCAATTTCAACAAATACAGACGGACCACCACAATCCAGAGCTCAACGTGGGACTGGCACCACATGCCTTTGAGATATTAAACATAAATCAGCTGTGGCAAGCAGAGACAGATGTGGGCGTTAAGAGAACTGCCAGCTCTATACGCTAAATATGGAGTTTTGCATAGGAGATGCCAAAGATCGCAGGTCTTTCTTTAATGCAAATTCGGCTGGAGGAGCAAGAACAGCAGCCAATTAAGCAGCTTTCAATAGAAAGCAGGCACTTTCTATTGAATTTGCAGCTGGGAGGCCCGGGTTCAAGTCAAGAGAGGGGACAATATTGAAACGTTGAGTTGCTTTGTTTGAGACCCAGGAGAAAGAGTGTTATGTGTCCCCATCCCTGGAAGTGTTCAAGGCCAGGCTGGATGGGGCTTTGAGCAACCTGGTCTAGTGGGAGGTGTCCCTGCCCATGGCAGGGGGTTGGAACTAGATGATCTTTAAGGTCCCTTCCAACCCAAATCATTCTGTGATTCTATGATGCTCACGCTGGGAGAGCATCACTGCTGGGGACCCTGGTAGGCCTCAAAGGGTTTCTGTGCCTCTGAACTGGCAGAGCAGCTACTCACCTGAGTCCTTGAAGGAGGCACAAAACCAAACCTGTTTCCAGAAACCTGACCGAAAGGACATGACTTTGTCAAGTACGATATGGGACTAACAGGGAGGGGGAGCACAGCATCGACTTGGTCGTTTACGGAGGTTTCATGGGATTTGTAACTGGCACAGGGAGGCGTTTCCCTTATTCCCAGGGGAAGCCACAGGGTATCACACTGTGGGCAGCTGAGGCTTTCGGGCACGTGCTGTTGACTATCCTCATCACGAAGGCCTGCAAGAGTCAAATGCAAATATAGCCTTGTGGTTTGGGTCAACCCGGTATTCCCGACATGTGGTTGATTTCATTTCTAAATCAGTGCTGAATTTGTGATCCTTATTTTCAAGGGTGTCTCGCTCACGTCTCACCCTTGCAGACCTGCAGACACCAAGAGGTCAGGCTGGGCTATGCCATCAGACACACCACTCCATCCAACAGCTAGTGTGTCCCCCAAAAAAGTGCCATATTGAATCGTGCCTAAATACGGTGCAGAGCCTATATGTATTTTTAATGCTGCTTAATTATTAGTTCATTTATTGACAGTGACGACAATACTAAAAAACATCATCTGCGAACACACCGAGGGTCTCACTTGTAAGTATTTATGCACATGAATAACTTTTCTCATGTGCCTCAGTCCCGCTGAGGCGAACAGCTTTCAGGCATTGGAGAAACCTAAACCAAAGCTTATGGGTATGTATCAGCTGGGCTCGGTCTGAGATGCTGCCCATGTCGATAAGGCTGTGAGATGCATTTTGGTCCCAAGGTACCCCAGCTGCGCTGGCTGGTCTCTATTTGATATCTCACCTGCCAGCTCCATTAAAAAATGTTAGATGGCAAAGGAAGATTAGAAACTACTTTCATTTCCAGAGCCGTAGCTAAAGCGGGGCCACGTTATGCTTAGACAGAAAACGAAGCACTGTGTGTTTTATTCAGGAACTGGGACATTCCGCCAGGTTTCGTATGGGAAGTTTACATTGATTACAGACCAGAAACATCTTGTTAAAACCCCTGAACCGAAAAGGGACAGAGCAGCCAGCAGCTGGCAGATGACGGAGGTGAATTCTCATGTTAGCATCTTATTACCATTGCATCAGGTGGCTTACCAACACGGGAATGCTGACACGCTCTCCCGAGTGCCTTCGCAGGCTGACAGTCACCGCAACCAGATCTCACTTGCTGGATTTCCCCTTGCAGGGAAGTATTATTACTGCAAAAGAAGTTGCAGCGAGGTGGAAGCTGACCGAGTTTTAAAAGGGATCTATCTGCCTTTGTAGGATGGAGAGCAGTCATCTCGTGGCAAACATTTCTGGTGTCAAATTTATTGGAAAAGTATCGCCGCCGGTATCGGCTCAAATCTTTGCCAGCGCAGAAGTTGGCATCGATACCAGTTCCTGCCAGAGGTGGAAAGCCGAGACCTGAAGGAGGCAACAGGGGGGTGAATATAGATCCCCTTTTTAATAAGATGACAAGGTCAGGAGAAGGTGATTCTGTCCTTTGTGCTTCTCAAACCTCTCTTACCCCTGTGGACACCTTGGGTGACAGCAAACGAGCCCCCTTCAGGCTCACTGTTACCGAGCATCAGAACTCATCTCTAAAAACCGTCCCATCATCGCTGCAGAAATTCCAAGTTTCCCATCGTATTCCTACGTTACAGCATAGAGCTCAATAAGAAAGGGGAACTCGCATGAAGCGCATTTTTCCCCACAGATAACAACATTAAAATTCTCTAGGCGTGAAGATGCTGTCTTAATTCCTACCGCTTCCTCGGCCCCTTTTCACTCACCTCCAGAATAATTTCTCTGAAACTTTTTGACGTGAAGAACAGAAAGTGGTAGAGTGTTAAAAAGGAGGTGCATTTGGAAACCCCTCTCCGTAATCCTCCCGACGCTCGGGGAGTTCTGCAGTTTATATCCATGACTCCCCCCTCAGCAGTAACGAGGTTTCTTGAATTCCCAGCAAGTGAGCGAAGAAACATTGGAGGCTTGACTTTAACATCTCTTAGCAAAATATTTTTTCCTCTTCAAAGACGACAGCAACAAAGCTATCTGTCCTCAGGACAGCAAATTTGGTATATAAGATACACTGTGCTGTCTGGGAGGGTATTGCTATAGGTCAGGGTGTCTCTGAGCTGGCAGGCAGAATAAATGCCACAATCTTTAATTTTTTGCCTTTTTGTTATCGGGCTTAATTTATATATACAAGTTTGGAGGGGTTTTAGGATGCAGAATTAAGAAAGCGGACAAAAACTTGGGAGTTGGACTAGATGGTGTCCAGAGGCCCCTTCCAACTCTGAAAAATTCCGTGATTCCGGTATCACTGCAGGCTTCGTACATGTCCATTTAATAGAAGCCAAATTTTGTAGCCAAGGAACTGAAAAACAAGAGAACAGGATGTCGCTGGGGTTCATTACAGAAGGTGAGACTATCAGCAGTATTTCTGGGGAAGTAAATGTTTTCACTAATTTTATTTGCTGAGAGGCATCGCTTTGCACTCTCGGTGAGTTGGGAGGAGAGAGAGCAAATTTCTTTTTAACTGGAAAAGAGTAGAAGCGGCAGCCTCCTCTTTCCTTTTCCTATAAGGAGAGCAGTAACTTGAAAATATCCCTGCTGCAGCCCCGGGCTCGTCCCCCTCCGCAGCCAGAGTCTCCCCAGCAGAGAGACCATCTCATCTCTGTCCCCTGAGCACAGTTACCCTCCTTTAACTTTTAGCATGTTCCCTGAACTGAAATTTCCCTCCACCAGCATGTGTGTGAGACGCAGGGAATACGATAAGAATTGTAATATATCTGTCTAATTTCTTTCCTTCCAGTGAAGATAAAGAGATACAGCTGAATTCTTTCCCCATCCCCCTAGCAGCAAAAAGAATATCTTGGGGGGGAAAAAAAAAAAAAAAAAATCCCTTTTGAAGAGGTTGTTGGTTGCTGCAGCTTGGTTGAGGCCGGGAAGACAGACTAGCTATCTCCATAAAAATAAAATCAGAAAAATAAAGTTTTCAAAGCATTAGTTCAGAAGAACTAAAGAAGCTGCTTCCTTAGAGAGAGAAAACAGAAGCAATTTCTTTTGTCAGAAAGAAAGAAAAGGAGAATGGATCTGTCGCCCGCTTCCCGAGAGCCGGTTATCAGCTAAAGCCTGGAGAAGGTACCGGGCACTAACCTGAGGGCAGCCTCCGATAAAAACCCCCGCAGCATTATCTCAGGTAACCCCACAGCAGCACAACCTCACCCCAGCTCTTTTGTGCAAAGTGGGGGGGGGACTTGAGCAAACTTATAAAGACCTCGTTAGCATTTAGGCAGCTGGAAATCATGGAGAAAACTCAGAAAGCTAACGCCCTGGTTTCTTCTCCCCTGCCCTCCCATCCCCAGTAATGCAGCTCTGTGCAAGGGGCAATTATTTTGCAAACCTGCCCCACCTGCTCTTTCAGTAGCGCATAGCGATGCCAAGCTCTCCCTGTTTGATGACCATTTGACTTGGTGGTTTCCACTGGTGTGTCGTGGAAGTACCTTTCTTGTTACCGGGGTTGGACCTACTGGTGGGCACGCCGTGGTGACGGACAGCCCTCCCCTTCCTCCCACCTAAGGCATTTCCAGGTGCGAGCCTGACACGGGGGAGCCCTTCCACAAATAAAAGGCTCCGTCCACGTCCCTGGTTAAAAATAAAATTCCCGTACTGGAGAATGACTAAGTTATTGCTGTTTTGCCATGGTAGGGGAAAAAAATAATCTATCTGAGCCTATAAAGTTATGCTAATTAGTTAAATGAGGATGCCTGACGAGCATATTCACTGTCTCACCACACTGGTATTTGTGATAAGCTTTAAGGAGCGTTAGAATTAGGGAGGCATTAGCGCTAGGTTTTGCTAAATTGATAACTTCTCTTTGCCAGCTTTCTTCTTAGAGCAGGCAACTTTCAAACGTTACGATCGTTTCTAAATCAGTTCAGGAATTGAGCGCAAGATGCCAGAGGAGTTTGACCACGTGATGGCTCTTAGAAGGCGAGGAAGCCTCCCGTGCAACTTGTCCTATATCTTGGGAAAACCTTTCCTACGACAGAGCTGCCTACAGGCTCATAAATCCTGAAGGCAGCACCTTTCTCTGTCAGTAAAAGCTAAACCATGTCCCACCTCGCCCTCTGTTATAGCGCAGTTCTGGTCCTGAGCGTGTTTGCTTCTCGCCAGCGCTGAATTCGTATCCAGGAGCAGCAAAGCTATGGAAAAGAGGTGAAGAATACTGTTCCCTCCTCGAGTTTTGGGTTTCTTTCTCTGCTTTGTACCGTTACAACACCACCGGATAGTTCGAGCAACTGCATCATTTCAGATCAAGTCATAAAGCGTTTTGGATTAAAAAGGCTAAGGAGTGATTTATATTAGCACCACGTAGAAGCACGAGGGCGTGCCAAGAGATTAGGATATGCCAAAAAGCTACAAAAGTTCAGTGCAAAAACAAAATCTGTGGTGATGCTGCTGAAAGTCAGGTTAAATATAGAAATGGTTTGCTAGGAAAAAAAACCCAACCATACAACCAGAAAAATAAAAGCGATTTTTTGGTTGGTCCATGTAGAGGCACATAGGTGCCATGAGGAAAGTTGTTATGCCAGATTAAAATAGATTGCAGCTTTTGGAGGTTAATAAAGTCTCATAGATTGAAACCCCTATTAGGGATTTGACCATTACGTTTTGGTTCAGTATTGAGCCAGGGTGACAGAATTACTGCTAATGAAAAACTTAATGAACCTCACAGGTAATTTGTGAGGACTGAGTCTTGGATCAGTATTAATTCCCAGCCACTTTGTTATCACCAGTTCTGGAGGCCAAACGTCTCTTTTTTTTCTTTTGGTTGAAGTTGTAGCAAATTAATTATCTCCTTTAATCCTGTAAAAAAATCAACGACGCAAAAAAGGCTCTTCCTTTACCCGTGCGTGATGGGCCTCACACCTTGTAAATCAACGCTCCTTGAGCACTCGGTTTTACCCTTTCCAGGGTTTGACCCTCCTGCATTTATAAAGGACACTCTTGAATGAGATTCCTTGATTTCTGAAGTTTAAGTTTCCCTCTTCGGTGTTTTCAGCTGCCGCTGGTTTTACTAGTGGGTATAATGGATGCTAAATTTACCCTGGGCACGGTATTTCCAGTTTGAGCTGCCTTTGATTCACCGGCACTCCAGTAATTCAAAATGCTCATGGCTGTTGCACCTAGCAGACCCTTGGCAGCTTGTGTTGGCTGCCCATTTTTCTTGGGAGCATTCATGGGGAAAGGAATTTTATGTTCGCTGAAGCCCCTGATGGTGAAAAATAAAACACAGCACAACACAACACCCCCCCCGACTCCCACCAGGAGAGGTCAAGAGGGCAGCGAAAAAACTCCTGACACGATCGTCCTTCAGAAAGATCTCCGTGTGAGTTGTAAATAAGCTCTCTGTTTCTCTGCATCTCTGAACCTCACGATTCACGGACTGCTCGGAAATTGGGTAAGTGGGGGTTTTTTTGGTTTTCTTTTTTTTTTTCTTTTTTTTTTTTTTTTTTTTAACCCAAACTTGAGTAACCGCTTTTAAATGTATGGTTGGAAAATCTGGCTTGCACAGCAGACCTCACAGTCATTCTCCCAGTGAAATTCAATCCTCTTGGTTTATTTCATTTTACCTAAGACACCACTGAAGGAAAAATGGTTTTGGAGTAGATAAATCTCTTTCCATCCATGTCTATGGTTCTTTTTAAAGAAAATCTCTTCTTTTTCTTTTTCTTTTTCTTTTTCTTTTTCTTTTTCTTTTTCTTTTTCTTTTTCTTTTTCTTTTTCTTTTTCTTTTTCTTTTTCTTTTTCTTTTTTCTTTTTCCTTCCCCTTCAGCTGTAATTCAGATAGTTTGTTTTCTACTCTCTGTTTCCCACCGAATACACGGCAACGGCCCCTTGCAAGGGGCAGGCCGCTGGACGTGCGACTTCCTACGGCCGTGACTGGGTGTCTTTGCTTGCTGGATTTGATAAGTGATCCAGACAGCCAGGAATGATTTACTGCAAGTCTGCGTTTGCCCTTGTGCTAGGATTACAATCTGGGAGGTTTTTCAACAAGCATTCTCAGCCCCCATTTTTAATCAGTCTTTCGCCCGGGTAGGCCAAGAAAAAGTTGTAAAGTCAGAAGAAACGCTGGCATCTGTTCTGTGACTCAGAACAGAGCAGAGGTTGTCTCCCTTCCATTTTCTGCAAACTCCAATTTTTTTTTTTTGTTGACCACACACAAATGGTTCTAATCAGCTTCCAAAAGGCTCTTGTTGGCATTTTAAGATGTTTGCTCTTTGCATTCTTCTCTACATCCCCCTTTCCTTTCTCATCTGAAAGCAAAGAGGATGTTGAAAAAATGGATGATTTTTTCTTTTCTTTTTTTTTTTTTTTTTTTTTCTGGGCGATTTTGGTTTTCCATTAGCTGAACACTTCTATTGAAGGGTGTTGTGCAATGAAAGCGCAACGGATATGGAAACCTCTTTATTATGCTTGGAATGTCAATTCGGACATTTGTTTTAGTTGGACCATGTGAAACACGGTCGTGGCAAGAACAAGCCAGCAGTTTGCTTCTTTAATGACCCTTCCTCCGCTAATGGGGCTCAGGCTGTCAAGCAGTGATGCATGTTCCTCGATCGCAGGTGAATTCAGGTGCTTGTCCACCCGGGGCCAGCTGGGAGCTGACAATGCCCGTGTCAATCAGCTGCCCAAGAAGCATGGTTGGTGACGCCTCTTCGAATGGAGCATCCTTCAATCATACCGCCAAGGGAAGCAGTTAAAGGCCTTTTTCACCTCTGATGGCACTGAGCTGTTGAAGGCAGAGAGAAAAGTTGAAAGCTTTTCGAGAAGGAGAAAAAGAAAGGTGGTTGCTGGCGCGAGAGCTGTTGTGACTTCCCATAGCGAGAAAGCACAGAGGTTGCTGAGAAATACAGAGCAAGAAAAAGAAAAGAATATAATGCCCAGCAACTGAACACATATATGTGTCTTCCAAAAGATTTTCTCCTCTGCTATAATATTGACAGTGAAATATAGTCCTTTATATAAACAAAAATAACCCCCAAAAAATGAGCCCTTGGCATAGGCCGGTAAAATCACACATTCTGAACCGGGCCAGGCCAAGATGGAAAAATACTCAGTCTATTTTTCCTAAAATCTACCATATTTCTCCGCTCTCTTTTTTTTTTTTTTTTCTTCTCTCCTCGGTGTGAATGTGTATGCAGATACTCAGGTATGTTTCAGCGACGCACAACCGCAACCCCGATGGGCGAAACCGCAGCGGCCCTCAGTGGGCTGACTTCTATGAAGCGAAGTCCAACAGTTCTTGCCTTGGCTTGAGGAACATCAGATGTTAAGTGACAAACATCTCCAGAGAAAGGATTCCCCACCCCTCAGTGGACTGGAAAGCATTTCCACAGGTAGCCCCCCATGGATACCACAGCCTCCACAACGAAGCAACTAACAAGAAAACACTGAGTTCTTCCAGAAACTATTTTTTAAAAACAGTAAAAAGGTGAGATTTTTCATGAAAATACTATACAAAAAAAAGAAAGGGCCAGAGCAGGGAGAAGGAGACTTACTTCTTCTTGCTTTCTGGGGAGGTGGCACTTCGAAGAATATAAAATGACTTCTATTTCATAGCTGTTTGTATTACTTATGCACCAACAGATAAACATTTGGCTTTTCCAGGTTGTCCAAAACGGATAATGTTCACTAACATCTTCATGGCCAGGAAAATAATCAGAAAGGCACAATTTTATTGGCTATTATCCCCCAAACCCTATTGATCCAACATCCAACAGGGCTAATTAGGGACCAGTGCAAAAAGCTCAAAGCAAAGGAGTCACTAGAATTATGAGGAATTATTCTCATATTCTCATATATAGCATTTGCTCTTGTGTCCTCCTGCGAGTTGGAGAAATCGGGTTTATTCTGTGTGAGTCATCGTTTTCTCCTTGGGGCACAGAGGAACGTTTGTGGAGGTGACCACACCAACCAGCCGGAAGATGTCCACTATTAATCAGCTTTAGCAAACTTCTCCTTTAGATTTTTCCCCTTTGCGCAGTTTTTTCCAGCTTAGATGGGACTTGGGGTGAATCAAAGACTAGTTGACAGGATGGTGGTGGGGCAGACTGGTGTCTAGACCTAGACCCCAACTGACCCCTGGAGGGGAGCAGGCATCTCTAGCCCCATCGTGTTTCTCCTTCTCCTTTAAACACCCACATGATTTTGGCTTGAGTGGACTCGGGTTTACGAGGGAATGTGCAGGTGACAAATGCAAATGGTCGCATATCCAGGAATTACATAGAATTGTCATTTTCTCTGGTCAGACGTGCCAAGGTGTCTGAAACAACTGGTGTACACAGAATAATGGAAAACTGAAACTTTGCCCAAAAAGGTTGTTAATATCTAGGTTCTATTGGCAGCGTCGAACAATTTCTTTTTTGTTTTTCCTTTCTCTTTTCTTCAATGCCAGCTATTCAGCAACAGCAGCGTAGGTAGCATGACAATATAAAGCTCTGTTTTCATTATTTTGAACCAATTTTGCCCTGCTATTTTTAACTACTGTAAATGCTACTGCCACAGGGAATAGGTACAATTATTTTGCCATTTTAGCACACTGGAAAGAAATTGAATGAACTTTTGCATACAGTGGGATGTTACCCTTGCCAACACTTAAATGAAATAGGTTTGCCTGTGTTATTACAGGACCATAATAATGTAACTACGTAGTACTGGCAGAGTGTTTTACATCTCTGCAGTAGCCTGACATTAATCTGTGCGGAAGCTGAATTTTGTCCCCATTTCACAGATTAGGAAAGTAAGGAGAAGAGTAAATCTCTGGGGTGATAAAGAACATCAGTACTATGGTGCATCTAGGAGGAGGCACAGAGTACTTCCTGCAGGACCGAAACGCGAGCCTTAGGGATGCTCTACTGCCTTGTATAACTTTTAAGGTAGAATACTCTGTTGGCTTTTCTTTTTTCGTCTTGACACAGACGTATTAACCGCTTCAGGAGCTTTTCAGGGATGACTCCGACCATGCATGGGGAGTCCTCTGCCCTCTGCAAAGGTGGGCAATTGATAACCTAGCTACGTTTAACGCATTTATTCTCACATCTCTGTATGAAGGGAAACCTAGGCAACGAGGCGCTATATGGTTTACACAAGTCTCCAGGATAATTGGTTATAGGGACTACTCAGCTACAGCCAGACATGCTTTTGTCCCTTCCCCACCACAGCCCCAGCAACTACAAGGGCGTTTGTGACAGAGTGGTTTATTCAGTTCTCAAGAACCCATTTTGAATTCCTTTCACAGTCAGCGCCCAAATTGATCCAGAACTGTAGAAAACACGTGGGTCAGCAAGACTGTGGAACCCATGATGAGACTCCTGAAAAGCTGTCCTTTACTCCCCCCACAAATTCACATCCCATCTCCAAGGACACTCTCTTCACTCCCCAGAGGCAGCCACCTTTCTTGGAAAGCCTGTCTGCGTTAACCCTGAGCAGCCTCACAGGCTCTGGATAAATTCTCTAATGAGTATCTCCGTGACCAAATTGCATCTTTCCCTTCTTTCCTGGACATCAGCGGGTGGGAGGGGTTGCAAAGTTAACTGAACACCAGCAGACTGGTCGGTCGCTCCTGGTGGAATTACATGGGCAGGGATTTCTTGCAGCTTCACTCATGGGTGAAACCGCCTCTGCGGATCTATAGTGATTTGTCATTTCCTCATTCCTGGAGGCCCGCTCTTCTCTAGCATCCATGTTAAGAGGCCATTTCTATTAATAGCTCTCAGGCTTTGCGTTTCCTGCATCCAAAGTGCTAATGAAAACTCCTTCCTGGTACTCCCCCAGGGGAAAGGCAGTTTCCTCCGTCTCCCCATCCCTATCTGTACATCTGGTCACCCAACCTTCTGGACGTTTCTGTCCTATGGCAGTTTTACATGAAACATCTGCTACTTCTTGTTGGGGTGGGCATTTTACAGTGGAAAGCCACAGACTGTCTCAGGACAATAACTGCTTCTCCCTGCCCAGATGACTATTCCCATTCTCTGGAAGGGAAATAGCAATCAGACCTTTTGCCCTGGTTGACTTATCATACTGCTGCTTCTGCCTGAGTCAGGCTTCCTCTAGGGCCTGCTAAGTGAAATCCTTCATCCTGCACAATTAGAACTTCATCCTGATGCTGAGGGCTGCTTTGACAGCTCAAAGAATGTGAGCTGTGGATGTTGGTCCATCTGCAGATGTTGATATGGGAATCACTTGGCAAGGACAAATGTTTGAGAAGGGTCCTACCTACATACAGCTCTTCACTGAGCAACAGAGGAGTTTTCCATGGTGGCTTTGTTCTATTCCTTTGTTATAGATATTTTCTTGATATAAAAGACAGGTACTGATCAACACTCTTCTCTGTGCAATGTGCACCAAAGCTGCAAACAACTTGGGCCAGGAGAGCAGACTCCAGCATTTTCTTGGGAGTTGTACCGTTGCGCACACCGCATTGCAAACCAAGGGCCGCGCCACCGGCTCTGCTCAAGTTAAATGTTAAAACTATTATGTTAAATTTTAAAACTGAATGCAAACGAGCTTTCATCTTCCCTTGACCCCAGAAGAGGTTTCTAGAGATGGTTGAGGTGATGCAAGAGTTAAGCTTCTCTCCCCCTGCCCTCTGCCCAGCCTCTCTGTGCTATCAGACTTCCTGGAGTGATTGTCATCTCTCTGTGAACCCCGTGGTGGGAATGGCACTACACAGGGCGAATCCTCATCCCGTCTCAGCCCTGGAGCCTCCCTGAGCTGCTGAACCATCCCGTTCATGTCCTTGGAAAGCGCTCGGTCCTAGGCAGCCCTTCTGCTTGCCAAGCCAGGCCAGTGACTGAACCAAGGGGGATGCCATCCAATCCTGGGGAAAGGGGCAATTTGCAAGCAATTTTTGGTTTCCACTCATTTAGGAACCAGGGGGGAAGGCAGGGCGTGTGTGTTGGGAGTCTGATGAAGTCTGGCACTTTTGAGGGAAATGGAGTAGCAATTTTTTGGGGGGTACGTTTCCTATTTTTTTGCTAAGTTTGTATTTTCTGCAGTGAATGTGATACGTAAAGTGCCAGCAACATTTGGTTTCCATTCCTCCCAAAGAGACGTTTGTCTCCAGACTAATAAATCTGAATCTGAATGTGCAGCCTGGTAAAAAGCTGGTGCCAACATGACCTGTTTATGTCTCCTGTGTCTCAGTTTTCCTGTTTGAGGAACAAATTTTCTGTTATAAGGTTTTGTAGGGTTTAAAAATGACAGGTTTTGTGTCAGTTCGGCGTTCCAAATCAATACATCCACCAAATTATATAGAAAAGACACATGCAAGGAACTATTTCTTGTATAAATGAAAGTATTTTCATAAAGGATCTGTCACCAAGATGGTTTGGATGGTTTCGCCTCAGCAAAGTGTTGGCTGTTGAATATTTTCTTTTGAAAAGAAATACCTCGACAGCAGCTAGTTAAATATTGTGATTTCATATGGCGCCTTTATTTACAATGTGGCATTATCTTTAACAGCATCTATTTATAATGATCTCTATGAGATAATAAACAGTGCTATCCTATTAACAGGGACCTCAGGGTTCAGCCAACAGCAAGAGGAGCCTGCCAAAAGAGCTAGGTGGCCTTCTCGCAGCACAGAGCAGCGCAGCTGATGGTATTTTTTATGTCCCCGTATCGCCGTGTTCCTATTCAAATAAATACGCATTAAAAGTGTGAAGAGAAGTTTATTGATGTGTGTGCAACCCCATGACCATTTGGGGTACTCCAGGTGGGAAACGGTACCACTAACACTTTCCCACCAGGCACCTCCATAAGAGTAAACCAGTAAGCAAACTTAGACGTTTAACGAGGAAAAAAAATCATATTATTTCCCTGAGAGAGCTCTCCTCCCCTGCAGTCACCCAATGGGAGGACACATGGTCCTTCACCTTCCCCATCCTGAGGCTGGGAGATTTTGGGACTGAGGAGACCGAGGATGAGCCTTGCCACATCACAAGCGTCGGGGCCAGAGCCCATCTCCATGCTAAATCTCTTCCAAATTATAAAATAGAAAAAAGGATGGATTTCTGCTGAGATAGAGCTCACCTGGCATGAGGAAGCTCCTCACTTCAACCCCAGTGGTTTGCTGTGAATGCTGCCACGTTTTGGAGGTCAGACAGAGGCAGCACCCATGAGAGGTAACTATTTTTGATGTATTTTCTATGCTTTTGGGGCTGGGAGTGCTCTGCCTGCTCCCTGCCGTGGCTGTTGCCTGCCTTCCCTGGCGCTGGGTCCACCCCAGATGAAAGGGAGTTTCGGGAGCGGATCATGCCCTGGGGCAGCGTCTGGGACAGATGGAGGCATGGATTGGAAACCTGTCTGCGGCAGACAGAAATCCCTGTGTTAAGCCAAGCGGAGCGTTCCCCAGGGTGTCCGCACAAACAAGTCCCTTTTCATGCAAACACCTGCCTGGAAAACTCGGTGCTCCCCACCAGGGAAAAGCCCGTCCCGTTCCAGTGCCCAACGGATGGCACGTCCCACCGGAAAGCTTTCCACTCCTTTCATCACATTATGTATTGCTTTCTTCCATTTGTGGTGGAAGAGATGGTTTTACCCAACATCTTCCATTTTCAAAGCCAAGGAAGCCACTATAAATGTCTCCTGTTGCTGCTGGGGTTTGTGCATGTTATACGTTTGACATCATCAGCCATGGCTAAATGTGGCTATAAGCAGTAATTATGTGACTGTATTGCATAGGAGATTGCGTTTTAATTACAGCCCTAATTCAGCCATTTCTGAACCTTGGGCCTCCTGCTCTTTGGAGTCAACAAGTCCAAAGCTTCAGGAGACCTCCCAATATCACACAACACCTTTTATACAGCGCCATCCTTAACGTCGAGGTCATCTGGGAAGCAAGATGGAAGCGACCCACTGAAATTCGGGTCCTGCTGTAACGGCTAGAAATTTCCAGCCTCAATTTACAGACAGATACTTTATCCTGAAGCTGGTCCAGCAACAGTCACGGTACCAAACAGCCCGGGGAGGACATTGCAGTCATAGGAAAAGAAGGATTACGTCCTGTATTTCTTCTCAGAGATAAGGGGGGAGTATTATCTGTGCTGGAAAATAAATGATAGCTTGGAGAAATACGCAGCGAGCTCCTGTACGGGCTCCCAGGACTGCCTGCTGGTATTCACAGCAGCGTGTTTCTGTGCCGGCCAGCAAGTCCCATTGCTCCGCGGGATCTCCACCACCATGCAATGGCCCTCCCAGGGTGGGTTATGAGCTCCAAATGTCTGCTCCTCAGAAAAGTCCCAGCCTGCAAAACCCTGCATAAACAGCCTGTGGGTCCTCAAAGTGGGACCTATGACATGTATGATGCTCAAGAACATCTGAGACCTGCCTGTGGAGATGCTGCTGAAGGACACGGTGTTTCTGGGAGTGATCCCTAATGAAAACTGAATTTCTGAATACCTTCAGTTCCTGATGATACCGTCATCCTTTTCTCAAGAGGATGTGTATGAATATTAATATATTATATGTTAATCCAATTTTCAAAACTACTTTTCAAGATGAGTTCAGTCCTCTCCAGCTCTATAGTGGAAATGTATGAAAGATTTAAAAACCTCACTTCTGGGTTGCAAAGCACCAATGAAAGCAATCTGGGAAGGGTGGCCACCTCAAGCACATCATCCCACCATGCACCCCACATCCAGGGGGTTCAGACTGTTCCTTGGGAACCCAAGAAGCACAAGACGTTAAGATGGGGACTTTTTAAGACGGGCTTGAAGGGGATTTATGACCCTGGAGGCTTCACTAAGCCTTTCTGTAGGTTTTCCTGCAGTTCACATAACAGCCCTAATTCACAGCCCAGCACTAAAAACTTGGACTTCCCTCAGAGAAAATGGAGGAGAGAAAAAAGATACCAAAGAGATCAAAACTGTGTTTGCGTTAACATCAGAAATCAGATGGCAGCAAGGTCCTCTGAAGAAAAAAGGCTTCGATCTTTTCCTCTTACCGGTGTCCAACCTGTAAAAATTAATGCGTCAACATCTCCAAGAAAATATTCTCTCCATGACCTTCCTATTCCCCCCTCAACTGGAGGCTGCTGCTCATCATAAAAATGTTTTCTCTCTGTTATTTCACATGATAGATTTGTAGGAAAAGCCATTATATTAATGCAGTGTTAATTGCTTTGCTGTGTAGAATTACCTATAAAAGATATTTTTATTCAGGGACTAAAAAGGCCTAAATTCCCCCTACAAGCCCTCTCCTCTGCCACATGCAACCCTGAAATCCTTTGGCTACATGACTTGAAATATTAATTCTTTTTGGGGTGGGAGGTAAGTTTATAATGTGGCTGAAAGGATACTTTTCATCTCCCAGCCAGTGGTATCTATTTATTTATTTTATTTTTTTTTTTAATGAGAATCCAGCTGAAGACTAACACTTGACTTTAGCAACTGCAGAGGAAAACTTATTAGCAGGGTGATATATGGTATCTTTTTACTTCACAGATGGGCTCTCCCTAGTTCAAAAGAAAACGAGGTCTCAAGTAGCCTGTTCTTAAAAAAAATAATAACGCTTGACTTCAGAACAATGGTATGTGCCCTTAGGGCCGCTTTCCAGATCACGAGGGGGTTAGGGAGAGGCAAAAGATATGCCCTGAAATACGCGGGTGAGCTCCTCTCCGCAGCCCTTCCTCTGCAAGCACCGCCAGGCAGGTTTGGCAAAAACACTGCGGATCCGCTCAAAAAACACAGCGGCCGATGGTGTTTGGCCATTGTTCCCAGAGGGAATAAATCCTTACCGGCTGGAATTAGCTTTATTCTGCCCTAGCATAAATACCCTACACCCATATTCCCCTGCACTGCAAATTTTGGAGTCCTAAGGCTTGACACACAAATTACCAGATTCCCGATGAATTTGCTTTGCAGATTGCTGTGGGTCAACTTTTTATTCCTGGGCAAAATGCCGGCCAAAGGTGTTCGTCCCCCCGGTTTCGAGCCGGCAGCCTCTGCTGGGGCTGGAGCATCTCGCAGGCAGGATGTCAGGCTGCACTCGGAGCAGGGGGATACACGCTGCCGTCCTTCACGGGTTACCCGTGCGGCCAGCGAGCACGTCAGAAATTCAACGTTGCTGCTATAGTATAACAACACTGTCTATTAACGATGGATTATCTGTGCGAAATAGCCATTTTAATAAAAGCAAATCATTTTTATAGAGACTGGAAGCTTGCTTATAACCCCGGTTTATAACTAGCTGCAAAAATTCGGACTGATGTGTTTTAACTGATGTTTGACGCGTTCTAGTCATGCTTGCAATTTTCTTATAAAAGTCTCTTAAATATTTACTTGCCATTTATAAGTCATTCACAAAGGGAAGCATTACTATAAAATATGACTACTGCGCATAGATTTCGGATACCTGCATAATTTAATCGTTTATTTGCTCTCTGTTCTCATTTTTCTCATTTCTAAATGAACCGGCACCACTTTTTTTTTTTTTTCTTTACTCATTTTTTCTTTATTATTTTTTTCTTTTAAGGACAGAGTCTCCAACACAAAAGGATTAGTGCAACATTTAAGGTCTGGACTACCTGTGGTTTTGTGCCGATATCGTTGGTTATGGATGTGCAAATTTTTAGCAATACTGCTATAAAAGTGGACCTTAATGTGCTGTGACCAGTTTACGGGGGAAAAGGAATGACTTTAATCCCCTCGATTAGCACCAGTTCAAGCTCCAGGTCACCTCACACCGTTGCAGCGTCTCCTCCTCTCCCCAGCCTCTGCCAACCCAGAGCTCCATTTTCAAGCTCGCCTTGTCTGTGTTACTTTACACGTACTTTACACCAGAGCAGCTTACTCCTTTCCATTTTTATGGATGACCTGCACAGACATAACTGCCTACATGGAATGCTTATTCCGGTTTAACTGCACTGGTGTATTTGCAGCCAGCCTTTTCCATCTGGCAGCCAGTGCTTTGAATGCGGCCAGTAGGATGCTTCCATCTGGCCCCCAAACAATTTTTCCACCATCGTATAGCATTGTAAGACATTTACCACCCAGCCCCAGAGAAATCTGTTACAACAGGCTCCCCAGGGGCTGCCCTTTCGCTTCTCTCCCCTCTCCCCGGCTGCCCGGACGGACCATGCGGGGAGCATCCCCCGGCACGTCGCCCCAGGGCTGGAGGGAGATGCCGTGATGGATCCCATTCTGGCTGGAAGGTCGTCTCTGCCTCTTGCAAGCTGCTATATAAAAGTATCAGTATATAAAAGGTCTTTTTGCCTCCCTTTCTGCCTGTAAATCTAGTGATGTGACAGACTTTGCTGGCTAGAAAAGGCTTTTCTCCCTTCTGTCCCCTCCCCAAAGAAAAGGGGGCAAAAATAGGCAAGAGAATCCAAAAGAATGAAAGAAACAGGACAAGAAAAAGGGAGAGGAGTGTGGCTGCTAAATCTGAGAACGCAAATCAGACACAAAGTTCCCGTCCAGACCTGGGAACAGGAGAGAGAAGGGGAATTTCCACTAAATATGTCTCACCTTTGCAAAGGTCTCAACATCTCCAGTGGCTTTCTCAAACAGCTCCATTTCTGAAGGGTTTTGAAAAATGCCAGGGACACAAAAAGGCAATCAGTAGGGATTTTCTTGTGTTATTTACCTCCTGTAGGTAGCACTACAATGCTCCTTCTCCCATCCCATACCGTTGCAGGGAATTTAATCTGCCTCTCTCTAAGTAGACACGTTCCAAATTTCAGTTCTTCAGGAAAGTTTGATGAGCTCAGGCCGCCTGCCGGACTCTTCTGTCTGCAATGATCCCAAAGATAAGAGGGGGAGAAATAACTATTTTCAGGAAAATATAGATTTCAAATAAAAACTTGCACTCTGATGACACCATACATGATATTTTTTCCCCGTAACATGGATTCAAATCTATCCGTAGAGGCACAGGTTGTGTTGTCAGGGGTGAGAATGGATCTCGGGTATTTGGAAGGACCCAGCGATACCCGGGTGTGGGTTTGGCTCGCTCTCAGGACGGGGGTGGAAATGTGTGTCAGGACACTGGAACCATCCAGGGGGCACAGAGGGATGTGGAAAGCACAGAGCTCCCCCGCGGTACAGCAAACCAACCCGCGGCCCCAGCAGGCACAGCAGGACGTTTCTAAGGAGGTTTTTAAAGGTTGCTGCCGAGCTATTGAAACTACTTTTCATTTAACCCTGCCAAGAGAGCCAACACCCCCAATAACCTTTGATTTAATACTGCCCTTGCTGAAGTCAGTGGTAAATTTTTTGTTGCTTGCAGTGGAGTTCATGACTCCATAAGTATACAGGGCTCAGAATTACAGAAAGAGCAATTTCAATAAAAATGTCTAAAATATATTTTCTAGGCTTGTCAAGGCTATAATCTCGGTGTCTTCCAGAGCTGCAAGTGGTTAGAAAAGCTAAAGAATTTACCCAGGACCGAATCTGACCTCTTGTAAGTCTCCAGTGGGTACAGGGTAGGGTGCAAACACCACATGTGAAAGAAGTGTAGGTATTTTACCGCGTACGGCTTGTTCTTAAACTTCTGCAAATTATCAGTACTATGAAAAGCTCTTTGTGAGCTAGAAAGTCCAAGTGAGAAGTATATTCTTCCTGAATTATTTAGCCTAGAACTAATAATAACAAAAACAATAAAAATAAACCTGAAAATTAAAATGGCTGCTAAGCTCTGTAATCAATTCTTCCCTCATTGTAAATCTTGTGTGGTCTCATTTCTGTTCCGCGTAGAAACAGGAAATGTTGTTTTCAAAGGAGTCGTTACAAGGGACCCCTTTGTTATTTGTCCGTGCAACGCTTCTGCGCAACGAGGCCTTAATCCTGGATTAAGTAGGTGCTACTGTAACACAGTAACTAATTACACCATGTGTGAGAGCATTATTATTGATGAGCATGACGGTAGTAAAAATAACAATATTAGTTAGGGAGTATTAAGTAGAAGAGCTTCGCCCTGGCAGGGGTTTCTCAGGAAATCAGGTCGTGTGGCTTCTGAGAAGTAACAGACAGCTAAAAAAAGAAGAATAAATGTCCGGTGACGTATCGTGAACCCAGTGGCTGCCGTTTCTTCTTTCCTTCTGGGATTTTACTTAAAGGTTTTGCACTGGTCACATTACGTTCCGGAGAAGACGAATCTGCAGTGTCTGCTTGTCCTGATGTCGACAAGATTTTTGTTGGAAGCACAAATTTGCACGGAAAGCGTCTGTCCCAGATAGGATGGGAGAGCTCAGGAACCGAGCTCGCCTCTCCCATTCTCTTCTAAACCCGGGAAAGGGGTGTTCAGGGCTTCCCCCAGCGGAACTTTAAATATTTGAATCTCTTTCCCTAATAAACTGCTTCCCTAATAAACTGCTACCATATGTAAATGCTAACCGTTCACTGACTCCCGATACCCACCCGGAGCTGCTCACCGGAGCACTGCTGCCCTTGTACGCGACACATACTCACATCGCTATAAAAAGTAGCAGACTGTGTCCCTTTAATAAATTACACCATAAATTTTACAGACTTTACCCCAGTGACTTTTTAAATCTTGCTTCGGCTACGCAACATCATCTTGCAATAGGAAACATCCTTCAAATGTTTAGGCTAGAGGAAGAGAATTTAATCCACTCCAGTTATTTTAAAGTGCAATAAATAAATAAAATGTACCCTCTCCTCAGGATGAAATATGGCACACACAAAAGGGAGACAAGCGGCTTTGATAGCTGATAATAAGGGTCAGTATTTCATTTTCATTTTATTCAGCATCTGTTTTTTGTCCTAAAAATCTAATATCTATGACAGTGACAAATTAACTTTAAGAAGTGAAGTACTGGAAAAGTTGTTTTGTCCTGAAATCTTCTAGTCTGAGAATTAAGAAGAAAAAAGAATCAAGTTATTTTGAGAGTGATACAAGACTCCCACCCAGAATGAGAGTCTCAGTAGATGTCGGTGCCCAGGACCTGAAGATGAGGAGAAATAGCAATCTTCAAAGCCAAATGACAACTCTTCTGTGGTCTTCTTTGTGCCCTTCTATTAGTCCCATAGTAGATGACTACGGACAAAAAATTGTACATCGACTTCTGACAATACGGTGACAAACTTTGGAAGTGTGGATGAGCCTATTCTGCCTTGCGTGACTGCTACCACAAATGTTTATAGCGATGGCCACGGTGCTAAGAAGCCTTGGTCTCCACCATGGAGAAACAGGCGTTTGTGCTGACTCCAGAGGCAGACGGAAAACTAATCAACCTATGGAAAACTACGGAAACCAAGACACAGCACTGAAAGGAATGAACGACACAATAAAAAAGACCAGCAGATCCAAAGCAGCATTGACACCAGGGATCATAAACAGCATGGATCAAATTCAAACCCAAGAAAAGCGGGAGGTGCCCCCACTGAGACCAAGCCTGAATTTGGCCATGATTCTTGAGCTCTTGGGAAGTAAGTACAAGCTCTTCAGCCACCCATGAGCGAACACCACTGTTTTTGTGACTTTCACCATTGCACTTGATCCTGCTTTCCATTCTGCTGCGGTTTTACAGGCAAGGTTTCTGGGCATGGGTCCCAAGACAAGGGGACGCTAATTGCTATTTAGGCCGGGGGGGAGGGAGGAAGGAAAAGCTGGTTGTTAAATACCAGTGCCCACACACACACACGTGTGCGAGCACCCCCCCACAGCGAGCATGGCACCACCACAGCCTTCCAGGGTTTTTCCACTTTTTTTTTATTCATAGGTTTAGACCACTATCAACAATATTATTTATAAAATCGTGTAATTGCCAATGGGCTTGCTTGTAATTTAAAAAATACAGTTAAGCATTTTTCTTTTTTTCCCAAGAAGAAATGAAGAGTGAAAGGTTTACTTTAGGAAGATGCAACACCCAAGAGTAAACAGAAGAGGTGTTAAGGTTGCACATGGTTGTTTCCATAGTCGAATCTAAAAGAACCACAAACAAATCAAGAAAAACCCTTGAAAAGACAAGAAAACCAGAGAAATTGCTATTAGCGAGGAACTGACAAGCATGTGAGGGACTAACAGCAACATAATTCCCCAGCAGAAAATGAATCGTGTGCCCCATGCGGGTGCAGCCTGACTTCTCCTTGCCTGCTTCCAGCCTGCACACCGACGGACTATCAAATAAAGCTCTGAAGACCATATAAAGAACGTTAGAAGGCCCGGCATGGAAAAGTGATCCTCGGAGCCTCTGCAGACGTCACCGTACCAGAAGGCCCTGCTCATACACCAAAGTTGCGAGCAGTGATTAGCTTCAACCCAGCTTTAAACCATCTCTCTCTTCTGGAAAGCACGCAGGCTTTTAGCAAGGCCCCCCGCGTTGGCCTTGGGAGTTTTTGCTTTGCTTTGGCAGAATAAAGGGGCCTCACCTGGGGCTCCAAACTTGGCCTTTGGCATAGCACAGTTAGTCCTGATTTGGGAGGATTCATTAATTTCATGCACCTTTGTTTACCTTGAGAGTGAGCTCAGGACTCCCTTTGAGGCCTGCACTGCGCTTTTGACTGTCCTTTCTGTACGCTGTAGACAGTAGTTGGACGTGGTCTGCAGACCTCTGCAGTTGTTATTTTTCATCAGGAAGATGGCTTTTAGCTGCAGGGGTAAACCTCACTCCACGCTGGGCAAATGTTGGGTGGAAAAATATTTCACAATAGGAAACAAGTTGGAATAAGTCAGAAAAGAGGAAGTAAACCAATCCACGGTGCTGTTTGGTCTTGGTGTAATATTTCAAAGTTCCCTGTTTTGAAATTATTAGACCACCAAAAAAGTGAAAGGCTGCCAAAAATTACTGTAAAAGGTAATAATTGTTAATAACTTGGCATCTGCTTGCTCATTTGAGCTGCATGGTTTTGGCATTCATTAAAGACAACATTGTAAGCAAATAAAAGAGCAACTGCCTGGCACATAAAATTTTTAACCACATCATAACTAAATATTAAATGTGAGTTTTTAATTCAATTTATAGTTTAAATAAGGATCCTTGCAGTAACTTTAAAAAAAAAAGGGAGAAAAAGAAGAGTCAACCCCATAAACAGTCAGTCATAATAAGATTTTAAAGAAATAATTGCAGTGTCCCTGACCTTGAAATGATCCTTTTTCTGAATTAGCACAGGAATTTAATTAAAGCTTCAAAAAAAGCTTTCATTTCAGATTTGAGTTACCAAATATTTAGAGATCCAGTGCCCAGGCAAGCCAATGGAAACATTCCTGTTCATTTCAGTGAGCTTTGGACCAGGCCCCGCACAGCTTTGGGTATCTCATTTCACGGGATGGACCCAAGGTCACTGCAGGAGAAAATGTTCTCCCTTAACCCAACGTTATCTGAGGTCGTACATCCCAGGGACCAGTTGCGCAGCACGGACAAGCCGGGGAGGAGAAAAAGCTAAGCCATCTTCCTTCACCTTGCCTTGCCGTTACTCTGCAGTCGTTTGATTATGTGAGGCTCCAAGGTCTCTTTTTCTGTCCTTTCCAACAGCTGAGGCCATTTTGACCTGCTAACAAGGTCGATAAATCTCCGTAGCCAGCCACTGCCAGAGATGTAGCGTGTTCCTGCCAACGAGCTTCTGTCTCCTTTCTCTTTCCAACTGAGTTGTAGGAGTTGCAGCTCCAGCATGTTAGAGACTCATCCAAAGGTCACTGAAGTCAGGGGACACCTTTTCTATTGACTTCAGTGGGCTTCGGACCAGGTTCTTAGTCACCATTAACAAGTCAGCATTTACCAGAAGTGATATCTGAGGCCTCCAGCTATTTCCTGTTCCCAGTATAGGGTAAGCGGTGATAGCTGGGGTGTCATCCAGTGGTTACGTTTGGTGTTTCTGGCCTCTAAATGAGCTCCTCCATCCCAGTCCAGCATATCCAGGGCTCTGCAGGAGAGGGGGGAGCAGGCTGCAAGAAGCACATCTTTCCTTACTTATCCCCTTCTTATCGTGATCCCAAGCAGAGGATAATTTTTAGGAGGCTGCAAATAGTAGTAGTAGTAGTAGTAGAAGTAATAATAATAAATAATAATAATAATAATAATAATAATAATAATAATAATAATAATAATAATAATAATAATAATAATAAAAAAAAACTGTCTTTCTAAGGTGTTGGTGAAACTCCTGCCCACTTTCTGAAGTTAGGTTCACAATGAAGTGGACGGCAATTTTGCATGAGTCAGGACAAAATAAGGACAAACTGGGCAAGAAGACCTCAGTCCCAGCACACAGTCAACAGTGTCATCTTTCAAAAGAAATTTCTGCACGCTCAAAAGGATCAATGTCGTCTTATTTTGGTTCAACAGAGGCCTGGTTTATTACACAGCTTTTGTTTTTATTAGTGAAATACACTAAACTGTTTTCTCAAGACTTGCCAAACAGCTTAAAACGTAATACCATTAAATTTGAGGTCCTACTGGGAAAAGTAATGCAAACTTAATTAAAGTTAACCAGAGTTTTCTCCTTCTGCAGGCCCGTGTTTCGCTGTGTTGGAGTTCGCTCGTAAAGCACTTGCTTACTCAGTGCGCGGCAGTGCTCAGCCTGGAAAGGGTGATGCAATTCGCCGAAGACTGCCAGGGTGGGAGACGGCAAGAAGAGAAAGGAGGGATAAGCAACAGAAATAGCTGGGGAAGAGAAGAAAATTACTGTTTTCTTCCCCTGGTGTAAAACATCCCAATTTTTGTGTTAAGCTTCATGGCACCCCCACAGCTTTCACAGGGATGGGGTCTGGAAGACAGTGTGGTGTCTCCAAAGGGGGTGAGGGCTCAGACTCCACAAAACAGCTACGGGGCCAAAGATTAATCGTCACAACATTAATCTTTGTAATATTTCATTTGTAGCTTCTTACTGTTTCTACCTTTTTACCCCCAAGATATCCACGTCACCTCCTTGGGATGCCTCCTCTGCACATGGTAGTTACCTCTCTCTGCAGGCAGAGGTTGAAGTGTTCAAGAGGAAGGATGAGTTTTTGCCTACAAGAGCCATGACATCGCCCCCCCAGTAAGTGAGCACGGTATTTGGCGGTGATACACTGATTGCACCCCCACGGCTCAAGTCAGAAACAAAGCTCTTACCCTGGCTCCTTAAAAAGCATTAAATATCCCCTGGTGTGGTGAAAATAGGGCACCTGATGTTTGGCCAGGTGCCAACACGGGTAATTTAATATTTTACCTATCAAATATTTGCCTGTCAGTTTGTGCTGGACGCTTGTCCTTAGGACCAACTCAAAAAGCTGGTGGGCTCCGCTCCAGAGCCGAAGCATTTCAGTGGGGGTTGCAAAAAAAGAGGTTAAATTCCACCAGAAGGAACTCTGACCTGCAAGCAGAGAGATTACGGAAAAAGGCCCTCCATAGATGACATCTTTTTCTTCTTGGCTTGTGTTGGTCAGAAGAGGGTAGAAATTTAGCAGTGGCACTGAGCCGTGCAAGGGGAATAAGAGGGAAACCCAACTGACCAGTCAAAAGTCCGGGACGTGATTAACCACCATTGCTAGGACAGGCTGGAAAGAAGTGGTAGGAGACTCTGGGAAGATGCAAGTTATTTTGCGATGAGTTGTTCTGGGGTTTTGCCTCAACCTGATCCTCCAGCTTTAGTTAGTTTGCTGAGCAAAGCTTGCTTCTCGCTTCTGCCTCAAGCATTGTCATGTGCTTTCCGTAGTGCGAATGAGTTTATTTCATATAGTGTTATTAGCAGCATTGGCAAAAAAAAAAAAAACCCAAACAAAAACAACAAAAAAGTGAAAAATTCTCATAATAAGTACATTTTTTAAAGGACAACTTGTCCATATGCGTGCTCTTCATCACCAGCCAAAGGGATGAGTTTCCAAGCCACGTACCCTGCAAGGCAGCAGGTAGTGACGAGTACATACAAGGAAAGTTTAACCTAAAAGTTACTGCATTAGAGTTCTGCTTCTCAGGTCAGAAAAAAATAAATCTTTCTTGGCATCTGTTTGTCCAGTTAAAACTCCATGAATTTTGGATAATACGTTTAGATTGTTTTTCAACTCAGTAGGAGCAATTAATTAGTTAACTTAAGCAAGAATTACGCAGAAAATAAGCAAACAGAAATGGAGGAAACTTTCGACAATGGAACGATTAGTTTTGAGTGATATAACATATTTAAGTCTGTATAGAAGATTTTTTATTGTTACTCATTTACAGCAGATATCTGTAATAGCTCCAACCTGTAGCATCCTAGCTGTCACCGTGTCTCAGCTAAAATTTGGAGCTCTCAAAACACGCACAGTTCCTTGCATTCAGCTGGAATACGACACTGCAGAAGAGCTCCACTACTGCCAAGGCTGAGATTTTTTTGTGGTTTTGTTTTGTTTTGTTTTGTTTTTAATTGATAGGGTGGAAAGCAAAATGATGTGGCCTTGGACAACTCATTTAGTCTGTTCCTTTTCTCCCAAATTGTAAATTAACTCCGCTCTGTTCCCTGCAGGCAGGGAAAGAGGTTAGCGTCAGGTCTGCTTGTGAAGTACCTGGATGCTATTGAAATGAGGGTATAAATAAGGGTGAAATATTTACTCTGTGTAAGCAGAAAATACTCCAGGACAAATTTTTGGTGGAGAAGCAATTCATGGGACTTTTTTTTTTTTTTTTCCTTGCTGCCACCTCATGGAAACCCGGGGCAGCAGCAGTGGCGACTTGTTTCTGTTTCCCTCCCCTCTGCCGCCCCGGCACTTCGACATGATCCCTGCGGAGAGCACCGCATGGTATCCCTCTGTTGATAAGAGGGACGAGAATAGCCTTTTGGTCCTCAGAGAATTTATTTTCTAAAAACTGCACCGGTTGCGAAGTTATCGCTTTCCCTTTTATCCAAGCATGGGTAACGCCAGACGTGACCGGGACTGCAAAGCCACACGTCCCCGTCCGCGGGGGCACTTCCTGACCAGAAACGAGCGGTGGGACATCTCTTTCTTTCCACTACCCCTGGAGAACAACAATTTTTTGGGAGCAACCTACGCCTACATGGAAAGTTCCCATTTCCTCCTCAAAACAACAAAAAAAAAAATAAATCCAAAAAAACAAAAATCCAAAAAAATAAGGCTCTTGTCTCCTCTGTGCCGCGGCTGGGGCAGGTTCCCGCTTGCGCTATACCGTGGCCCTCGCCTTGGCCGGCTGCCCAAAACTCCCGTCTGTTTTCCAGACAGGAAATATGAATCAAAATAACATGACATAAAAACAGTAATTAGCTTTTGTGTGTGAGGCTGCTAAGGCCTTAATGAGGAACAGGCTTGTAATAAAACTCTTGGCTACTCTCTCCAAAACTTGCTCTCTTGCTCGCTCTTCTTTTCAGTTCATCATTTATTTTCTTGTAGGGAGAAGTGAGGAGAGAAAGAGACACTATCTGTAAATTGATCCTCCCCGCTCTTGCTTAATTATCAGGGAGTCTGTAAATGTTTTGACAGTTTTTTCCATTTGTTTTGGGCTATTTCTCTCCCACCCACAATGCTCATCTTTCCCCGTCTTCCTCCGCTGCCTTTCATGGCATCTTAAGCACTCTGGCTTTTGCAACAGCTGAGCTTTTAATGAAAGTGGGGGATCCTTCGGGTCACCTGGGGCTGCCACACTCATCCAAGGATATTTTCTGGATGGTTGCTCCGTCGAGCGACCCAGGGCAGTTGCGGCATCTCCGAGCATCCTCGTGTGTTTGAGCAGAGCGAGGGATGCTGGGGAGCAGCAGGTTCATCAGGAGGCCAAGGGAGCTGTGCAGCACCAAAGGGTCTCCTCGTCCAGCAGCCTTTGCACAGAAAACCGTGATCTCAAAAGGCAAATATCCACTTCGGGTCCTTCTGTGCATGAATGAGTTTTGTTTCTGTAGGAAGAGGCTTCAAGTTGTAGTAATAACCTCCGGTCTCAAACCTGGCATCGTGTGGACTCAGATTAACGCATGAAACGAGACCTGCCTGGGGAGCAAGGCTGCCGAGAGTGCTTGCTGTGAGTACTCAAAGGTACGCTGAGGTTTGCAAACTCCTGGGCTTTTTTTCAGCAATACAACAGTTTGCTTATAAAAACAGCTGTGCCTCCTTCCCAGACAGATGTGTCCAGTGACGAGCGATAGGATGTTATAACTCTGTAGGCGCTAAGGACCACCAAATACCCTACCGGTCTTGGTCCAAAGCATAAACCCTACTGTGATACCACTCTCCCTGCTGTAACCGTAGCAATATCTCTTTGTAGACACTCTGATAACATTTTCTGTACACGTCTCTGTCTGCACAACCAATTTTAATGAGTTGCAATTTAGAGGTGAAGTCCCTTTATGGTCAGCCTATTCAAAGCTGCAGAGCACCGATGCAAGCCAGTTGTACGGTCTCTAGCAATGAATAGTAAAACTTTTCTAGGATCAGTCATCGTCCAGGCACCTAATGCCCTATTGGTAGCAGATCTAATGGGCTTCACCAAGTGGGAGGAAAGAGAGAAGCTGTATCCCTGGCTGTCTCCAGAGGCTGTGCTCCCATTTCCCACTTCTTTATGGGAAGTTTGCTGGGACATAGCATGGGAGAAGACAGCGGGGACTGCAAGTTGCACGTTAGGAGTGTTTGAAGAGATTGTCCACAGATTCTCTGCTTCTGTGGAACAAACCATGGACCCTCCTGGAAACCTTCCTTCCATGGTGGGTCCAACCTCATGCCAGTGCTCTGTAAAGTGATGCTTACCAATTAATTAACCATCTGTTAAGAGCACCTTGGCTGCTGACGGATAGTTTCCATTGCTTAGCGCTCTACCACGCAGCTGGCAAAGCCCAGCGGTGCTGCTGGAGTAGGAGAAAATATGTTCTGGGAGACCTCAAAATGTGCTGTAATTTTTAACTCCAAGTGCTGCTGTACATGATAACATCAGATTAGAGCTAGCAGGAAAAAACCTTCCCCTGGCAATTTTTCAATGGAAAATGCCATCCAGTTGAAATCAAGACTTCCGATCAGAATATGTTGCTGTCAATGAAGTTTGCTTTCAGTTTTTTAAAAAAGAATTGTTTTGACTAGGTTGAAGTATTGTGTTTGGACCTTGTTTGAGTGAAATGACTTGATTTTCTGTACTAACTGTCTTTTCATAACAAAAGTGATTTAATTTTATGCTTTGAATAATGTATGTTAAAAAGGAAGGTATTTTGTCCTGATTTAGTTTTATCAGAAGGGGCTATTTTAATTCATCTCAAATAATTTATATTTTTTTTTCATGTGGTTGAAGAGAAAATATGGTTTTCAAAAGTTGTTTTTTCTGATTTGGCACTAAACCAAATTTTGAAATGTCAGAATTTCAAGTGGACTTCCAGTGAAGTTCAACCCATTCCGTGGTGTAAAGCAAGAAGAAAACCCACATAAAACAATCAAATTGATGTAGACATTTATTACTTGTGAGAGTTGTAAAAGCATCACATGGCTTTCTCATAAAAAGTCATAAACCCTATTTACAGTCCCTGCATTATTATTGTAGTAACTAAAACCAGTGACTCTATGAAGTGCACGAGTGTTCAGCTAACTCTCTCACAACTAGTTTGGAAATGCAGAAAATACTTACTGTTTTCAGAGCAGGGGGATTGTATTTTACATGTATTTATTTATTGTGTTTACCTCTTACACTTACAGCTTGGCCCCTACCCAAAAGGTCAAAGCTGTAATTATTTATACTTCACGATAACAAATGCAGAAATTAAATCGGGTAAGTGCACTCAGGCTTTTGCGAAAACTAGTGGTGTTCGGGTTACATTTCAGCGTTCAATAGGGTTAAATGCTTTAGTAGAAAAAGCTTAACCCCTTATACAATGGAGCATCCAACACTTACAGCCTCAGGCAGTGTGTGGTTACAGGTGAAACATATTTGAAATGATCATAAAGTCCATAGGGCAGAAGAAAAAAAAATCCTCCGAGGTTTTGGATCAAGTCCAGGCTTTTCCTATTCAGAAAAATAAAAAAAAAAGTTAAAAAAGAGAGATATTCAGAAAGATTCGTTTGTTGTTCCATGTTCTTAGCTCAGCGAAATCAATGAAAAAAGGTCAGCCCGAGCGAGAGAGTTTGGTTGTCCCGTTAACCAGCAGTGTTGCTATTGCAAACACATTGTATTTGGGTGTTGTCATCTCTGGAATAAAGCGCCGAAGCTTTTAGACCGAAGCCAAAGCTTCCCTCAGACTTTCTAATGTGAAGAGCTTTTACATTGCCCGTGAAAATTACGCCCCCCCTCCTTCTGTAGGGAAAGTTCAAAGCAGCTCTGAAGCAGGATCAGCTGGAGATGTTTGCAGAGTTTTGCTTTATTAGGGGTCTAAGTGATGGGAAGGCCTACACTTCGTGTCGGCTTTGAACCTACAAAACTTGGACTTATGGAACATCATCCTCTTGACTGTAGCATAACTGCTAATGTTTTCTTATTTTTATTTTCTCACATTTATCATCCTTTACAGAGCCAACAAGTTCATCTAAGAGGGCGAGTGAGCTTTGCTGTTTGTCAGTGGAAGACCTCTGTGGAAGACTCGCTCTCTCATGAGTTTCCCACTGGTGTCACCACACTGGCATCAGCATTGCTATACCCAGCTATAGCAGCTTTTTACAACCCTGCCATTGTTATTTTCAACTTTTTTCTTTCGTACAGGACCCATACATGAGCCCAGGACTAAAAATACTTGAATCCAGCCAGTTTTTCCCTACAGATCTGGGAACTTACATCTGTTGACTGAGCTCAGCCAGATACCAATTTCCAGGGGCTGAAACTCAGCTCAGACCAGAGTCTCGAAAAAATGAAATATTGGAGGACAGCCCTGGGTAGTTTATAGATCCATCATCACTCTCCCATGGATGTAGTGCAGCTACCCCACACCATCTCAGTTTCCCTGAGAGTAGCCCCAAAAATAGCCTGGAAGAGCTGGTAAAATTGTTTTGCTGGCTGTTAGGAAGGGCTAAAATACCTGAAACCATGCAAAGGAAACACTGATGTTATAAAAAATGGCTGAACCCCTAGCAGAGCTCCCTTCTCGGGGAGAAGACTTCCCTTGGACTGCAAGAGAGCATGTATTGCTTTCCTATCCACTTGGGGAAATTCAAAGATAACCATGCCATGTCCTCCCGTACTCTCGCGCCCGCCCGCAGCATTCCCCGGCTCGCGTACACGCTCAAAAGACACATGGTATTAGTCTTTATGATTCAATTATTCTGCGGTAGAGCTTGGACGTGTGCAATATATTGAAAGCCTTTGGGACACTATCAAAATTTAATAGGGAAAGTATGGCATTTTTTAATTTTTACTTCCAACCCTTGCTGTCAAATGATTTGTTTGCTATTTTTATAAACACACTACAGTACCACTGGGGAGGTATGGGGACAAGAATAAACTGAGCTGACTAATCCAGTTGCAAAACATAAGGACGGATTAACCCCTTGAGTACCACTTATTGGGATTTCCCGATGTTCAAGAACAACAGCCCAGCCTGACTGGCATCCTGCGGTGGAAAACTGCCTTTCCCTGGGCAGTAGGGCATGGTGAGGTAAGACCAGTGGGTGCGTTGCTTTGTATCTCGGATACCCTAGTTGCTACGTTTGTGGTTAACGGTCCACATGGATAATATTTTGTAGGCAGCTATTCTGCAGCCTTGGCTCTGCTTTCACTCTGGGTTTCTCAGAAATAACATTGGACATGGAGATGTTTCCTTGTTGTATCCTTTCTACTGCTGGCATTTCCTTTCCTCCATACTCTTGACCTCCTCTTTGGCTTGTTTCTCTTGGAATTGCGCGTCCAACTCTTCAGTCTCTTCTGGTTCTCCCAGAATTTTTAAGATCACTTATTTAGCATCCTTTATCACCATGTTTGCTAAAGCCTTGGAGCTTGTGTCTTTCTCTTTCTCCATATGCTTCCTACCTAAAAGTTCTGCCCAGACCCAAAGTCTCCTCTTGTTCTGGACAAATGTCCCAATCTGCTCTTGTCCGCTTTTTCCTTCTTTATTTGTTATTATTTAGCAGTTACTCACCAAGTCCAACTTGTTCTTTTCAAACCAACGCTTTTGAGGTCTTGGTCATCTACCACACAATAAAACTCAGTTCTTTCTAACTCCTCTCCCTTAGGGCCCCATTTCTACCTCTGTCTTTGCAACCCCTCTGTCAGCACCTCCAACCATAAAGTTGTCTTTTAAGCAGCTATCTGATTTCACACTTCTTGCTCTACCTACTTGAACTCTGCACTAAACATCTGGCAGGGCCAACGTGCAAGCCAGAACTTTATTTTACGCTGAGATATTCAGAAGTCCACCCCCTCACTGCCTTATGACTTTTTCCTTTGAAATGCGAAGGCGCGAGTCCGCTTTTCCTTTCCCATGTTGACTTCTGTTTTATGCTTGGGACAAGTGGTATTCCTCTACCAAACACTCAGCACTTCCTCCTTTTCGCTCTTATTCCATTCAACTCGCGAGGAATTTGCTACACACTTCCTTTTGGAGGTCCAAAAGCTACACAACACTAATGTAGCGTTGGACTCGTCATAGGTTGGCAGCAATGAAATGCCTCTTAGTATTCAGTAGGTTTAACTGGCTGCTTTAGCACCACCTGTTCTCCAACCCCGTCTACTTATATACCACAATTTATTTTTGTACTAATGGCAACATACACTGAAAAATAAATTGTGTGCTTTTCATCTACAGTTATTTCCTTGAGAAGATGGCCTTGGAAGAGAACCCTGAGTGGGTCTTTACCTATGAATCACTGTCTGCAAAGAGCCCGTAGCTCCAGCTGCAAACCCCGGTGTATAAAGAGGTTGTATTCTCGCATGTGTGCATTTGTATAGGCAGAGAAACATTGACGTTTGCATCTGCCTTTGATTCAAGAAAAGGGCAAAAAGGAGTAATATCACTTTACACAGACGGGAGACAGTTCCAAACCATATTACGTTTTGTACAATAATGGTTTTGAAAGATGACTCATTCAAGCTTGTCAAATTAGCCATTACATTTGCATAGCTCTTATGGGAACTGTTTAAGCTAGCACAGAAAATTAAAAAACAACACGTCCACTGAAAGCAATTTAAACGGGATTGCTTTTTGCCTTTCATCCTTAGCACTTAGACTGTCTTTGTTTCCCATGAGAGAGGCAAAGGGACAGGTACGAAACACGAGTAAAACAAGTCTCCCAAACATCTCCTTCTTTGGAGTACATTGGAGATGTGAAAGCATTTTGGCAAACTTCATTTTATGTCGCATGTGTGACATAAACAGCTGCTTTCTGACAAAGAAGGAGAAGAAGTTTGCTCGGGGCACAAGCGCGCTGACCGCCTGATGGCTCAAACACTTGTACAATATTCTTTACACATCCAAGCCATAGCATCGGGTCTTGGCGCCGTGACTCCGGGCTCTGCAATCAATCTATAAACTATCCTCCCCAGTGGACCCCAGCTTTCTGCCAAGGCTGAAGTTGAGGGGTTTGGGGCTTTTTAAAGCCAGATGTCTCTGTAATCCTTGATTCCTGTTAACCTCTTCACTAGAGTGTCTTTGGAATGATGGGAAAGTTTTTCCTAACAAGGATGACAGACTGACAAGAATTGGGCCACATGAAAAGCAGACTTGGAGGGGGTTGGGAGTTGTTCTTGCCGAGTTCTTTCACTCAAGTTCGAACATTAACACGTGGATCCGGATCCGTCAGTGCTTTGTGCCAATGCCTGAGTTACTGCCCCAGAAAGATCCTTTTTGAAGTCATTCCTGCATCCACCGGCGTGTGAGAGATGCCGAGGAGCAGTGGCTCGCTGTGAACAGCGTGCATGCATTGAGTGTCCTGGGATGAGGTGGGGCTGGGTCCGGCTCTCTCAGCCGTCAGTGCAAAGACTCCCAATGACTTTGCTGGACATAAGCTCAAAGATAGAGTGTGTTGCTTAGCGCAGGGGCTCTGCCTCACGCTATCTGCATGTCTTGTCATGCAAACCTCAGCTATGAGGTCAATGTTTGAAACCTGTTTTAATTATCTTCAGTTCCACTCTCAGAGAAACACGAAGCTCGGTAAAAGCACCAGGCAGGAGAAACAGAATTTCTTCATCATGTCTTGGCATCTGTCTCTCTCTCTCTCTTATTCCCAATCTCAATATTTGTAACTGTTTGGGGTTTTTTTTCTTCTTTTTTTCATTTCCACCATGACTTGAAAAGATTAAAGCCTGACGTTAATCCTTAGAAGAAGGGACGTCTTCCAACAGGGTATCCTGCAGAACGCAAATGAGAAGGAGCAGTGGGTGACTGCAGCTTTTTGAAACAACGGCATTAAAACCTGGTGATGGCATTGTTCACAGCCTCTTGCCTGAGGATACCAGGGGCTGGATTCTCTCTCCCTCACTCCTGCTTGGCAATACTTTCATCCATGACTAAATCTCAGAAGGACAACTTGCAGAGCAAGGCAGCAGGTGGAGGCTGCCAGACTGTTAAATTGTGTGACTTTCTTATTTCATAAAAATCTCGGTCCATTTGAGAGATTTTTATAGTATGCGTTACATATACATGTAATACGTCACTCATTTTTACATCTTTTTAGTGTGGCTGCTTTGCTTAACCTAACTCCGAGCAAGGTTTGACTGGTTTATGGTAGGAAATCACAAGAAAAATGGATGCTGTGGAAGGGAGGAATCTGTTATGGTGGAGCCGTGGAGAGAGGTGACCGAGCGGTCCAGGGCTGAAGGAGACTGAGCTGCCCCAGCTGGCTGTTCAACTAGGGCACGGCCCACGTCACAGCCCTACCAAACACTTCTTCTGTGACCACCCCTTGAAAAAACTTCGTGGAGGAGCTCTGGCAAGTTTAGTTCTTGTTGTCTGAGATCTCAGTGACCCTTGCAGCGTCTCTTGTCTTTCTGCCAAGGCTTGCTACCCACGTAACAAGTGCAGCAGGCACATTAGCATTGAAAGCAGTTGATCGAAGGGCAATGCCTCCGGGTTAGTCTTCGGCACAGCGTGGTGGTGATAAATACTCTATTATACTGATTATTATGCTATATCACTGAGGGTCAAGTATGAGCTATCATGCAGCCACAGGGCTGGGGAATAAATCTCAACTCCCTTCCCATCGTTTTATGACTTGAAGTGCTGGTGCTTAAAAGCTCCCTGGCTCCCGATGTATTTCCAGTTCTCCTATAGACTCGTCAGCATCACGATGGGCTGCACAACTGAGCAGTCCCCTCTGCCACAGCCAGAAGACAATCCTTTATTCGCCACTGATATAATTTGCACGGAAACCTGTCTTGCCCATATCTGCATTTCTCCCGCTTAAACAAAATTTGTGCTGCAGGTTTCCCTCTGACACCCTCTGGTTTTGCCTTAGCACAGGGGGGGTTCTCATCTGCCTCGGCTCCTGCCTCAGCAAAAGTGGGGAGCAATGTGGAAGAGCCAGTGAACGATGGCAGTATTTTGGGAAAATGCTGCTGCTGCCCGGTCATTTACATACTTACATAATTCCCCCTTTACATTTACATATAATATTTAATTTACATCTCTCCCTCTACCACAGATCTTCACTTTGGAGTCAGAGCTTTAATGAAGTTGCTCTTCTAGAAGGAAAAAAACATATGAGCATATGCTAAAGAAACAGCTAACCTCCTGTGAGAGGAGGAAGATGCTTCAGTGAGAGGAAGAAGAGCCATTTTTGTAATTTGCTGTAAGAACAGGCAAACCCACTAACGACTCCCAGTGGCACGTGGCTCTACTACAAAGGCAAAGTTTCGTACTCACCTTGCCCTGGTGTAGGTCTGTTTTAGAGCTCCATGCTTTACACAGCTCAGTGCCGCCGCACTGCATCTACTGCTCCACCAAACATCCCCTTCGCCCACCAGAGCAGCCATCAGTCTAATTCATGTAGTCACGCTATTTAGACCTTGAACAATTTTTCTCAGCTATGGTTGTGTACGAGGTCTAAATATTTTCCTTGTGAAGCACAAACTCCCTTTACCCTCCTGCTTACAGCCCCTCTTGAGGAGCTCACACGAGAACCTTTAATCAGCACCATATTTTGAGGACAGTCTCTTTTCCTTTCTATTTCTTTCTTTATTTTTTTTTTTTTTCCGAAAAACAAGCAGTCTCTGGTCCATGCTCACATTTTTATTTTCATGTTGCCGTTGACACACAGAATCCTGACAAGCCAAGTTGTATTAATTTCCTTGATTGGCACCAAAAGTAAATTTACAGCTCGCATTTCATTTCCAGTCTGCTGTTCTGAATTTCAGCCCCTTCGTGGAGTAGATAGAACCAGAAGAACTTGGCGGGCTGTGTTTGCTTAATGAAGACCGGGTTGCTTGACTTATCTGATGCTTATTCTTCCGTTTGTTCTTACTTTCCCCCCAAAAGCTGGGATTACAGATCACCTGGTCTGATGGGGGGGGGGGAAAAAAAAAAAAAAAAAGACAAGAAAAAGACTTCTTTTTTTCAGGAGAAGAGGGTTTTTCTGTATTTCAAAGAAAACAGACATTGCAGCAACTGTGGGTTTCCTCAGACCCTGGAGATTGCAGTGACCTTTGAGATAGATTGTGGGCCACCAGAAGCTAAATATGCTTACTTTGGTTAGCTTGACATGAGTTACGACTCTGGAATGCTGAGGTCCATGTTCTTGATATATTTAGGTATAACGAAGGGTTGTAACATAAAATTAGATCAACAGATTGCTATCTGGCAAAATGAAGGCTGAGAAATGATACACACCACAATGTAATGGAGTTACAGTCAAAACCTGGTAGCTCATTTGCCCACAACTACAAAAACTGCAATTTTTAAAACTCGTTTTCTCAAAACCAGTCCTCACTTCCCAGTAGACCTACGCTGATTTGAAATAGCACAACCCAAACCATCCATTGAGCCAAGCGGGGACACGGTGCTGAGCCTGCTCTTCTGCCACCCTGCTGTGGCTGGCCTGCAGTTGCTTCCACTTGTCTTGACTGCATCCAGCTCATCGTACTGGCATGAAGAGGAAAAAAGAAGAGAAATCCTCCCTCATCGCCCAACACACTGGAATGTAAACTGGGACACCGGCATTCCAGCCAGGTGTCCTAATGTTTAGACTTTAAATAAATGCTGGGATTACTCCACTGAAAATTTGGGAATATGAAAAAACAAGGATGAAGATTTTCTTTCACGTATTAGGGCTTTAGTGTGCATGAGTTCATTCTGAATCTATCGCTGGACTGGCTGTCCTTTGCATTTGGACTATAACCAGTGTCCTCCATAGGCTGTCCAAGGATGACCACCACAGTCCCATGCCACATGAGTAGCCAAATCTAAACCGTAAGAGTTTTTTCACTTTACAACTATTTGAAGCAGAGAAAGGTCTCAGCCAGAATCTGAGGGTGATTCTGAATTAAAAAAATCAGTTTCATATTCATGCCCAACACCTGCTTGGGTTGAGCCCTAGCAGGAATACATTATTTTCCTTGGATTTGGGAAGGTGCTGAAGCTTTCCTGAGCAGTTCTGACTGCAATACCTTTCCGAGGAACACCATTTCTGACCTTACATCTTGGAAATTCTTGTTCTTCCACACACTCCTGATGAGAAGTGAGCACGTGAGTGACTTAGTGCTTCATGTCAGCAAATCAGGCTGTTGCTCTTAACTATGTTTTCGTTATCCCAACGCATGCTGGAAGCCTCAGACATGACCACAGACACCATTGTGTCAGGTAGTGCAAGAATGCAAGCTAAAAAATTGCTCTTTACCTTCCTATTTTGTAATTCAGATGTATTTCTCCAACATCTTCATATGTTGGCAAAAATCCCCAAGAGGAAAGCAAGGAGCAGCGGTTACAGCTGGGAGGCTTCGTCCTCCTTTGTCAGAAGTTTTCATGCAGAAACAAATAAGGAAAATATCACGTGTGACATACAGAAGCAACCTTCTCGAGCCATTCATTTTTCAGCAAGAAGAAAGGGAAAAAAGACATGCAGCCTGAGTTCACCTTTCTTTCTGCGGTGCACAGAAGGGTCTTTCAATGTGGCAAAGAATGTTCACCATGCTTAGTTCTGGCATTTGCCAGAACAAAACCAGATTTTGGCTTCTGGGCAGGAGAACGACAGGAATGGGGGGGAAGAATTTCTTGTCACAAGCAGAGCTGTGTGACGCTGTTTGCTCTGGCACGCTGCCCTTTTATTTATATGAACTTGCAGCCGTTTTTCACCATGCGGGGCCATCCCCTAGAGAGTCTATTTCAGAAGGAAATCTGTCTAAACTTTGATGAAAACTGTCATGTTACCTCCCTCTCCTAATTTGCCTTGAGTATATGGGCCATATGAAAAATACAGCCACCCACAAAATGGCGAGAAGAAATCCATCCACCGATAATAAAACCATTCAGTGATTTATTTTTCTGCACTTCACATCTCTCCGGGTCGCCACCTACGCAAGCCAGGCAGCAGTAAAGCCATTTGCCAGCAAACAAGGCCGGGGCCACCTAATCAACCATTTCTATAGCCATTTGGGCTCCCGGTTTGGCTGGAAAATAAGTTTTCAACCAGTTAACTAAGCAGAGCTACAGCACAGAGGCCATAAATAAGTGCTTGCTGCTGTGGCCATCTGCTGCTGAAGGCCACTGAACAATAGCTATTTTCAGGAAAACCTTTAGTTTCTTATTGGTAATACCTCTAATCAAAGCCAAGCCAATAGGGAGATCATATGCTGGTTAGTGGGTGGCCTTAATGATTTTACCATAAAATAAATTCCAAAAAATACACATATCAGGCACTCCAGCTAATTCTGTAGCTAGATTTGTCGTGTATGGACCAATATAGTAACGGGGCAGTTATTAGCGGTAGAGCAGCAGCGTTGAAGCTACTAAAATTGTCTTGGCACGAATGCCAGCGTGGTGCCCTTGTTTAAAGTCACATGGGAAGCTCCATTTTTATGCCGTTTCTAACATTGCCTCCTCCTGGAGAGAAAGCCAAGGAGACAGCACGTGCTGTAGGTTCATAGGATATTATCCAGAGTCCTGTCCCCACACGTTATATGGTCACCCCTCTCATTGCAGGGGTGATATTGCCAGGTAGAGATGTTTTTCCTACAACTTGCCTGAACCTTTGGAGCTTTATGGAAAATTTTGAGGTTCACAGACTTTAAGGACGACGAAGGGCCATCTTGTAGCTGCGGGAAGTCCCCATGGGGACCCAGGCACAAAAGGTGATCATGGCTTGTAGGATAGCATCTAATCCTGTTTCCAAATGGCTCTCCCATGCCTGCTTTCTCCTCCTCTTTGATCTTTTATTATTTCCGAATTTATCTTTCTCTTACCGTGTTGTCTCCTCAGCCTGCCACTGGCCTGGTCCCCCACGTAATAGGGAAAATTAGGAAACCAATTTATCAAAGACACTTGTATGAACTCCACAAACACGGTAACAGAGAAAAGAGCACGAACATCAGGAAATATGAAAGGGTTTGTCTCCATTACTTAGGCACATGCTGACCCAAAGCTGCTAGGGCTGAGAAGAGTTATAAAATCACTGCAATGTGAATTTGGCTCCACTGTCTGCAAATCCCAAACCAACGCATGAGAGGGATCTGAAATTTTAAGTCATTCCCGAAATACACTTCATTTTCAGTATTATTAAGGAAGGAACACGATTTTCACGATTCGCGTGGTGATAAAGTGCTGCAGCAGACCATAAACACAAATACGGGGTCAAAACCTCGCCAATACCGGCCATGAACAGAGCGTGGTAGGGTTTCTTTCATTGCAGACAGGTTTCTGAGATGGAGCGGCCCTTCCAACCAGCTGCTTCTACCTTACTCTCCTTATAATTCGAAGTTACAGCTCTGTGTCACATGCTTTTATAGGTAGTCCAAATGATGGCCCAGAGCCCCATGTGCCCCTGGGACAAGGCAGCTGGCCCACCGCTGGGTCACCGGAGGAGCTGCGCGATCGCCCTCGGAGCATCACGGGAACCCCGCGGGCTCGTGCTGACCTGGGGGCGCGCAGCGACATGAGCAGATAGCCGGGCTTAAGCGCAAATCCAGACAGCAATGTTTTGTTCACACCATGTGCTGCTCGTTGCCAGAGGATATCGGAGAGTAGACACGGCTTGGAAAAGAGTTTAGAGGAATCCCCGTGGGACGTATCCATCAGTGACCATGAACAGCAATGACACACATGCAGCCTCCAGATGAGGAAATCCCTGCACTGGTACTAGCCATAAACCGGGAGAATATTCAAGATGCTGCTCTTAGTTTTCCTTTTTTTTGCGGTATTTCCCTTAGTGCCTGTTACCGATCCTATCAAAGATAACATGATCTCGTGCGACCATTCTTACGTCTTTGCACAAACGCTCCGAGCCCTAAATTTGCTGCCATTTTTAATGGGTAAGGGTTAGGGCTGGAGGCATTGGGGAACGTCTGCTAAGGCAGAGCATGCGCAGAATTATTTCCCACTGTGCCTGGGCATGGCCACACCTGGGCCACCTCAAGAAACACCTCAAGTGAGCGTGTGCCCTCTTCACTCCTATTAAAATTGTTTTCCTTCACCGTGAGGGACCTGGAAATTCTTTGCCCTCACTTATCATTGTAAGGAATACAAAAGGACCTTCAGTGGGGTAAGAATCTGTTAGTTTTAGAACAAATGAAGGGGAAAGGGATGTTTTACTGGGCACCAAGTAACCCTGGAAGCAAGCAATGCTGTTAACGCTCGCAGTTCTGCTGCGCATCGGACGCACCAGGTATCTCCTGCTGGTACGGCGTCTTCACCCTCCAGTTTTACCTTCATCCTCAAGGAAACCTCAGTACTGCAGTTTTCCTTGTACTTCCTGACATTTTGCCATTGTAAAAGCCGTGGGGATATTACAAATGCTGACCTAATGTTTAATGAGGCAGCTGGCTGGCTTAAAGGGATATATGTGTGTGCACGTGTATATGCGTATGCGTGCGTATGCGTGTATATATATATTGCTGAAGGTATATCATTCTGCTTCTAATAGGCAAGGTACTTAAGGCACATGCATGTGCACAGAGACAATACTCTCATTTTTCTTCTGCGATACATTTTGCTGTCAGTTGTGTAACCTTTCTTTTCGGTTTGTTAATCAATTATACTTCGGGCTTCATCAGAGGGGTCTAAAGTATAACAGCAGCCGCTATTGTTACAAGGCAAAGAACAAATTGATTGATGGTGGGTAATCAAAGTAATATAGAGACTTGGCATAGGTAATATTTACTTTACGTCTGTCACTTAAGACATTTTACTGCCAATCAGTGCCTTCAGAAGGCTGGCTGGAACAATAGAGGTCTTTCTACTTAATTCCTCCTATTGACTAGGGCTTACACTGACAAAGTTCACTTGCTATGTAATCCTCAAGGCATGCACTCGCTGCCGCAGCCAAGTTTTTAGATATATATCCCCCTGTGTCAATGAATTGGAAAAAAGCAGCTCTTTGGAGCCAAAGCATTGAAGGTGGTCCCTGAAACTCAGCCCATGACAGCGCACAATTGGCGTTGTCCGCTTTGGAGGTGTCAAAGTGATAGGAGAGCTTACAGGAACCCTCCCTGCAGCTGCTGGAGATGTGAAAGGCCTTTGATGGTTCACTGGTGACCACTGTTTGCAGGTCAAGTCTGGCCAGGAAGATCCTATGCAATAACAAATGTGAGGGGCGTTGGTGGGAAGCGGGAGGAGGGGTTCATTTTTCTCCGTTTCTCTCTTTTTTCTTTCTTTTTTTCTTTTTTTTTTTTTTTTTCCTTTTTGTTGGTCCAGCTTGCTGCAAAGACTTGGTATTTACAAGATGACTCAGAAAAGCCACAGACCGGGACTGGAGTGGGGGAGTGAGAAAACCATGAAAAACGCCTTGTGAGCTTTCTCCGACATTTGGTCCCCCCCGTGTTGCTGTCAGATGCCCAGCGCCAGGGGCACAGGGGTAGCAGCCACAGCCGCGTCGTACCAGGCATCCTCGGGGTGGGGCGGGGGGGGACACAAAGCTGCTTTCACCCTTCCTGGTTAAGGTGAGGATTGCGGTGAGGACAGGAGAGGATGGAAGTGTCCCTTTCAGCTGGCAGCCGTTTGTACCTACAGTGAATCCAGCTTTCAGGCATGCACGCACTTCCCTGACCTGGAAAACGAGGACACCTGAACTAGGGAGCATTTTGGGACGGTGGGGCTGCAAGGCAAGACTCATTCGTGTTTACAGGGCAGCTGGGTGCCTGATCAAAGTCCGCGGGAATTCAATGGGAAGGCTCTTTCAAACCAGAGTTTTAGGGACGTCACCTTGAAAAGCTCCTACAGGTAAATGAGTTTAGGTTATTCTCCAAAATATCAGAACAAACGCACTTTTTGGTGCATTTACAGCCTTAACACAGACGCAGCCCTCTTCCACTCCACTTTAAAGAGCATCTTGGTTCTGGTTTTTGTTCACGGCACCACTGGACATCCAGCCACAGGGATTTAGCGCTCCTTTTGCCTGTAGCTGGTTCTGACTCAGTTTCCCGGTGCTCTTGGCGCTTCATCCCTGCGGCGATCCAGCTTCTGGGTTAAACACCTATTAAGAGCCTTTTGGTCACAGGTTGTGCAGCTCCTTCTCTCGCACAGCAAAATCAGATCCCTGCCTTCCTTAAAACACACACTGAGCTGCTATAGCCCACTTCTGCCGAGGACTTACCAGCCAGATTGCAATATTTTAGTAACTATTACATTCATTCAAAGAAGCCACAGAATTTTCACGTATTAAACACCAAAGAGCCAGCCTTGCTATTCTAGAGGTTTCTTTTATTGGCAGTTTTCTGTCTCACGAATGGCATTTTTTTTTCCGCATCCACCATCTTGACTCACAACAAATATCCTCAAGCGAGTTGAAAGCGAAGCACCAGCGGGGCTTCCCGGGTTTCAAGACCCTCTGCTCCAAAGAGATTTTCTCCTCCTTTTTTAAAAAAAAAAAAAAAAAAAAGGGTGGTGGGGAAGAAGGAATAATAATAAAAAAAAAAAAAATCCTGGGTCTCTGCCAAAATAACTAGCTAACTTCCAAGACATGTCTGTCAGTAAGCTCACTCTGGAATTTCCTCTGCATGTACTGGAGGGTTCAATTTTTCCATAAAACCCAGTATTATGTAAGGGGCACTGACAAATGTTTCCAGTTGGACCCCGAGATTGCAAACGCATTTGTGGAGGACTGACAAGAGATAACAGCCCAGCTGCCCAAATCACTGGAGTCACCCCGGAGTCAGCGCAGACTTGCAGCTCCTCTACCTCTCCGCAAATGCAAAACCAACCAGAATTAAGGGCCTGAGATTTAACCAGTCCATTTTAGATTATAATAGAGATAAGCAGGGTTGGATTTAAGTGTCGTTAGTGTGTAAGTGACAACACAGTGATAAAACACGTTATCATCGCGCTCAGCTTTTGCAGCTCTTGCCCATCACCTGGAGCTTAGGAGCACATTTTCAAAACGAACGTGATTGTTCTGAAATGTCCCCGAATATTGCACATCTGTGTACAGCGGGGATTTCAGTGTCAGCACATTTTTCAGCTTTCACTGAGGGCTTGGAATGGCAGAGGGTGTTTCGAGGTCAAGGCTGGGAGACATTGGCAGAGCTCTGCGTGGGAAAGCTTGACATTGCGATATGTCTGGCTGTAACCATTGCAGTCAGGCTGACCTCCCCAGGAACCAAATTCATCTTGTAATTAAACAGGGGAAAGTAAAAGCAAACTGGCATCTAAGCTTGCAGCTAAGAAAAAGTCCGACGTGTAATCATATACGCGTATATATAGACACACATGCCGTCTCTTCCATAAAAACCACACACGTATGGGCATCAATATGGTTTGCAAAAATAGAAGTGGCACACGTAGATTAGAAATAGCGGGGTATCTGTCCGTGATTCTTTGCTCCCTTTCTTGAATAATTACAGTGTTTAATAACTATAATATTACTATATATAACTATAGGTTTCAAAGACCTGAGTTGAAAACGATTTTGGACATATTCATTAAAGACATGGACAGAAACATTCATTACTGCATTACTTTCTTGCGGCTGAGGACTTCAACGTAGCTCAAGATGGGCTGCAGCAACGCCCAGCAGCACCCAGGTGTACGCTAGACGTGTCTCTCTCATTCGCAAAACGCATTTGTCATTGCCGCCTCCATCACCCGTTTAGTCCTGAGTGCTTTGCTGGCTGTCCCATGGTGTGTTTGCAACCCCACCATGCCTCCACCAGGAGCTGCGGTGGGGACCTCCCGCGGGAGCTATGGAGGTGGCGGTGGCCGCCCAGCTGGGGTTGGGAGGGCCCAGCACGCTGCCGTCACATAACTAAGCAGCGGGCTGCAGCCGTGCAAATTAAACAGAAAGGGAATAAAAGCATGCTTGGAAAAGCGCAGGGCACCCCAACGAGCTGCTTCGGGCTCCTGTTGCCACCCCACAGTCCGCTTCAGGCGCTGTCTCCAGGCGGGACTCTGCTGGTTAAAAAAAGAAATGTGAGCAAAATACTGGCACAAAACGGGTTTTCATCGTCCCTGGGTTATAGTCCCTAAACACGAGCTATTTTGTCTCACCTGCAGGGCCGTCAGTCAGGATGCCCTGCAGTTCCCACTTCTCCAAGCGTCAGGCGGAGAGCTGGTGTGTAATTTATCCCAACGAAGGAAATCCTGCAAAAAGTGATCGATTCCCTCCACCTCCCCGGGGTTGAACATGTTCCCTGGCCTCAGCACCAGGGGTATTGCCCGTGCAAGCTCAGCCTGAGCTCTGGCTGCCACAAACCCTACCGACCCTAGAGACCTAAAACCACTTTTGGTGGTCCCATCACCTGCAGGGATGCTACGTCAGCTGGCGGCTCACCCACAGTACGCAAAATGTGCTTTAACCTGCATATCCACCTGAACGTCTGCGATATTCTCCAGTATTTCCAGTGTCAGCCCAGGGTGAGCAACACAGCAAGGAAATCACGTAGCTAGGGAGCTATTTCGCCATGACACTATGCTGGAGGCCTTTCCACGACGCGGTGCAGATCGGGTCTCCGCCCCTTACGTCCAGCGAGTTCAAGGGAAGGAAAGGGTGAAGCGAGCTGCGCTGCTGATAGGTAAAAGGTAAAAGTTCACAAGTCCAAGCGCACGCATGCCGAATACTTCACGAACTTAGAGGGATACGGTTTCAGATCGCGCCGCTGGAATGCAGCCCCGGCTGCAAGGGCTCGGAGCAGGAGGGATGAGGGGGTGACAGAGCCGGGGTTTCACACGAGAGCGTCGCACCCACAGGAGATGGGGGAGAAAAGGAGAAAAAGGGGACCTCTGGAGTGGGGTAATGCTGTTCTGGTAGATGCCCCCAGAGGGAGGGGAAGGGGAGCGCAGGGAAAGGTTGCAGGTTACGCTTGCTCCAGCTCACACTCCAGTTGTGGTAGTTTTACTGATCCCAGTGGGAACAGGCTTGAACCTTTCCTGTCTGAATCTACCTGGAAGTCGTGCCCAAATACCTGGGCCTTGTAGGTTGCTTAGCCAGCTGATTCTGGTTAAAAATTCAATAGCCATTTCTTCCCTCTGAATAAATAATAGTAATTCATATGGTCATAAACGATTTTTTTTTTCCTTAAGAAAGCTCTCCTTGATATTCAGCCACTGGTTGTCAAACAGAGGCTTGTTTCCTTTCCTGTTAATAAGTACCGTCTTTTTTTTGTTTTTTGTTTTTTTTTTTACCCAGACTTTTTGGAGCATTACATCACCGTGCACAAAGTTATGTCAAGGCTGGATGGAGATAATTCACATCCTGTCAGGTCTGACATAAGAGAGTGGGCTACCTTCCAGAGCTGGGTAAAATATGAAAGGGAAAGTAAAATGGGTCTATTCTAGCGTAAATGAGGGCTAGTGAATAGCGGACATATGGCTTTGGGAGGTAATTGAGGAAGAAGGTTACGTGTTTAACTTCTGCACGCTTTGTGCTCCCCTTCACCTCGACTGATTATGCCTTAAAAGCTTCATGTCATGACCATTTGCCGTCTAAATACCTACAATGACTTACAACTCGCATTATTACTCCTTGGTCGTTGAACGTGTTTGGATACTGGTTTGACGCTTCATCGCAAAATGGGAAGACAAGGTAAAACTGACCTAAAAGTGATCGGAGCCAAAAGGCGTGACCCAAAAGAAATGGTGAAATGAAAAACCTTTAGGCAGAAGCAACGTTCGGCTTTTCCTCAAAGCCCTTGAGCCACGCCGGCTCCCCGAGCCACGCAGGGATACATTTTTGTCTCCCTCGCCACTTGGAAGCTTTTAAAATTTTTAATCTGAGCTTTCCTTGCTGCAGTGCAATCCCATTTCTCCTTGCCCCATCATCCCAAGGACATAGAGGAGGTACCAGCCCAACCCCTTTGCAGCGGGTTTTAGGTACGCAGACTTAAACCACTGCTAGTATGGAAAATAACCTGATTATAGTCCCATTTTAATTAACGGACACCTACTGCTGATTTAACTAGGTTCGGGATGAAGCCAGAGCCTGAAATTTGCTCCTTAACGCCACAGTTACCAGAAAAAGGCAGCCAGAAACTGTAATTTCAGATTCTGTTGCCATGTTTCTCCCTGGGGGCTCTGCTCTGCTTTGTGACTAAAATAAAGAAAAAACCTAAGAACCACTTCATAAAAGTGACTCTAACTTTGCATCAGGACAGTTTTAAACAGCAACTGTGATTGCGTGAAATAAAACTCTTTTCTGGACATATGACATCGTCATTTAACGAGTGAGATTTCCATTCTGGTCTATCCCTGAGGTCTCCACTTTATCAGTGTAAAATCAGTGAAAACTTAAGCATTTGAGCAGATTAACTCTGGATTTACTGTAAGCAAGGGTGAAACAACACTGCACGTGAATCTCAACTATAGCTGAGCAACTCAAAATAAGTTTACTAAGTGCTTTAGTACTTCGCTTTGGCCCCAAATTACTACAACATGACAAATTTCGAGGGCATCTGAAACAGGAGCAGGTTTAAAATGAAAACTCTTGCCAGTTGTTTCCATTTTATGCTTGCAGCACAAACTCTTCGGAGTCCTTCACATCCGTTTGGGTTCTGATTTTTAATGAAGCCATCGTAAACCCACAGCAAATTTAGTCCAAGGAATTCCAATAAAGCCTTTAGAAAAAAACCCTCCGACATGCTATATCTGAAATGACAAGTGTGCTATTACAATCAAATGCAGGCTGACTAATGTTTATTTGGAGTTAGGGGAAAATGGGTTTTAATTCGTGACAGCTGATTTTTTTTTGATTTTTTTTTTTTTTTGGAAGAATAAGGATTATTTACCTGTCTGAATCGAATTATGTTGTTTGAATCTGAACAGTTAAAGACGAGGGAAAGGCAAAATGCAACTGAGAATGGTTATCCTCCCATTTTAACATAAAACCAGTTAAACAAAGAGCCGTGTATTTAAGAGTGAAAGCAAGACCATGTCATTATTGCTTGTGGAGAAATGCGCGGAATTAAGTAAAGGCGACGGAAACGTGTGTTTGCGTGGGCAGCACATAGGGGTTTTTCAATGTGAAACTTTTCACTACCTCATTCCAGGCACTTTATTGCTCCTCCAATTTCATTTTCTGTGTAATTTGACAAAATTACAAGTTCCTCCCCCCCCCCGCAAGATGTTTTGCTTTGAAACCGTAAATGCCTAATTTCAAACTCCAGCTTCATAATGCACCTTTAAAACAAATTGAACCCATATTTCCACAGCTAAGGAGTTATGTTGAATAGAAATGAAGGTTTCTTGCAGAAGGATATGTGTCTGTTCTTGTACCGAAAAACAAGTAGGCTCCACATCTGGTGATTTTTACCACCACACGCTCGGTCTCCGCTATGCATTAATATGCTCATTAAGATAATCCTTGTTATTATGATTAAGCTTTCACACCTGGAGTGACGGGGTACATCCTGACACGGCAAGCCTACGTTTTTCACAAATGGTACAGAAAATACCCATCCCCCTCGGTCTGCCTGCTCAGCGATGCTCAGCCATCGTAAACTGTTTCTAGACATGTTATTTGCAGAAAACGCTGCTTTGGCCACTAAAGCAAACGCATCGGAAATATTAATGAGTGGGGAAAAAAAGAAATCTTTCCAAGAAATATCCACATTTAGGGACATACAATCATCATCTCCCTGCACTGATGGTGGGCAATATTTATTTCCAAACCTACTATCGGAAGTGGGTACCAGTCTCCTGCTCCAAACAGCCTTTTGGAGGAGCCATGAGCCAATATGTCATTAGTGACCACAATTAGTGTTGCTGAGGTTGTTGCCGTTGTTAATGCTGTGCCTATAGTTCAAATACAGCGAGAGGCCTTTTTTTCCTCCCAAAAAAAGGAAAGGAAAAAAGCGTGTTACAGAGATGGTCTTCATCGGGTGAAACACGGTCCTTGCTGGTGCTCATTGCTTGGGAATGTGCTCAGGTCGGCTTTCGGTTTTTAGGCTGAATCACTGACCTCCGGCCGCACACGGGGTGGTCCGCCGCCCGGCGCGGTGCTCGGGGACCTTCTCCTGACACTTTCTTCCTTATTTCAACGCCTCTCGTTTGGGTCTCGATGGATGTGATACAGCAGGAGAGCAAGGCCTGGGAGTTCATGGAGGGATTTTTCCACTTGTCCGCAGATGCTTCTTCCAAATAAATGACCTGCAGCCTTTAGAGGCTGGCGTGTAATGGTGGATTTGCATACCATTAAATTGCACGGGGTGTGGATAATTTAAAAAGTTGAGGAGTGAAGTGTAAATCTGTAACAGCAAAAATGCAAAAAGGAAAACTCTACAGCAACGGCTTTGGAAATTATTATTTAAGTCAAGGGCCACATGCTTTAAAAACTACGCCGCTGTTATTAGCTAATCCACCAGGATCCTACCAGTGGGATTTACCACAAGTCACCAGCAAATAAAAAATAAGGTGATCCCAACTGGAATCTGGATCCCTTGCGTCGAGTGGAAACCTGTTATAATTACAAGAGACAGTGAAAAGAAAGATTTCGTTTTATTTAGCAAAAGGCCGGCATAAGATCATTGCCTGGGGAGAGTTATTTATTTGGTTTTAGACATTCATAAAAAATTAGAATTAGCAGTAAGAGCACTTATTTATACCTTTCTTCCTTCCCCCAAATAACTGTAAAAGCTTCAAACCTGTATTTTACACTCTCAGAAATGAATCTGCAACAGGTTCATAGGTCACTTTGCAAGATTTGAGGTGATTTTTTGAACTTTGAACAAGTTACAAATACTTCCTAGAACAGCAAATGCAATAAATATCTCAGCAGAAGAAATTTCTTTGACTTCTTTCCCTGGACGAAATCCAGGGATGAAAGTGGGGCCAGAGCCGTTACATGATGAAGAGGAATTAAAAAAGTCAGCTTTGAGAACCTCAGCAGAAAGCTCATTCCAGTCTTCGTGTGAGTTTTTGATGAACAGTTATGACGTTTTGAACCATTGTACTCATCCCCACTAACTACGGGTTGCATCTGTTAAGTCAGTCAGCAAGGAGCCGTCGTAAATGTGAAAACCAGAAAAGCCTCTGCTGAAGGTTTGAAACCGTTTCTCCTTATTTATCATTTTAGGTGAAATAAAAAGCTTGTTTTCCTTCTGTCTGGAAATGTCACCTACAAGATCTTCTAAATCCTCCATCCTTAGCACTTTGAGGTTCCATTTGATTGGAAATTTGTCTCAAAACTCAGCGGGGTGGGCTGGGAGGCCATCACCAGCCAGCTTGTCTCCCATGACAGATAGCCCTTTTACAGGCAACGGATTTATATCCCATATTTGTGAATAACGAAAGCGAGAATAATGATGAAGGGGGGATGACATATTTTCCTTGACGTACTTTGTCACCCAGAGCTGTTAGAGCTCTAAGCATTCACATTCGTTTAGGCCTGCAAAGTGAGTGATGTGCCCTTTTCTCCGAGGTAAAGAGATATTTGTAGTGGCACGAAGCGAGCTGGGAACATTTCTTGTAAGATCGCCCAAAGGAAATAGCACCGTGCACAACTGACTTTTTGTATAGAAGACTATATTAAAAGCAAAAAAGGGAGGAAAAAAAAAAAAAACAACTAACACACAGAGTCTAAAACTATATTTATAAAAAAGAGGGGGGAAAAAAAAGACGACATATTTCAACCCTTGTTGAAACGCCTGAAAAGTTTCCCTGTGACACTAAATGATCTAAGTCATGTCTCCAAAGAGTAGCTCATCATTTCTCAGACAACAGCAGGAATTTGTGGCTGACCTCCTGAGGGAAATGGTCAACTTTCTCCATCTTTCCTCTCTATGCCAATGTTTGGCTTTAATTTATGTTGGTCAGTTGAAAATGGAAAGTTCAGTACCAAAGCTGAACTGGGGGAAAAATACAGCATGAGAAAGGATTTGTTTGTGGGATATGTTTTCAAAAGCATTATGGTTTTACACAGACCGTTTCCGTATTCCTTCCAGCCTGTTTATCACCCCGGCATCGCGCAATCGTGAGCGCACTACCCAGATGGAGAAATGAAAGGCTTCGGTAATTGAGGTCAGTTGTCGTTACTGCTAACTGTTTGCAAAGGTTTTTTTACAAGCTGTCAGGCCACCTCCATCTGGTAAGAAGCTCCGCATCTCTTCTAACCACTGCAGTGTGTTTTCTTTCAAAATATCATAGAGGAAACATATTGCATCGAGAAAGAGACAAGCCATTTTCAACGAGAGACGGGTGCCTTGACTCCGTGACGTACGTTGGTATCTCAGCCGCATCTCACTTGCAGATTTGTCTAAAAAACACCCCAAACTGACACATGCCGGGTGCGTACCTCAGAAATGGAGCCAAAGAAAATAAGGCGCAAGAAGAAGAGAGCACCCAAAAGCGACGTACTAGAAACTAATGCTCCAGGTTATGAGAAGCAGAGGGGGCAAAAGGCTGCGTGGTTGGTTTGTTGACCCTGCTTCGGTGAGGGCTGTGTGGGGGGGTGACCCTGGTTGCACATCTCCTGTCCGCAGCGAAGGAAGATCCAAGGGACAGCAGGGACCAGCTACAGGGCTCCATCCGTGAGGCCTCCAGAAAAGCAGTGAGGATTTACTGCTCCAGGAAGACACATCTGCTTATACCTTTACGGGGCTGATATTTAACAGCAGAGCAGATGGGCATTATTTTCAGACGGGCTGAACTTGCTCAACGTCACCGCCACCTACAAGCAAGCCTTCTGCTGTGACCTTTTTAACAGTTCCCCCAAAAATACAAATAAAAGTCTCCAAAAAGCAGGCAGCAGCTGATCAAGGAAGCAATCTGAAGTGCAAAGGTAACCGTCAAGATTGACAGTCAAAGATTTTATGTCACCGAAATGAGCATTACAGGGACACTGTGTGGCAGATAGCAAGAGGCATGGATTTTGTCGAAGATAGTTCTGGAGAAAGATTTAAGAGTTGTGCTTTGGCACCATTTGGGACAAGTCTCCGTTTTATGTGTATTCGTTACCTTTACAATTCCTTTCCTATTTGTTTTTCTGTAGGGAGACTTCATCAACAACCCATGTGACGTTTTTATCATTTCCAAGAGGTTTTTTGGCAAAACACAGTGAGCAACGGTTTACAAACTGGGAATTCGCCAAATGCACTCTAGATTTGCTTCCAGAGCAAGGTGTATGGCTTTACAAGGCATGGCACATGTAAATGCAATTTAAATTCAGTTTAAAATAATAGCTAACCCAAGTTAATCCCTTGAATGGTATTATTTTACCAGCTTGGGAGAGACTGTATTGTCATGAAAAGCTACATTTCAGCAGACCGCACTGCTTCCCACCTTCAGATCCTAATGGATAATCCCAAATTGTGTAAACACGAATAGCAAAGAGGTTGGATTCTCTGTTTGTCTTCTGCTGCTTTGTTTTTTCCTCTTCTTCCGAGATCCAGACAGCTTGTGCTGTCTCATGCTTTTCCACACCCAGGACGTTGGAAAAAGAGGTTACTTAATAGCTCAGCTCTTGCCAGCAGCTCTCCATGACCTGGGACGCGAGCTCACTTTCTGGGCTTCCACCCAAGGTTACCACCACCTCACAGCTCACTGGACTTTCTCACTGATTTGGAAACACCTGACCGTCCCTGCAACGCACACCTGGATGAGGCACAACTGCTGGAGGGTCAGCCCCGGCAAGGGAAAACCGGAGATGTTAGAGAGATCTCAGAGCATTGGCCAAATACGTAACCCTACCTTCAGTCGTCATGGCAGTCCAACAACGGTGGGCTCCGTCAGACGTAAGAGTTTCAGCTCTTCTCCTGTATAATCAACCATCCACACAAGCTCCAAATATATTAAAGTTATCCACCTTTAACCCCTCAGGTTTGCTTAATGCAATAGGCTTCTCCTAGGAAAGAGTCCCCAACTAATGAGGAGAAGAAGATGATGCTCATGTTTCTCAGTAAGACCAATGAGAGGACAACCCTCCGCACTCTGCACCGCCTTCTCCATCTCTCTCAAACTCCGGACCTCGGCTGAAGCAGAGCAGACTCTTGCAGTCCTGCAGACGGCGGGGCTCGGTTAGCGATGGAAGACAACTCTCAGATTTTTGGGGCCAGATCTTATCCTCTGGAACGACTCATTATATACACAGACTGCTGAGAACGGCAAACTTTTCCCAGCCGTAGGTATGCCGAGAGTGGGCATGTTGCTCGTGTAGCACAGGGCATCTGTGCATTGTCTGTGACAGCCCTCACAGTAGCAAATTGGGGTCTGTATATGAAATATAGTATTTTCACACATCTAGTGAATGCCACAATAAAAAAAGGAACTGGTGCAGTTTACGACCGGGCCTCATGCTGAGTCCAATTAAACCTACTGTTTCCAATCAGGTTTAATGTGAGGATAAAGTGAATGCTCCCTGAGATTTGGAGGAGGATAATTTGTCAGTAATAATAAGTGTAGACAAACAGGATGTTCCACAGTGCAGGGGCCTGATTAAAACCAAATGTGTTCCCAGGGATCATCTCGAAACTCCTGGCAGCCAACACAGTCAGCATTGCTTGCAACTTGCAGCGTTTCTTTTGCAAAGGTTTGCAGCCTTTGCAATTCTTCCTAAATCCCATGGAAAAAAAAATAGGAGCCAGGCCATTGGGTCACCCAAGAGCCATCTCTGTGCGTTATTGTTGAGGTTTTGGGTCTTTTTTCAGAGCACGTTTCAGCTTTATAACCTGTCAATGCAAGGACATCCTAACAGGAAAGGGAAAAAGTCTTGGATTTTCAGCCTGGCCCTATCCTACTTCCTGACAAGATCCTGTCTAACTGGACTTAACATTGGCAAAAATACATTTCCTGATCAAAATGGGGTTTCCTACAAAAGGTGAATTCTTTCTTGATGAACTTTACCATAGAAACAAAATTAGCAGTCATCAGAGCGCGGTCCAAAAAGTCCCTTCAGCTTTGGGGGAGTTCATTGAAAAGAAACAAGGAAGGTTTCAAACAATCCCAGGCTTCAAGTTTTAAATAAGGCTCGAGATCATTCTAATAACCTCTTTCCTTAGGGGATGCAGAGGGTGAATTTCCTAAGAAGGATTTTCTCACTTCTTGGCCAGATGGGAGGCTCGGTAACTCAATGCTTGTTAGTTAAGTTATAGTCCCTGAGAAATCGGTGGTTACCTGTTGCTGGAGAGCTGCTTTTGTTCATTAGAGACGAACCAGCCTGAGGTCAACGTGCAGAGCAGTTAACATACTAGCAAACCACTAATTAACCTAACACAGAAGCGGGAGCCCGTTTCCAAAATGTGTCTCTAATTCGCCATCACTCAGTGTTTACAGCGGTACAATGGATCGTGTGTAAAGCAGGGGCTGTGGCAAGGACCCGCTGCCGGAGGCTGGGGGGTGGCCTGTTGGGGGACCATTCCTGCAAGTCTGCAGAAGTCTGGATTAGGGATGGGGAAAATCACCGATGTAAACGCAAACCTGGATGTTACGTCCTGCCAACATTTGCCCTATTGCCCAGGAGGGCACTTGCCTCCTAAAATGCCAACCCTTTCAGCTGTAGGTCTCTGTCTCGCTCCGATTTATCTGTTTGCCCTCAGGATGGTTCCGGCTTAATAGAAAGTTGCTGTCAGGACTTTCTCTCTCCATCTGTCCTTTTTTTTTTTTTTTTTTCTCAACAGATCACGGGAAACACTGCAATACTCAAAAATGGAAATTGATTTGAAGGGCTCTGTGAGTGACTGCTTGGTGAGAGAAGCAGTGCCGTATGTCGCCCCGGAAACCTGCATTGCTTCCTTGTATCTCATTCCTTAATGCATTCTTCTCCTTTTCCTCCTACAAACTTCAAATACATCCTTTATCTGGCATTTCTGAATTTATGCAGCCACCGCCTTCTTAAGAGGGGCTGATGAGCTCCTTTTTGTGCCCCTGGGACCAAAGGCTACCATGGCTGCTCCAGCAGCTCAATATCACAACTGTCTTGTATATATAGAAAAATGAAAACCATTCTAGATTATAAACAGGCAGAGAACCCCACTGTTTGAGTCCCAAATGCTCTTATGGATGAGTTCTCATCAAAAAGGGAGCATAAATAGAAAATGGTGGAAGTTTTAAAGTCCCGGAGCAGCCTTCTGTTGTGATTTTGGGGCATCTCCCTGGTGAGGGGGCCTTGCAGGAGAAAGGCTGGAGAGGCACCAAAGGGCTGAAGAGCAAAGGTGAGTTGGGAAGATCAGTGACAGCCCTCCAGGCTCCTCTCACGTGTAAATTCAGGTGAGATAAAAAAGCTACAGATATTTCTCTTCCTGTGGGACTGTGAGATAAAGCAGCCCTGTTGAAGCCGCTGTGCAGGGATCTGAGCAGGGATCTAGGAGATAAATATAAAAATGCAGATCCCTGGCTTATTTCAGTCTCAAAACGGATAGAAAACTCCCTCCTTCCTTGCAGCCTGGGAAAAAAAAAAAAAAAAAAAAACCCGCAGGTGAATTCACAGGGTTCTTCCCCAGAGCACACTTCTTAGGTCTTTGCCTGCACAGAGTCTATTTTCAGAGACCTGAAAGAAACCGAACGTTGGGAAGAAGATGTTTTGGGGTACCTGGAGATTTTCATGTCTCCAGCATAAAAAAATGTATTGTTAAAAAGAAGACTATGATTGCAGGCAGGAAAATAGCACCAATAAAGAACAGAAGACCCATCCTGGGTGTGACCATTTCCCCTGAGGGGAAGAAAATAGGCCCATGAATAGAAATGCCAATCTGACACAGGCACCCATGCCTCTCCTTTTCTTGATGAGGACTGACAACTGCAAAGACATACTTTCAGATGGCAGCAACTTCTCTGAAAACCGCATGATGTATCTTAGCCAAGCTGCCCCAGACAAATACATGGTTTGATTTAATTTAGAGCCACATCTTGTTCCCAGGGAAGGGTAATTGGATCCATGGCAAAGAGCTGGGAAGGGGGCCTGAGATGAAACAAAGGAGGCAGCTCTGCTGCATGGGATACTTGTTTTCTCCAGTGGAAATTTCTTAAGGAATAAAACCCCTTCTCCACACAGCAGGGAAATTTCACTGACCTAATTTCCTGCCACTGTTCCCTCTCCTCTGATAACAGAGAAGCGTGTTGGTTTTCCCCTCCTACAATTAAATTAACAAAGAATAAAATGTATATGAATATTTAATGGAAAAAGCCTGCAGAAAGAGAGCTGCCTTAGGCTGGAGACCTTTGCAAACACAAGGTGATGTGGTTATAGTACGGTTGTTTCTGCCACTACTGTCCTGCAACTTCCAAGCTTGGTTCATCTAACTATTCTGAGAGCATCCCTCAAGTTATAGCTGCCAGGCAGCACTGGGGAGCTGGGAAAGAGGGGAACCTGCCTCTGCTTCTCCTCCTTCCTTCCCTAGCTCTGCAGGTCAAAGAGGCGGCGAGGAGGAGAGTTGGGTTACCAGCTCTTGGCCACCCATTCCGCGTGATCCGGCCCACGCTGGCTCTTGGTGGGACACCTCCAGCGCAGCTGCAATAAAAGTAAAGTTTGGTGCCTCGTGTGGTGCCGGGGGGTGGAATTAAGGCCATGTGCTCCGACTGGGAACGGGGTGGTCGTGGTGCCCGGAGGCCGCGGGCGGCCCCGCGGGCGGTACCATGGACAGGGCGCCGGCCGCCACCCGCGTCCCCTCACCCGCCGGGTCTGGGTCGCTGAGCACAAACCCGGCAGTAAAAGGCAAATAAAAGGGGAGGGTAGGGGGGAATCTAAAAAAATCCCAGCCCCAACACATGGGCACAAGCTGATCTTGGAACTTGCGAAGACCTGGGAAAATCTTATCAGTGTCTGAATCTGGTTTGAATCTTCTTGGGTCAAACCAGTGTCTTTCTGACCCAGAGCAATCCGACAGTGACATTTTTCTTGAGCTGTCACCGCTTTGGGCTGGCTGTGGGGCTGATATACCTTGATCTATCCGAGAGAGGAGGATTTTACAGCTTTTGTCTGGTTATGGATAAGTGGAGAAGTGATAACACTAGTTTGTCGTTTGGTTTTTTTTTAATCTGGATATAAGTTATCCCCCTTTCCCTCTCTCCTTCTCCCTGCTGTACATTATTAAGTGCTCAGCTCTTGACCGTTCTTCCCTACATTTGCCATATGTGTAATTTACACTATTTAAAGTGAAGTAAAATCCAAGGCAATTCTGGATAAAAAAAAGCAGTTGTTTGAAATTTTAACACATAATATAAACATTTCCCTCAATGTGGGATTTCCTTTTTATAACCAAGTGCTGTCACTATTGTTGTTTTAAATCTGGGCAGAATTTTCATAACTTCATATACATTTTTGTAACTGTGGCCAGCCTAAAAGTCAGTGTGGTCATGGTAAAGGGCAAATGAGAAGTGTTTTTTCATCTTTTTATTTCCCATTCATTGTTTAAGTTTCGTACCCCTGAATAATGGAACTGGGTCCGTTCACAAGACTATTTTATCATTATATATTCCCCCGCAGAATGAGTGCTCAGCCTGGGAATTATTTTAGGAAGATTATTTTTAATAAGATCCATACAGTTATGAAGTATAATCAAAATATATTAACTCTTCTTTAGTCCTTTGCTTTAGGCTGGAATTTTCTCTGCCCTTTCATGCCTGGAAAATGAAAACGGTGTTCGGCTTTCTTCCCACGAGGGAAAAAAGGTGTTTGCTTCAGAGGGTTTCTTTCTTGCACTGTGTTTTTTAGATCACTTTTAAAAAATGTCTGGCTGGAGGCTATTCAGTGGGTAAAGTATTGAAAGAATGAAGATGTCCCTTCCAACACAGCAGGGAAGGGGTTGCAGAGCTTTTCAGCAGTACGCTCCGTGAAGATGGAAGCTGCACATAAAACTCTTCTCCCAGATTTTTTTTTTTTTTTCCCCAAAAGAAAATGCGTACAGAGTCCACTAGAGGGTACAGCTGGGAGATGTGCAGCCCAGTGCTGCGTCCGGACTGGATGCGCTCGGCTTGGCAGGTGGAGCGCAGCCTTCGCCGCTCCTGGCTGGATGCCGCCTGAACCCCATCTCCAGGTCAGAAACCACCTGCGGCCAGAGGAAAGGAAGAGACCGGTTGGGAAATTTATCCTAATGAAAAATGGATCATTATAAAGGGGTCAATTGCTCTTTGGTTCATATTGATTAAATTCTCCTGGAAGAAAGACGCTTAGGGGAACTTTAATGTCTGCTGCCTCTGGCTGTGCTCGTTTCTTCTCCCTGCTCATTCCTTTGGCTGGTTAGAAAGCTCTCTAGTCTTTCAAAACTTCAGCTATGAAGACCTAGCTTTGTTTTGCTTTTGAGCACTTTTCTTACAAACCAGGGTGGGGGGAAAAAAAAAAAAAAAGGCATAAAATCATCTGGAACCTTTGGAATTAGTGCTGGCTTGTGTTGCACTCAACAAGTCAGCAATTATAGCCTGAAATATTGAGTGGCAGGAAAATTGATGTCTTACCTCGGCACTCCTTTTTTTTTTTTGGAAAAAAAAAAAAGCACAGAAATATACGAAATAGACCTTTCTGTGGCAGGCTGAGGGCTAACACAATCTAATGTGATTACAAGGCAGGGGTCATTGTGGATCCCAAATGACTGACGGCAATAAATTACTTATTGACCCATTCATTTCTTTTTTAGCACCTTTGCCAGGACCAAATGCAGGAGAGGAGCAGAAGGGGGTGGGGGGGGCGGCTTTTGTGGGATCACAGAAAAGAGCTGCCAGAGGCCCTCAGGAGTAACATTTTGGGCAAGAAAATCCTACTGCAGTTCAATCTCAGCAGTCAATCATCCAGCTTATTGCGATGAGAGTGCTAGATACATGCGCTGAGATAGCAGATGGGACCCCATGGGTGTCCCATGGAAGGCACAGCAAAACCCACATTAAGCAACCAGAAAATGTAGGCAAGGGGGCACCAGACCCACATGGCTGTGTCCACCTCCTCTGGGCATCTAATTTCCCCCAGCTCTCAGAGGACACCTGTGAAAGTTTGGCCTAAAAGAGCTTCTCTTGCACTGAACTCGGTGCCCTCACTGCCAGGGATGGGATCGGAGGATGCACCAACGCTACAACTCCGGCTTACGTGGCTTTCCTAATAAAGCTAATGAGATTCCTGCACCCAAATGACCATTGCTGAAGCAAGGCAGATTGCAAACACAGGACAGTAATGGGCCAAACCCAACTGTAATGGAATATTGTTATTTTATCAAGAGATTTCATCTCTTCTCGCTTAACTCAGTGGCAAAATTCCCCCGGCTTTATGGGGCTCTGGATTTTAGCTTCTTCACGGGGGTAGGAAGAGAGTGAGATGATATCCAAAGCCTTATCCTCAAAGCTGACAGCTGCTGAGAAAAATCTTCTTTCTTGTAATCTGGCTCCATTGCACTGGGATTAAGTTAAAGAGTGTAAAATTTCTACTCATGGCTAAGCCCTGCATTTTGCGTGTGCTGTATCACGGAAAGTTATGACTTGGCTTTCACATGAATAATTCAGTCTGTTGCTCTTGTGCATTCTGCTGCCAGCAAAATCGTCGTATTTTAGGATTTTTTAGACAGATCAAAAAGGGTGCCCTTCAAAAAATGTACAGTTTCAATTGAGAGAAAAGGTTCAGATTGCAGCTGTCCCCTGTTTGAAAACGCGGCTTGGAAGACTGATTGTTTTACTTCCTTCTGGACCAAAGCATACCAATGCTCCTATTTTTCTACAGCCTCCTACTCCGAGTGCCAGGCCCCAGATGGGGCTGGGAGATTGGCTTATGTTAAAAAAGAACCCCTACAACAGAGTTTTTCAGAAAGGATCGATAGTAAGTGATCATTTACCGGTGTCCTCAGCCTTTTCTTTGAAAGCCGTGCTAAAATTTCCATCAACTTCAGTAAGAACCAGACAAAGGCTCTTATCTGAAAGTCAACGTGGCTTTGGTACAAACACACCGGACCGGGATGCGAATAACCTGTGGTTTCATCCTGTGCTTTACCACTGAAATTGCACCTTGGATAAACCTCTTTTTTCCTAGCGCCTCAGTTTCCTCACCTATAAAAATAAAAAAAAAAAAATTATGTTGCCAATCTTTGTATAAAACTTTGAAATTTCAAAACTTTGAAATTCCTGAAACAGGAATTACAAAAGAGCTAGGAAAAACAACAGAGCATCTTTATCTCCTAGATTGGTTTTTGCTGCTGTTGTTGCATTAATTGAAGTCTGGTATCAAGCTCTCTAGTACCCTGCAGCCCGTACTGCCCGAGAGCATCCTAAAGCAGATAAAACTCTGCTAAGGAGAGAGTCTGGGGATACAGGATCGAGACCTAAATCTTGTTAATTCTACTTAATCCGTGCAGCTCGTACCACAGTGCTTTCTGAAACCGACCTAGTGTGGATCTGAAGTGTCCTGGTTTGAGGTAGAACAGAACCAAACCGCGACCACAAGCCGTGCACACCAGTGTCAGTTCAGAGAGATTTCTCCCGAGCTGCTTCCTTGCCGTGTCCATCCCCAGGGCCCAATCCAGGTGATACTCGGATCCAAGGGAGACTTGCTGCTGGCTTTACTTTTAGCTCAGCGGGACCATGCAGACCTGATCCTGTGTGCTCCATTCTCAGCGACAGCTGGAAGGATTTGGTCCTTTTTCCCTTTTTCTGGAATATATTTATAAAGGTTGCTTTGATCAACAGCCTGTGTATATGGTTAAATGATGAACTTTACCAAGAAGGAATGACGGAAAAGACACCATATGTTAAGACTCCTGTCACTCCACCCAAGATTATCTTGTATTTGTTTTGTGGGCAACCAGCAGGCTTTTGGAGATTTTAATCCACAGCATTACAACCCACCAAACAAAAACAAGAAAAAGGTTTCTCCTGGAAAATCTAGTCAGACTGGATTAAATCCTCCTGTCCCAAAGGGAATAGATAAATATTTTCCTATAGGAGTCGACACCCCCAGCCCCTCTACACGTTAAGAGGCAAGTGTGGGTTTAATGGCTATATAGATAAGCCCTTATCTAAAGGATGCAACACTTAGCTTTACAGTCCGCACGCCTATTTACCAGTTGCTAATGGCTACTGGGTTTATGGCACTTGTGCCTCAATCACGGTGGGAAAGGTCCCAGTTACCTGCGGCAGGGAGCAAGTTGTGCCTAGAGCACTGCCATGCCCCAGAGAGCCCCAAAACCGGGCTTTTTTTTTTTTTTTTTTCTTTTTTTTTGTGGGAACAAGCGCTTTGGAAGGGATCTGATAGAAAAAGGGGGGTGGGGGTGGGGGGTTTCTCACGGCAGACACTGCTTTAAGCAAGCAACGTGTGCCCTGGGCATTAAAACCGCTGGGCAGGGGAGAGGAGGCTGCAGCTGAATTTCAGCGGCGTTTGCAAGAGGTTGGAGCTTGTTTAGATTTCTTGGGTCAAAGCCATCACAAAGGTGATTTCTTCTTATTATTATTTTCTTCTTATTCACTATTAATATAATATTTATTTTTTTTTGTGAACAATTATCTTTACGGAAAGGAGGAGCAGGGGGAAAACACCTGGACCCCTTCTCCCTGATGCTGCCGGAGGAGGGATGCTGCCCGCAAAGGGGTGGGAAGCGGCGCCGGGACCCCCGCCCAGGTGATGTTTATGGCACAAAAAAAGTCCCAATATCCCGCCGTACAACGGCCACGCTGTAAATACGCCCTTTCCCATCCTGGAAGACGTTAAGATCGTTAGTTTTTGGCTTGGAAACAAAATATATTACACGGAAACCGCGCTGCTAGTGGGCAGAATATCCACACTGCTGCTGTAATGTTTCTCATTATATTTCCCCTTTGTTCATAAAAATGACTGAGTTATTGCATAATGCAGGAATCAAGGAAGAGGGGAAATATATCATAAAGGTGGAAACGAAGACAGCTTGTCGGTTTTAAATGTAAATGAATGCTCGATTTCTTTTTTTAAAGCAATTTCGCTATAAAACTAATAGTCTAAGTATATAAAAAAATATTAAAATAACCCTATTCTGACAAATAAATAATTCGTCTCTTTCACCTTTAATCCAACCTTGAAAAATCTCCAGAAACTCGTCTGAGGGTTTTTTTCTGTCTTTCTTGATTCTTGAATTTTTTCCCCGAATTATTTTTGTGCGTGCTTTTTATTAGGTTAATAAAACTTGGTTTTCAAGGTTTTGGGCGCCTCGGGGGTACAATGAGCTCGGATGTCAAATGCATCAAATAGCTAATGAAGGGATTTCAAAGGTCTCCAAAGCGTCCATAGCAGCAATTTGTAGCGTCTCATAAAGGTAAAGCCCATTCTGGCTACAGTGTGTTTTGTCTGACGGTTTTCCGGGTATTCCAACTCCGATCTGCTGTTTTATTCCGATTTTAGATGGTTTTTAAATGCCCCAGTCTCGCTGTCATAGGACTTGTGGTCAAATCAAGTCAAATCCTCATCCTCGGGCGAGCTCATGCCACATTGCTCGGAAAGGGGAAACCGCGGGGGGGGAGGGGGGAACCCCAAACGTATCGTGCATTACAGCGATTTACCAAAAGGGATCGAGAGGGTAAAACGATATAGGGGAAGATCCTTACCCAAGGAAATATTTGACTGCGTAAAGGTCTTTTTTGTGAGGGGGTGGGGGGGACAGAGAGACTGCTTTTTTGACCTTTCTTTTCTTTTTTCTTTTTTTTTTCTCTCTTTTTTTAAATTTTTTTCCCCTGGTTGTTCTTACTTCAGCTTCTTTTCTGCCAACCACATACTCTTTCTGGGGGCTGAGCTCGGCGCGCAGGCGGGTGACAGTGAGGGATGGAGGATGGAGGATGGAGGGAGCTGCGGTGGGTCCTCCGGCGGCTCCCGGCGCTGCCGCCGCCTGCGCTCGGCTCTCACCCGCGCCGGGGCACTCCGCTCTTCCTCCGTTATTTCCCCCCCGACTTACTCTTCATCCTCCCCCTCAGCCTGGTGCTATTTTGGCAAAAGCGAAAAAAAACCCAAGCAGCTCCGCCCCCACCCCCGGCGCCCCATCCCGCATCTGGTCCGTGCGGGTGGCATCTTCCCCCGGGATTGCGGTGTGTTCGGGTAATAATTGCGCAAATGAACTTGCCATTGCCAGCTTTCCCCCGCCTTTTCACAAACCCAGAGCTCAATGAACACCGCTGCAGAGCAGTACCTTTTGAACTACGCTTCTATAATAAATTACCCGCACTCCCACTTGCAGATAGCGCTGTTTTCCTCCCCTCCCGAGCCGCAGGGAAGGAGTTTTTGCGAACAGGCCGGTGTCCGCTGGAAAAAACTTGCTGGCAGCTCGCTCTCTCGTTTGTTACCAGCTCTTCTCGTCCGCCAAATTAAAGACATCACCCATAAAAAGAAAAAAAAAAAATTAAAAAAAGAAAACCAAAACCCAAAACAACCCTCTGCCGGATT